>NC_090801.1:41313874-41640960 GCF_036512215.1 Solanum lycopersicum | reverse complement strand
AGAAAGCTGTAAATTTACTTCCTAGATGTGCTTGGTGTGATCTACCATGTTAACTTCATAAGAAAGAAACTATAAGCATAATGTGCTTTGGAGTAAGGAAATCCTCCTTAAATATCAATTAACCTTTATGCATTGCTTTTATATGATCTATGATGCCACGTGTATATGTTGTTACTAGGATAAGGTAGTTCCTCCTTGAACCAGGCTAAACATGGTAATGTCATATATGACCTTGATGGTGTTATGTCTAGACTATGAGATTGTAGTTAATCTACATTACCCATGATTCATGTGAATTTTTCAAATTCTAATGAGTTGAAGTGTGGATTATGCCTACGTGTGCAATTGAAATCCATAGTATGTTTAATCTTGTAATGAAATAATGAACATGCCTAAAGTTGGAGAAGGTAGTTCCTCCAAAATAGCAATAAATATGAAGAAGTATGTATGCATGGGGAGAATTGTAGAAGTAGTCCATGTTTTGTTATGTTGTTTTAGTTGCATAATTGTATAAAGTTTGTGTCCCTTGTAAATTTGGTGCATTGACTAATGTGTTATATAAATTTTAATATTGTGAGTTGATATATGTTTCATTAAGTCCTTTAAGGTTTTTAAATGTTTCAAGTTTCATTCGAGGACGAATGTTCCCAAGTGGGGAATATTGCCAAGACTCTCAAAATGAACTAAGGTAGATAGAGCCTCACACGTGTGCAAAAAGGTTAATAAAATGTTAATAAAGTGTTTTATAGAATGTATAGTTGATTTTAAGTGGTTTGGAGGTCAAACGTCCAAGACGTTCGACAGTTAGTCTCAAGACGTGCTTGTGTCGTCTAGTGTGCCTTTGCATAATTTATGTGTCCTTTCAAGTTGAAATTGATAGCGAAGGATCCTAACTTTTATATGAGAGTATTTTATATTGGAAACGTCCGCACAAAAATCCAAAGGACTACCCAAAGGGTCCTTGAGGAGGACCTAATACGCCAATGAAACAATGCCCCGTGCTTTAATCGACGCCCCATCGACTAAGGGCGTTTCTCCAAACATAGACGTATGAGATCATCCAGCAAAATTGGATCCTCAGTCACCATCGATGGGTGTGTAATACGGTGCCATCATTCCAATGACGGTCCATCGATGCACACGTCGTTTGGGTCTGCAGTTTCTGTCCTGCACGCTGCCAAGTGAAGGGGTGAAGGGGAAATTCACCACACATCCTAATTAATATATAGGAAGTTAGTTTAGTTATTTTTAGGTATTTTAAGTCAATTTATAACCCTAAATTCCAATTTAGAATTTCACTCTTCCAAATCAAACCTTCCCTCCAAAATATAAAAACCCCAAAACCTCCATTGGAGGTCAAGCTCAAGAACAAGCTAGTGGATGAATTCTTATAGTTTCTTCTTCAAGATTTTGTGGGATTATCTTATATTAAGGTATGGTAATCCTTCATATTTAGATAACCTTTCATCTAAAGAGGTCTTTCAAAGGTTTTTCAATGTGAATCTTAAGTCAAAAATCCTATATTTCAATCTAGCCATGAGTTCATTCTCAAATTGATTTCAAAAGCATTCTAATGATTAATATATCTTTAGATATTGATTTTATGATGAATTTCACTTTAAATTCATGCATAACACATGATTCCTAAATCCTTCAAATTATCCTTAATGTGGATCTTGTGATCTTAAATTGATGATGAACCAATTATGATTTGATTATAGTATCTTGTTTATTCCTAATGTTACATATGTCAATTTGATATTGAATTGTTGGAAATTGATCAATGATGATCATAGCATGGAAATTTTGTAAGTTGACCTATTTTCTCTAATTATCTTAGATTTTGTATTGAATTGTGTTGATTGGTATGGTCCACTTATGGTGGCGGTGTTTACATTCTTGTACATCTTTATGTGTGATGATCATGGACTTGAAGTCATTAGATTCAATATGAATTTATATAGTGATTTTATGTTTAGGAAGTTGATGGGTGTAACCCTTGATTCTAGTATCATGTTTTAAGTGAATTGATGATATGTGAAGATATATGTATATACTTCCACACTAGTTGATGATCTAGGTGTGTAGATTATATTGTATGCATGTGGATGTTCATGTTAGGGTTAGATGTGGCCTATATGGATAATGATGATGAATACTCTTGTAGCATGACCCTTACCTCTATGAAGCTTATATGAATGTGTAATCTTACACAAGTTTAGAAGTTTTCTATTCTAATGTTGTGTATGCTCTTGTCTCTTATGATGTAATGCGGGTGTGTGATCTAGTTTACCTAAATGTTCTATGTATGAGTTGGTCATGACTTGAGGGATACATTGTATGTGTGTTATGATCCTTTGATGGATGATATTCTAAGTAACTAAGTTGTTTCCTTATGTGACCATAATGACCAGTAAGAACACACACACACTCACACATAAATTATGAGTAGGGTAGAGTCATGGTGTCAATTTAAATTATAGTTATCATATGCACCACCTATCACTAATGCATATAAATTATATGATTAATAAATTATGAATATGTGCTATCTAGTGGTGTTATCTGAAAGTGTTTCTCACATTTATGCACACACATGGAAGTATGAATGTAGAATTATGTGGAAGGACATTGTCACATAATATAGGTTTTATGATGAAAGTAGAATTCTCATCTTAGAAACCTTTGATCTATAATTTATGAGGAAAAAGTCCTAATCTCATGAATTAAATTAAAAATAAAGGATTAAAGATAATAAAAAAGGAATTTAAGCTTAGCACCAAGTGGATATGTATAATGAGGACAAGGCCCTCCCGCTAATGCAATAGGCCGGGTCATTCAAAGTCAATTACTCATGAGATGGAAGTCTTCTCGCTAATACCATAGGCCGGGTTTCTAGAAGCAATCTCACTATCCCTTAAACTACGTTCCCCCCATAGGATGTAGCTATTGGATCCACAAAATATCTAGTTTGTAGGTTTTACCTTGGCAAGTGGAACACCCTTTATTAGTGTGGGACTTTATGACACCGGATTCCATGTAGCTCACATGGTCTATGTCAGTTATGGCTAAGCATCTCAATTTTTGTTAAGAAATGAACTAAGATAAGATTATGAATATTAGTCATGTTTCCTTGAAAACCTACTTAGTGTAGATAGGACTATGGACCCTACCTGTACATTGCCCAAGTGGAATCTAAGGGAAGTTATGATGAGTTTACTTATGTTAAGACATGAATTATGAGTATGCATGTGAATTTCACTTATGGTTTCTAAATAAGTTTTTTTGGTATATGTGGGGTTATGGGACTCCATGTGTACATTGCACAGGTAAGCTTATGAAGGGTTTATGAGGGTGGTTTACCTATGATGTGAACTACTGACTTATGACTAAGATGAAATGAATGAAATAGTCCTTATGTGACCATTTTAAAAGTTTGTTGGTCTTATGTCTAAGGTTAAATGCATGTGTGTTATGTTATTGAATTTGATGTGCCTAAATCAAGGGTGAGTTCTTTGAAACACTTGGTATGAGTAGTATTATGGATGCCACTTGTACATTGCATTAGTTTGACTTGGGGATTGTCTTTGGTGATGGTTCCTATGTGAAAATTGCCTTAATAAATGATCCTTAAATGTGATGAAATGGATTTAAGAGTTGTTATGTGTAATATCCATGTCTATATGAAGTATGTAAACTATATGTGCTTATTTTACCAATATTCATGAAGTTTTACTATAAAGGCATGATCTATGATTTCTAACTAAATGTGCTCTTAACCTCATGTTTTTCCATGCTTTCCATACTTAGTGCATTGTTGTAGTAATTCTATTCTTCTTCATATTTTTACACAAAGTATAGGTGGCGATGGCTAGAAGGTGTTTCTAAGAGGTATGAGCTTGGAAAGATGTTTCCTATGTTCAATAAGGGGTCCTTAAGATTCAAGGATTTCCTATGTCAATTTCTTATTCAAAATTATGTAATAGTTTAGATTATGGTATTTCATGTTGTTAAGGGTCGTGTCCGTGATCTACTTTAATGTTGTTGAGTCTAATATGGAAAAAGAGACTTAGTGTATAGACTTGTACTCATGATTTTATATATATGATGTGTTGTTCTAGCATATGATGTGCTATGAAAAGTTTGAAAGTTTCATTATTTTTATGTTTATGCAATGAAAGAATGCTAAGAGGCTTGTGTGAGACCTCTTCGAGGTCGAGTACGCCGATAACGTCTAGGGGGTGCTCCCCGATTGTTACATCTAGTTAATGGGAGAATTCGTACGACTAATTGATTAGTTCCCATATGAACCTATCCTAGGAGTGGGAAAAAGAAGCAGGGGTTTTATTCCATAGGTAAGAGATTATGTTTTTCTCTAAGACTCACTTAAAGGGATGCATGTACCCCTTAGTCATATAGAGAAGAAGAGAATTTATGTTTACTAACATTAAAGAGGTTAATTGTCTTTCAAGATTGATCTTAAGTATGGTCATGAGAGAAGAGTGCTTAGATTGTACTTAGGCATGGTTGGTTGGATGATTCCACCAAAAGTGATGACAAGGGTTGATATGGTCTAGAATTTATCTTGTTCTATTAGAGGAAGAAAATAAAGAGCCAACCTTGGTCAAGACTCTTCGAAGTTTCCTAAGAATTTACTTAGAGAGGATGGTTACCCTAAGTCTCTAAAAAAGTGGTAGTGGAGTCCCAACATGTATTTTATGCTTTGATAGAATCCGAGATATCTATAGTCCTATGTTTGAGGGAGATTCTCCAAACAAAATAGATGAACTACCTGAAGTGATGAACCTTTTATGATTAAATCCATAATTACTTACTTCTTATGACTTGGTAATAGAGTTTGATGAAATTATGGAGTAGCTGTGGTATTCATGGTGTAGTTAAGGCTTCATGTGGATGGATAGTGTAAACCAACTTGATTTTATGAGTTTCCTTTAGGTGATAGACTTGGAGCAATAGAGGTGCTTGAGTAGTACCTATTGATGTTGACTTGGTAAACTCTTCTTTTATGAGGGTAGGCGTGAAAACCTTGATGGTGTAGAATCAATCATATTATGTGAGGAGTACGAAGGTTCAGTCTTGACTTGCTTCAACCTTGGTATTTAAGGGAATGATGTGATGAAGATTTGTTTAATTTGACCCCAAATGGGGGATAATGTGCCTAGATGGTAAGGTTTTGAGTGCCCTTAATTTTCTACATTGAGTTAGGTTTTGAGTGCCCTTAATGTTTCTACATTGAGTTTCCTTGAACTTCTCCATGTTAAGAATCACTTTGAGTGATGGATATGAAGTGGAGTGATTTGGATAATCATTTTGGATCTCTTGAAATTCTCACCTAATGGAGTATAGTTAAAATTTAGTGAGAAATGGTTCCTCCTTTAGAGTGGAATGAGGCAATGTTAATGAGGGTTTGCATAAACTTGACCCCAAGACGGGGATGTTGTGCTTGATTAGAAGGCGTTGGTAAGTTAAAGTTCTCTTGGATTGGATAGGTTGATCATTGATGGGTTTACCCTAAGTGGTGGATAATGAGTTGAGTAGTTAGGTTATTGATATCTCTATCTTTTCCATCTATTCCTACTCAGGTTGGAGACCCAAGAGTTCCTAGTAGCTTGTTCATGTCTTGGAGTCTTGCACATAAGTATAAGTTGCATATTATCCATATGTTATGCATGTCCTAGATGACACTATGTTATGCATGTTTTGAAGGATTCTTATTACATGATAAAGGGATTTTTGGTTAACAACATGTTTCTTATGTTGTTGCGCATCCTAATATGTTGAAGGCGCATTTGAATTCGTGAGATGGTTTAATGAACATGCTTGATTTCACTATTGATGTAAGGTTATTTTGGCCCCAATTGAGATTTTGAGCTTTCTTTAAATGAGAAAAGATAAGTTCCCTTTAATAATATGTGATTTTGTGATTTGGGAAGTTTTAATATAGACTCACTCTTGAGAAGTGTTGGTGTATCTATCCAATATTATTCATTTGTGTCTATAAATAGTAATAATTTTCTTAAATGATGCATGTTCATGAAAACTAGTGTTACTTAAGAAATTGAAATTTTGTGAAACAACTTCCTTATGTTGTGATGTGTTTGGTGTGATCTACCATTTTAACTTCATGAGGAAGGGAATATGAGCATGCTTTGGTTACAAGTTGAGAATTTCTCCTTATAATGAATTGACCTTTTCGAAATGCTTGTATATGAACTTCTTGATGACATTTTAGTATGTTAAGAAAAAGTAAATTCCTCCTTGAATATAACTAAACAAGGTGAGTCTAATGATAAGATGTAGATGATGCACATTTCTCATGATCTATGTGCATTTAGTATGAGTAATTTGTTTGCTTTACGAGTTATAATGTTGATCATGCCTATGTGTGAATTTAAGGTTATTGTATATTGGGCCTTTTAATGAGATGAAAAGTAAAGATAATGTCATTATTAAGAGAAGGTGGTTCCTCCTATGAACATGAGAAATGTCTATGTGTTTGATACATTATGAGTTATTGGATGAAGTCTCTTCTTACTTGTGTTGCATTGAGTGCATAATGGTATGAAGTTGGTGTTCCTTGTAAGTTCAGTGCATTGACTATTAAGTTGTATTAATGTTGAATATTGTGAGCTTCTAATTGGTCCATTAAACCCTTGAAAGTTTTGAAAGTATTAAAAGTGTCATTCGAGGACGAATGTTCCCAACTTGGGGATAATGTTATGACCCTCAAAATGAACTAGGATAGACTAGTGCCTCAGATGAGTTGTATGAGTTAATAACTTGTTTATAAGGTTACAAATAGATTTTAATAGTTTGTTTGAAGAGGTTTGCGGTCAAACATCAAAGGACGACCAAGACGTCCATAAAATAGCCTTTTGGGTGCTAGTGCGTCCACTGTTCTCCTTTTTTTAAAGTGTTGTTTAGATTAGGGGACCCCAATATCTAGATGGTCATGTTTAGGGTCGAAAAATCTAGGTACGACTCCCTAAGGACCACCCTAAGGTTCCTTGAAGAGGACCCAAACGTTTGCAAAGAGGCTGCCAAAACAACATCATTGATGCCTTTTCTTAACACCCCTCAAACCAACATTCCGTCAAAAGGGAGCATGGGTCCACACTTAGTCGTGGGATATTATCCCCCAAATTAGGGAGTCTCTAACTAAAAGGACGATCACATGATGGCTCGTCATACACTTGATGCCCTATCAATGGTGGCCGTCAAATGGGACTTGCAGTTTCTGCAATGTCTCGGCCAGACAAAGGGTGAATCGGTAAGATCACCCCATATTCTAATTAAAGTATGGACGGTTATTTTTCCTATTTTATGATATTTTAAGTTGTTTAAAACACCCAAGCCTAGAATTTGAATTCATTCTTCAAATTAAACCCTTTCCCTTCCAAATAACATTCTCTCTAGAACTCTATCGAGCCCAAACTCAAGATCAATCTAGGAGATAGATTTCCAACTGATTCTTCTTCACTTTTCGTGGTTCTTCAATTATAATGTCCTTGGAAAACCTTTCATTGAAGGAGTTTTATCAATGATTTTCTAATGGGTTTCTATGATTAAAATTCCTGATTTCCAATCTAAAAATGGGTTCATTGTCAAACGGTTTTCAAAGACATTGTAATGAAAATTTGATGTTTTAACAAGGTTTTAAAGATTATTTTCAATGTAATTCCTTGAATAACCCATGATCTCCCTTATATCTCAATTTAGCCTATAAAGTGGGTTTTGTAATTTTGATTGAGTGTTAATGAAATTATGTTTAGTTTGTGATGTATTTTTGAATGATATTGCTATCTATATCTATCGATTATGAAATATTGAGGATTTATACATGGTTATCATGGCTTGGAGAATCGGTAAGTTGACCTAATTTGTAGTCTATAGTATTGGAAGTGATGTTGTATGGTTTGGTCCACTTATGGTGGTGGTGTTTACTTATTCTCTATCTATACATGTTGTGATCATGGCCTTGAGGGCAATAGATGTAATGTGAATTGTGGTTCTGATGATTATGAGTATTAAGGTGTGCCATGAAGGTTATGTATGTAGTCCTCAATGTTAGTATCATGATTAGTGTGTACTCATAATGTGAAGTATAATGTGAATGATGATCTCAGGGGTAAGATATGGTCTACATCCTTAGTTGTGGTAAGTTATATTGTAAAATGGTCGCCACCTATATAACCCTATATGAATGTGTGATCTTATGCATGTTAGTAGTTGTCTATTAACATGTTGAACGTACTCTTGTCTTCTATGATGAAATGTGGGTGTGTGGTCTATAGTCCTTAAATGTTATATGTGTAAGTTGTTCATGAATAGAGGGATACCATATATGTGTTGTGATCCATTGAAGGGAGGTTTCCTACATAATAGTGTTGTTTCTCTTATGTGATCATGACGACCAATAGGTACACCCCCCCATGCATAACTATGAGTATGATATATTTATGGTGTTAATTGAAAGGATAATTCTTATATGCACCTTTATATTTTATTATGCATGAAAAGTACATGACTAATAAGTATGAACATGTTTTTTTCTAAAGGTGTTTATGTGAAAGGATTTCTTATTTATGTACACTCACATGAATGTATGAATGAAGTATGGTAATCATAATCCAGTGAATGAGAGTCTTTGAGTATGTTTTCTCAATTGTACTCTAAACTGGACTATGTTATGGTTTATGATTAAGTGAAAGGACATGCTCACATGATATCGGTTTTGATGAAAGGACATTCTCATCATATAACCTATGACCTATGTACATGTTATATAAAAGGTTAATTCCCAAGGGCCTATCTCATGAACTAATGTTAAAGAAAGACTTAAAAGGATCTTTAAAAATGGGAAGCTAGCTTAGCATCGAGTGAAGTTGAAAATGAGAGGTGTTTCTTCACAAAGAAAGGGAGGTTCACCCTATGTTTCTCATGAGATGGAAACTACAATGAGAATTTGCATAGAGAGAGTTTCTAGTAACAACCTCCTAGTTCCTTAAATATGTGCCCCTATAGGAACCTTAGCAAGTGGATCCACCTATATGCTATTATGATGTATATGTCCTACCTTGGCATCTTTTCAGTGTGAGGGGTTGACACCGGATTCCATGTTATCTCACTTGTTCTAATGTCGGTTGTGGTGAAGTTTCCCAAATGTTAAAATGAACAAGTGGAAGTAAGAAGATGAACACTAACTAGGACTACCTAAGAGATGTTACTTAGTGTCGGTAAGGGAATGGGACTTTAGCTATAGATTGCATAAGTAGGTCTTAAGGGGAGTTCTAGGATATATATATATATATATATATATATATATATATATATATATATATATATATATATATATATATATATATGTTTCTTATGAATGACATTATGATGTTATTTTCACTTGGTACACATGATATGCATGTTATTCGTCTGACCTAGTATGTATGTTGTTGACCACGTTGAAGTATGAAGTGAAGGGCAATGATTATGATCTCCTTGTTAGTTTACTTAGTATGCGTGAGTTATGGGGCTTTAGATAAACATATCACTAGTAGACGTAGATTGGGGTTAGAAGTAAGGTTGTATGATGTATTAATGAAATTAACTCTAAATATGCAATGTTAACTATGGTTTCATTATGGTAATACTTATAGTATGGACTTGTATGTTGTCTTGTGATGTGCATAAAGACTAAACGAATTATCACTATGAAGTAATAAATGAATGAGTTCTTATATGAGGTCTATAAATTATGTGTGTCTCATGTCTAATGTTAAATATATGTATGTATCTATTTGAATGTGATGTGTGCCTAAGTCTAGAGTGACTTCATATGATCACTTGGTGTGAATAGGATTATGGTATAATTCTTGCACATTTCACTAGTGTGACTTGGGGTTGTCTTAGTTTATGGTTCTTGTGTGAAGGTTATGTTTCATGATATACTTATCTCCTTATGAATGCATCTGGTTTAATTGATGAAGGTTGTATGAATGTTCACCTTGGTGACCTTAAGGTGATACTTTGGTCGGAATGGTGGAATCCGACACTATTCATGCACTCCACTAAGTATTATTTAAGGGCTGCTTTAGGTAAATGAGTTAAGGTAAAAAGTAAAGGTAATGCATTGGAGATATTGAATGTGTCCTAAATGTCATAAATGGTCTTATGTGTTGTTGTGAGTGGTATTCCATGTTTATATGATGTATGTGAACTATATTGTGCTTGTTGTATCAAATGCTTATGAAATTCTCTAAAAGACATGATGCATGGTTTTTAACTAAATGTCCTCTTTAAGAGCATGTTTTGCATGATTATCATACTTAATGCATCCTTGTACTAATACCATTCTTCTTAATCTTTTTTACCAAGTGTAGGTGGTGATGGCTAAAGGACTTTCTAAGAATGAAGAGCTTGGATTACTATTCCCAAGTTCAAGTGTAGCCTTAACGATTCAAGGACCTTCATGTCAAGAGTTTAAATAAAGTTTATGTAATAGTATAGACCTATTCTTTTGTATTATTAATGGTCGTGTCCCTATTCTATATGAAACGTGTGAAAGATGGCAATACGAGACTTAGTTTCCTAACTATGTACTAATGGTTATAATATAAATTATTATTAATCTTATGTTATATTATGAAAAAGTTCTAATTTTCACTAATTAAATGATAATGCGATAAATGAATGATAATGGCTTGTATAAGACCTCCAAGAGGTCAAGTACGCCATGTCGATTCTAGGGGCAACTTTGCGGTCATAATACAAGCTAACCCTACTGGCATAATCATGAGTATACTAAAGATAAGCTATGAAATTAGATTGTTGTGGAAGCTAATAATATGTAAATCTGAAATGATGGGAATACCCATATATTAAACTGAAAATATAAAATTTGGGAAATTCAATATGAAGAAATACAAACTCGAAAGATTAAGCTAAAACTATTTATGAAAAAAACCTCTAAATTGACTAGAAAAGTTGGGATATACCATAACTAGATCTAGCAAAAATGAAACTAAAGACTAAAAGCGACAAAGATAAACATGTCACTAGTACACAAAGAATGAGGACTCACCACTAATGTTGCAGAACTAAAGACCGGGAACCGATCTAAGCGTGATCTGGATACTGAGAACCTGAACCTACATCTTGAGAAGATGTAACGCAGAGTATGAGTCACTACTTGAAAGGTACTGAGAATGCATGATAGAATAAAGCTGAAATAACATATAACTGAACAAAGAAATAAAGTATTGATATATTAAAACATCATATAGATATTGAATATTGAGCTAACTAAATGGAATGACCAATTTATAACATGCTGAAGTTGAATACTGAATGTATTTGTAATTGGTCAATGCAATGGAATCTGACTGAACTGTGGGAGCTACTAATAACTGATAATAAAACTACATGAGCTAAATGTGGAGTCTGATGTATACGGTCCATGGAGAGGACCCAACACACCCGACCAAAGGTGTAGAGGCATGTTGGTGTGATCACTAAAATGATGCTAACAAAGGGGACTTACAACCCACGTGGCTAGTAGTTCTAGGCTATTTGGATATGTTGAACCCTAGTCCAACTCGGTATTATGCAAATCCCAAAGAATTTGGTGGTGAATACATTCTGACTGAGTTTTTGTAATTCTTGATACCTCAAATTTAACTTGCAAACTGTGAATGCAACATTATTATGCTGATAATGTTGCTTTCAAAACTAAGGCATGTATAACAGAATAGCTAAAATATCTAACCTAGCATGTGTAGTTCAAGAACTAAAGAAAACTCAAAGCTAGGGTTCAGAGATTGATGCAATAATCTAAGTAATAACATGATAATCTTATTTCGAACATACATATAGGTAATTCATGATGATATAATGTAATTCTAGAAACTCTAGGTCTTTTCATAATAAGGGAATTGAGAAACTGACTGAATAATAGGGACCTAATAGGCAAAAGGAACCCACTAATGAAATCTCACATACATTGCGATGAATTCCACTGAGAAATCTTTTGATTTTTGGGCTGGAACTTATAGAACCTTGTTGGATTCTTGAACTAGGGTTCTTGACCTTTTTTCTCCTCTTATGCTCTAAGTTTATATGTTTTGATTAAATAATTGACTTACATAAGTTCTAGTTATGTGTCTAGCTAAAACAAACCAAAACAAAATAGTTTAGGGTTAAAACGATGTAGTTTACGGGTCCAACTCATAAGAGTAAGACGAAAAGACCCCTGTCATAAAATCTAATGAAGCCATCGATGTGACTGGTCGATGATTCATCGATCGATCCACAATCCGTCCTGTCATCCTATGATCTGTGGTCTCGTTTTATGAATTTATTGATGATCTGTCGATAGATCAATAATTCATCCTATCAGTCTGTGATCAACTTTTGAGACCAGGTTCAGAGGGTCTCGACAGATCAATGATCCATTCATGGATCCACGATCCATCCTATTAGTCTGTGATTGACTTCAAAGACGAAGTTCTGAGGGTCTAGACCTAGGGACTGAATGAAGATCTGTCGATGGATCTAGGATTCATCATGTTAGTCCGCCGATCAACTTTTTTTAAAAAAAAATTAGCTGGTTTGGTCTATTTTTAGATATGGGGTATCTCCCCCTTGGGATCATTCGTCCTCGACTAAAGTCTAAACTTGTTGAGTATGTAGGGAAGGAGCTGCAACCCTACCACTAAATGCTGAGGATTGAATTTCTGAGTGAACTAAGTTCCAAAAATATGCAAATACGCTGAAAATGCAAGTACAAACAGAAAGAACATAATACTAAGACGGAATCTCTATGAATGATTGAAAAACTAAAGAGGAACTATTACCTCAATATGGAATGGAAGTGGAAGGAAAGAGGTGAGGATACTTGGCCTTCATGGCTACTTTTGCTTCCCAAGTAGATCCCTTTACGGACTGACCCCTACACAAAACGTTGCCTAAAGCGACTTCTTTGTTTCTCAACCTTCGAACCTAACGATCAAGGGTTTCAACTAGTATTTCTTATAAGTGGGTCCATCCTTCACAACCACACTTTCTAAAGATATAATAGATGTTGGATCACCCACATACTTCTTCAATAGTGAAATCTGAAAAACAGGATGCACCGCTGCTAATTCTACTAGCAGCTCTAACTCATAAACCACTTTACTAACCCTTTTAAGAATCTTGTAAGGGCCTATATATCTAGAATTGATTTTCCCTTTCTTTCCAAATCTAATCACCCCTTCCATAGGTGACACCTTCAGGTAAACTTACTTATTGGCTTGGAACTCTTATTCCCTTCCTTAAATTTGCATAAGACTTTTGCGACTCTGGGCAGTATTAAGTCTATCCCTGATGAGTTGCAACTTCTCCATTCCAGCATGGACTAAATCTGGTCCTATCAAGGCTGCTTCACCAACTCAAAACTAACCAACATGAAATCTATATCTACGTTCATGCAATACCTCATAAGAGTCTATCCAAATGCTGGAATGATAGCTATTATTATAGCCGATCTCAGTAAGAGGAGGTGATCATCCCAACGACCTTTTATATCGATCACACAAGCTCTCAATATATCTCTAGGGTCTGAATGGTATGCTCTTCCTGACCATCCATATGTGGATGAAATGTTGTGCTAAGTTTAATATGAGTACGAAGACCTTTCAGAAATGTCTTCTAGAATTAAGAGGTAAACTGACGACCTCTATCTAAAATGATAGAAAAAGGAAACCCATGCAATCTGACTATCTCATTAAGGTAAACATTGCATATTCCTCCGCCGAATATGTAATCTTGACCGCCAAAAAGTGGGAAGACTTAGTCATTTTGTCAACTATCACCCAAATGATAACCCTGTGACGAAATCCATGTTGATAACTTCTCACGTCCAAGTAGAAATGTTAATATCTTGAGTTATACCCCCTGTTTTTTGATGTTCTACCTTCACTTATTTGGAGTTAGGGCACTTACTCCCACAAAGTATGCTATATCCCTGTTCATGTTATCCCACCAAAAAACTTCCCACAGATCGCGGTACATCTTAGCGGCACCTAGATGAATAGAATATCTAAAATTGTGGGCTTCTACGGGAATATGATGTCTCAATTCACCCACTTCAGGAACACAAAATCTACCCTGATAGCGAAGTACACCATCTCTCCCTCGGAAGAAAACCTCCACTCTCTGATTCTGGACTGCACCCTTAAGTTCAAGCAATATTTGATCATTGACTTTCTTTTCCTTAATCTCTACGACCAAATAGGATTTTTACCCATTTTGAACTATGATACCATTATATAATATGCTCATAAGGTGAACTCCCAAGTGATTAAGCTTATGAACATCCTTCACTAGTTCCTTTTTCTTTTCATAAACATGTTCTACACTACCCATGGATAATCTGCTAAGATAATCCGCTAATATATTTGCCTTGCCAGGATGGTAATGTAGACTTATATCACAATCTTTGAGGAACTCTAGTCATATTCTTTGGCGAAGATTCAACTCTTTCTGGATGAACACATGTTGAAGTCTATTATGGTCGCTGAACACATCTAAGTGAACAACATACAAGTAATGTCTCTGAATATTTAGTGCAAACACCACTGCGGAAAGCTCAAGGTCATAAGTCAGATAGTTCTTCTTATGCACCTTAAGATGTTTGAAAGAATAAGTTATAACCTTACCTTTTCTACATTAATTCACAACGTAGGAAGACTCTGGACACATCAGAATAAATAAAATAACCATCTTAAGCCTATGGTAGAGTCAAAATATAAGTTTTAGTCAATCTAGTCTTCAGTTCTGCTAAGTTTTTCTCACAATCATCTGCCACTGAAACTTGACAATCTTTTGAGTCAACCTAGTCAATGGAGAGGCTATGGATGAAAGGCCTCCCGCAAACCGTCTATAATAAACCACTATACCCAAGAAATTTCTGATATTTGTAAGGGAAGTAGGTCTGGCCCATTGTTTTAATGTTTCTTTTTTCTAAGAATCCACACGGATCCCTTCGCTAGATATTACATTGTCAAGGAAAGCAAATAATTGTAACCAAAACTCCCAATTGTTAAATTGCGAATAATTGGAGATCCTTGAGAGTTTTCAGAGCGACCTTTTAATGACTTGCATTCTCTTCTTCATTCTTAGAGTAAATGAGGATATCATCAATTAAGATGATAAGAAAAAAGTCCAAATACTACTTGAACACTCTGTTCATCAAGTCCATGAAAGTTGTAGGAGAATTGGTTAGTCCAAATGACATAATTACAAACTCATAATGATCATACGGAATTCTGAAGGCTGTATTCAGAATGTCACTATCTCAGACTTTACAATTATGATGATCCATGTGAGGTCTATCTTTTATAAATGACTAGCACCCTAAAGTTTGTCAAACAAGTCATTAATTCTGGAGATAGAGTACTTATTCTTGATTGTGACCTTTTTTAAAATACGTATAGTCGATGCACATCCTAATTGAACTATTTGTGTTCTTCTCAAACAATACTTGTGCACCCTATGACAAAATACTAGGTCTGATAAAGCTCTTATCTATATGGTTTTTCAACTGCTCCTTCAATTCCTTAAGCTTAGATGGATCCATTCTTTAGGAGGAATAGATATAGGTTGGCTATCTAGAAGGAGATATATTCCTAAGTTGATTTCCTTTTTGGGAGGAATTTTGGGAAAATCTTTTGGAAACACTTTTGAAAACTCACTGACTATATGAACTGACTCAAGAGTTGGGTTTCAGAGTTAGAATCCTCTACATGAACTAGATGATAGGATACCCTTAGAGATCATCAATCTGGCCTAAAGGTAAGAAATGAATCGACCCAGAGGCACTAAGTTACTACCCTTCCATTCTAATATTGCTTCATCTAGAAATTAAAAATGAACAATCCTAGTTATATAATTGGCTGAGACAGAACATGAATGTAACCAATCCATGCCTAGAATGACATTAAAGTCTACCATTTATAACTCTACAAGATATATTGAGGTGACTTTTTAGGAGACTATGACTGGGCAATTTCTTTATACTCGTCTAGCTATAAATGGGTAACTATTATAGTAAAGATTAAGAAGGGTTCTGAAAAAGTGTCTGCACTAGCACTAAACTTGACTGCTATATAAAGAGTTACAAATGAAAGAGTAGCCCTGGATCCAACAAAGCATAAACATCGAAATCACAGACTCATAACATAATAGTAACTACATTATGGCAATTTTCTTGATCTTGGTGATCCTGAAGAGCATAAAACGTGTTCTGGCAGTGGCCGTTACATGTACTAGATGAGTTACCCTGCTGAGTCGGGCGACTTGATAGTGCTGCTGAAGTTGTAGATTGAGTTCTACTAGCATTGCCTCATTTACCCTGTAACAACCCTAAAGATGAACTAGGGTGAATTAGAGCTTCACTTGTGTTTTAAAGGCTTCTAACTAGATAATTTACTATTTAACTGATTTTTTAAGTCATTCTGGTTGAGTCTGAAGTCAAACGTCAAGGAACGACCATGACGTTTGAAGACTAGTCGTCTATGTGCTTGTGTATGCCTTTGTGTTTTAAAGGAGTTTGAGTGTGTTTTTTGAGGTCTAAACCAATGTTTAGGACCTTAGGACTTAGACGAGAATTTTTAGGGGTTTAACGTCTAGGCACGACTCCACCTAGGAACCACGAGAGGCCCTTGAAAAAGACCCTATCCTTCAAGACAAGATACTTCCAGGTAGTATCAAACGACGGCCACAAGGGACGACCATTCATTTAAACGAAGACCCATCAAACATCGGCATAAATTTGACCTTCAAGGCCTGCAAATGTTGAGCCTCTTACCCAAATTAAGGATCCCATCGAATGGGCTTCGATCAAACGATGGCCAGTCGTTTAGGTATACAAAAGTTGTCCAGTTGCGTTCAAGCGTGGGGTGATATGGTAAATTCACCCCAAGTCTTTTAAAATGTATGGACGGTTATTTTATGTTTTTTCAGGTATTTCGAGAGTTTTTAAACATTGAGAACTATAATTAGACTTCACTTTTCAAAATCAAGACCCTTTCTCCTCCTAAAGTTCTCTCAAAAAACCCCACGAAAGGTCAAGGTCAAAGTTGGAGGGATATGGAATTCTTCTTCAATTCTCTTGAAATTTCTTTTAATAAAAAGGTATGCGATATCTTTATCTAAGGTTTTCAATCACCTTAAAGCCAATTTCAAAGTGATTTCAAAGTTTATGAAAAAGTCCAATTTTTACTCTAACTCAAGGTTTCTTCCATGAAACGATTTCAAATGATTGGATATGTTATTATTGATGTTAAATTTATGTTTTCCAATGAAAATCTCCATGAACCCTTGATCTTCTCAAATCTCTAAATTTGTCTATGAAGTGTTTGTATTGTTTATGATCTAATGTTGATAAAATAATTATTATAATGAGTTTTATAGTTGATTTCTATGATTAATTATGCAATTATTTGTGAATTGTTGGATATGTATGATGCGGTGCTTATGTGTTGTATATGTTTATGATCATGGATTGGTCGAAATTATTATGTGAATCGTAGTAGTATCATGTTATGTTATATATGAAGGTTTAATGTGAAGTTGGTTATGTGAAGTAAAGTTATTATGTTCAAGGTGTTATGGCACGTATGAATCTACATAGTGAAATTATGGTATGATATATGGGTGCTAATGTTATGATTCTTCTCTAATTGATGAAATGTGATGACGAAGGACTAAGCAGTGTCTTATGTGATAATGTTGTATCTTGTGTGTAAACTTAGTTGTCCCTACTTTGTACTTGAATGATATTGAATAAGTGATATGATGAATATTGTGTCTTGATTTGGTCTACCTAAGTCCATGCTCTTGATATATGAAAGTTATGTGAATGTGATCTCTTGACTTGGTAGGCTTAGGCACCCTTGTGATGTATGAATGAATGGAAGTCTAGGATCGGTAGACCTAAAGTGATTCCCTTCTATGAATTACTAATATGGAACCTTGAATATTAAAATAAGTTTAATCATGAGTCTTGGATCTGTAGGCCTATGACACTGTTTCAAGAGGAGTCAAATGAATTATCATAATGAACCTTGATCGGTAGACCCTTATGGATCCCTTCTTGGTACTGGTATTATGATTTGGTAGAACTAAAAAATGCTACCTTCTCAAATACCTTTATGTGAATGAAATTACATTATGAGAACCAAGGCAAAGCACCGAGTATATATGTTTGTGGTAGTAGCTCTACTTAGTATGAGGCTAGAGTACAAAAGAAGCTATTGATATCCCTTAACCATGTGTCAACATGGGATGTGTCTTAGGTATAACTTTGTCGAGTAAAACACCTTCGCGGTGTGGGGTCCTTATGACACGGGATTCCATACCTAGTTACAATGGTCTATGTCGGTTAATTCCTACTCTCATCATGTGGGATGCGCACTCTAGTATTGGATAGGTTCTACAACGTGGGGTAAATGGAATGGGATGCTATCTATAAATTGCACGAGTTGGCTTTGAAAATGCTAAAGTGAGTTCCCTAGGTCTTCCAAGACCATTAAGTGAAGTCCTTCAAGTGTATGATTGTTTTCTAAATGACTTAAATGTAAGTACGTTCTCATAATAAGAGCTTGTTGAATCAAAAGGTTCTTATCTAGGGTAGCTTTTAGGAACACTTAGGTGTGATTGAAGAGGGTTTATGGGTGGTTTATTCATGTCTTACTTAGGTTAGTCTTAGAGTAACCTTAAGTAGAGAGTCTAAATGATGAAAGGACTTACTTGATGAATCTGGAACTAAGTTTTATGTGATGGAAAAAAATATCCTTACTTTTGATAATCTTGAGGATCACATAGGTGTGTTTGAAGGCGTTGTATAGGCGGCCACTTCATATCATACTTAGGTGGGTCTTAGGATAACCTCAAGTGAATTTAAACGAAGTAGAGTGAATGAACAAAAGGAAATAGAGGCACATTACAAAATTTCAAAGTTGAAAACCAATTACCTGTATACAACAGAAATATGCTCAAAATTTTAATAGAGCATAAAATTGTACACATCACATCCCTTGGGAAGCAGTGTGGCTTTTCCCAAGACCCTGCTAACATGGGATGTTTTGTACACCAACCTGTCATTTTACTTAGTAAAATGTTAATAATTAAATCTTACACTTCAGTTATCCTTCTCATATACTACACAAATTATAGCTATTGCATTGAAAGGGGGTCTTAGTGATTTTGGTCATATGATTGATGTTATTGAATATGATTTATATGTGATTGTTGACGTGTATTATGTCTCTTAAACTCTTATGATGAAGGTTTTTTTTATCAAGATGTTATAAAAGCATGTTTCTATACTAAATATCCTTTTTCAGGGTTTTTGCATGGCTTCCATACTTCGTGCACTAATTGTGCTAACCCCTTCTCTTCCCTTCTTGATTTAAGTGTAGGGATTGGAGGTTCAGTATGCGATGGATGATGGATAGGTTCCTAAGGTTTGAAGATGATGTTTTGATGAGTCCTTATAGATTCGAGGACAGGACCAAAATGTTCCTTTTATGGTCTTGTCTTTATTTCAAGTCGTGTGTATAGGCTTAGTCCCTATGTTGCACTCTAAAGTTATTAGATGGTTTATGTCACATCCGGGAGCACCCCTAGAAGTAATCGGTTTTATCATCCTCGAAGAGGACTAAGACTAACCTCTTAGCATTCATCATTACATTTCATAGGTTAAATTAGAAGAAAATTTAAAACTTTTTAACCAATTCTACATAGAGATTTACTTAGACCTCTCGCTTATACATAATATATATTTAGCGAGTATACATAGACTCCTCATATAAGAAGATTGCATAGTCTTATGCTTGTATTTCACATACATAATATAACAATACAGATTCATAAGAATGTCATGATCGGAGTCTAGACCCCAGACGAGACCGGTGTCATTGACCTCTCAAAAGTCGCAAACAAGCCTACTTACATTCTTACTTCGTCTAGGTTAATTTTGGTAGAAAATTTGAAAATATTTGTTTCTTAACATACATACTAATCACTATATTAGATTCATAATTATTTACCATCAACCATCTAACATTAAGATTATCAAATGAAAGAAATAGTTAAATATGGCATCAAATGTATACTTGCCAAAATGGCACCAATAAAATGTCTGAACAAAAGCGGAAAGAAATGCTAGTGGAACATACTCCACTAGCTCAATCCTATAACAAAGCTAGAATATAATGGACAAGCATCCTATAAAGCATGAGGGCCTACCAAGTCCGGATGAATGCTCCACGTCCAGATAGTTTCAGCGTCAACCTGTAGCTCTAGCGTCCACCTGTGCCTGCACCTAAAATTGTAGAGTTGTATAGGGTTAGTACACACTTTTACTAAGTATGAGTATATGCAAGCGCACACCAAGGATATGCATGAGTAAGAATAGCTTTTTCCTAACAACATGATTATGGAAAGTCAAGGCAGTGGACTTGCCAAATTGGGATTAGGAAAGTTAGTGAGCTTTCCAACTTTGGATTAGGAAAGTGAGTGAACTTAAAAAATTTGGATTAGGAAAGTCATTCCATGAGAGTAACATGCATCATCATACTTATCATATTGCACACAACACATAACATCTTGTACATAGCACATAACAAATTGCATATAGCACATAACATTTTCATATCATTCATTCATATGCCATTAGAACTTGGAATCATGGACTTGCATCAAGACTTCCCAAAATAAGGGCTCAACATATGGGACCTCAACTAGGGAGCCTTCTTTAGCAAACACAGAGTCTGTTTCATTCATTCTTACTTACTTCATTTCATTTCATTCATAAGCTAGTGTGAACACCAGCTATACCTAGGATGTAGTTTAAGACTTGAATCGGATTCACTGTGCGATGATAAAGAATGACCTAGTGTCATTTCTTGAGTCTAGGTCACCTCTTTATTATTCTACCCTAACAACTTTGGTATCATTCATTTCATTATGTGTATCATTTGAGGTTGGTCTCATTCATTCATGGGGAACTTTAACTTTAACCGACATAGATCATGTGAGCATCATGAAATCCAGTGTCTCTGCCACACCAAAAAGAGGTGGAATCATTGGCCAATGTGACCCAAAATAGGCTAGTGTACATGCGAATTGAACCCCGCCAGATCCCTATATTGGCAGTATAGGTTCAAAGACTAGGATATATAAAGATACCCATATCCGGCATGCCGTACATTCTCATCTCATAAGAGTTACGTGAACCTCAGTGCTTCCTGAAAGAAGGCATCACCGCTCATAGCTAGTCTATCTGCGCTCAGTATAAAGTTCGTTACATTCAACTCATACGTCATGGAAGCTGGCTTCTAGTATGAGGACATCATAGCTCAATAAATGATTTCTCATCTCATCATTAGTACTAAGTGTGTTAATCTCAATACTTTCATTAGAGTGTTCATAGAGACTGGTTTCTTCATTAACTTTACACTCTCATAGGTGAGTTCGTTTTGGTAACATTTACTTAGGCTCATTTGAAAATGCTCTCATCTTTTACATTAGCCTCATATCATGTTGTCACCACATTCATTAACATTAGCACATTTTATCTTCATAATTACTCACCCCAGTTTACGTGAATGTTCATTTCATCATATGTCAATGCAATTGGCCATTTAGTGTGTTTCACACTCTTACTTAACCTTTCTAGGGTTTTATCATTTCTTTGTCCATTTCATCATTTCTTTGTTCATTTCATAATTTCATTGTTCATTTCATCATGTGCCAATGCACTTGTCCATTTAGAGTGTTTTACACTCATACTTAACCCTTTTAGGGTTACATCATTTCATTACATGCATCTTAGGTTCACTTATTTTTAGACGTATGCTAGACTTATGGGTCTATACATACAAGCCATGAGGCTTCGTTCGTAGTTCATTTAAGTGATTCATATCCTCCTAAGATTATGTGGTACAAGACTTATGCATCTTATATGTATGCCAAGATCTCGATTTTAATCTAAGTAGGCAACATTATTCTTGAAAATTTTATTCACGTTTGACTTATGTATCAATACGGAATTTTTGCAAGGGAACCCGGTTTCGAATCCCTTGAAAAACACTTATATTTTTCTTTTGTTTTATTTTTGTTCGACACGGCTTGGGGACCCAAGATCAAGCCCAACGCCTTCATTTTCTATTCATTTCTTTCTCCTTACATTTTCTCTTTCTTGGCCGAGGAGTTGTGGGATCGAACCCCCACAGCCGCTTTTTATTTTAATTTCTTTTTTTCATGGATTCTTCGAGTTGACCATGAGGTTGTGGGATCGAACCCCCATAACCTCACTTTATTTTTCATCTAACTCTCCTTTTTCGCCTAGAGGTCATAGGTTCGACCCCCACGCCTTACATTTATTTTCTTTTCATTTTTCCTTAAGCTTGACCAAGACGTTGTGGGTTCGAATCCCACTCCTCTCATTTATTATTTTCATACATCATTTTCCAGCCCAAAAACATGATTCAAATCCCCTTTACCACATTCCTTTTTACTTCTTTATTTTCATGATTTTTAATATGGTGAGGTCACGGATTCAATCCTCCATGACCTCACTTGTTTTAATTCATTTTTCACAAAATTTTGAACCCTCTTAACTTGACCGAAACTCATCATGTGAATCTGGAAATTTTTGCAACCTATTTTCTCATTTCTTTAACATTACATGTATAGACATTTTAAGTATTTTTTAGTGAGTTCTTTAGGTGCATTTTCAAGATTTCATTCGATAAAGAATTGCACTCAAATCAGCATCTTTACATCACTTATGAACATCACGATATACATAAGTTTGTGCACGTAAAATCACAACCATAACATTAAAACTTTTGACTTTTAACCCGAGAACACCTAGTCATGATCACATTTTTGCACACATATGCACATAATTTCGGAACACATAGGTTGTCATTCATACGATTTCAATCACACATACATGAAAATTTTCATCACGAAAACATAACACACGCCTAATATCTACCAGCAAACATACCCAACCTAAGAATCATTGAGAGCTAGTGACAGGGACATGCAACGGGGAACAATCGTAGTTTTCGGAATAGATTCGTCTGAACCTTAGGGGTCTCTTGGGAAAGGGACCAAGAGAGAAAAGAACACAACCTTTTTGACGTTGAAACCTCGACTTGATGCCTAAAAACATCTTCAAACACACGTCCAACACCGAAAGTTCAACACCCCACTCAACGGAAAACCTTTTTTTTTGCCTACGTGATTGATTAACGTTTGTTTTTCTTATATTTTTGTGTGAGTTCTTCAAGTGTGAAGAACCTTGGTAAATTTTCTGTTCTTCAATGTTATTTGGCATAGACAAACGTGAACAGGAGTTGGTTTGATCGTGAAAGAGAATGATGAAGACGTGAGAGAGAGAGAGAGTGTTTTATTAGGCTTAGAGTCTAGTTTAGAACTTAGTCAAATAATGTTTCATTTAAATTATAAAATAAAAATCTGAATTCCCTTTTATTTTAAATCATTCAATAAATAATAATTATTAATTATTTAAATCAATTTACCAACTTAAATAAAACAACTTTAATTCATTGCTTCCACCTAGGTTCGAACCCGAGTGGAGCAAGACTTCACTTCAAGAGCAAATTTTTGGTCCTCTCTCCCCAAAATGCCCCTCCACTTTATTAATTAAATAATTAATTATATATTTTGGGTAATTACGATACTACCCTTATCTTGGAAAAAGAACATTTTACCCCTAGACCCTCCAAACTTAAGATTTCCCCTTTTTAGGTGCGGTAAAGACTCATCCGAGTAAATCTTCATATTCGGGAGCCCTACATGGATGGGACCAACCTTTCAAAGCTCAACTAACACCTCAAGATAGTTGGTTTGGCTGTCGTAAGGGTTCAGAGGTCTGGTTCTACGCGCATCGATCCGTGTAAACCCGATCTAGTCGTAGGCATTCTAGGCACATTAAGCATTATTTTTTTTATAATTATGCATTATTTAGCATAGCCATTTTTAGGGTTGTTACAAAGATTGTCTAAGATACATCTCATATTAAACCATCTAACAAGTACAACATTGGGTGTATCCCATACTTCATTACAACAAAGAGTCTCATATAGGCTATGCCACAAATTTCTTCAAATGAAAAGGAAAGAAACTAGAAGTCTTATACCTAGAAAAACATCAATAGCTTGATAATGGCATCATCCTTGGAAAGTGAGGACCTACCAAACACTTGGGAAATATCCAAGAAGTCTTCAAAGGCCTTCCATAAGCTCAAAGGTTGGATCTTACATTTGTAGTAAACATAAAAGATTGGTTAGTACACACTTGTACACACTATTTAGTATATGCACATAAAACAATTGAAATCATGCTAAAGAGGACATTTGCTCAAAACCATGATAAAGTACTTTGAAAAGACTTATGCACAATCATGAACCTATATAGACCAATAATTACATAATACATAAGTCAAACCCATGTACAACACAAGACCAACCTCAACAAATAATAGTCAAGTCAACAAGTGTAAAATTCATAACTTCATCACATAAGCAAGACCCTTACTCATACCCCACCATTTAGCCTACAAGTGCAATGACCTTTGATACGCTCAAACTTACTTCTCATATAAGAAGTAAAGTGGTCGTGTTAAGTAAATAACCCAACTAGTGAGGTTGGGATCATTCCCACGAGGAAAATAGTTTAGACTTAACTTCAATCTATTATTACTATTGTTCAGTCACTTACTTCCTTGGAAAGAAAAAATGATAAAAGGGGGGTTTTCTATTTCTAAATAAATGAAAATAACTAGCAAAATTGAAGAAGACAACTAACAGCTTCAAATGTTGGAGTTTTATCAATTAATAAAAGTAACTAGGGTTTACATGTTCCCCACAGGTTCATAACTTGATAATTCTAACTATAACAATTCTTTCCTAGTATCTTGCATGCAAAGTGATAAGTTATGTATTTCTAAATTCTTGGTCCGACATCTAGAAAGTTTCACTCCGCACCTTGGTCCGGCTACATGTATTACTATACTAACCTTTATCTTTACCTCATATTAAGTATCGTATTCGATATTTGACTAAGTTATTACCTCGTACCAATCAATACTAGACTATCAGATAGAATACACTAAATCTATGTTGATTATTCTTTTCCTATTATCTACCTCCTTGGTCCGTCAAGTAGCATTAAGGCGAGTTCTAACTTGGCCATCCGTTAAAAAGACTTCTAAGCGAAAGAATTGTCAATACATGCAAGACACTATTCTAAAATAGTTATTTTAGTTAGGTTTTACCTCATTATTCGCCTATGGTTCCCACAGTCATAGTTATGGAGTTTAATTACCCATAGTCATAATCACAATATTCAAATATATGATATAAGAATTCATGCACTTACTTCAATAAGAAAGAGTCTAAAAAAGAGTCCAAAAATAATCAAGGGTCTAACAAAGAGTCTAAAAATAATCAAGGGTCTAACCCCAAAAACGAGGTTTTTCGAACTATTTATAAAAAATAAAAACCTAATTAAATAAGGACTCTATTTGCTGGAAATATGTCAAAACGCGGATGGATCGACGTATCTCACGACGGATCGTCGTGGTCATGACGAACCGTCATGGACTCCGCCGTCTTATACTTGTCAATTTCTTCTGCTGCTCTCTTCATTACCCTCGACGGCAGGTATGACGGATCGTCACAGGCACAACGGTCCGTCGAAGGTGTCCGTTCCAAAACATTTGAACTCTTGGAATTTGGGTACTGGGACTACTTCTCTGATCTTCATGACGAATCAGCAGGACGGACTATCATGGCTACTACGGTCTTTCACACACTCCGTAACCCCACACTTGGTCAGACTTTCTCATTTTCTTCAGCGGCTGTACTACGATGCCACCTATGGACCGTCATGAGCATGACGGACCGTCACAAGCTCTGTAGGTGGTACTTTTCTGTATTTCTTGCTCAAAAACCTCCGGATTCATTTTTTAGACAGATTTCCTGCAAATAAAGAGAAACTTACATAAAAATTAGCACAAAAAAGGCTTTTGGACACACTAAACTTAAGGGAAAAGTATAAAAAATAGCGTGAAACCACGGTATATCAACACCCTCAACTTAAATTCGTTGTTTGTCCTCAAGCAACGCACTATGACTCAATACAAAATCTTTGTACAATAGGATCCATGTTTTATCCTTCGCAATCATTTGGCTATCAATCCCGATGAATCTCATCATGTTTATGCATGCTATCACTATTAGGCTTGAATTATGTGGAATCAGACCATGACACAGACTCAACATGCACTAACACCTATCCTCTTCAATTTCTCACAGAGGTGCTAATATTTCCGGCATTGCAACTAGTGTCCTCACTTCAAAACAAAATCCTCATTTTTCACACAATGATTTCAGTTTGAGTATAAGGATTACTTTTCAACACTCACTCTCAGAACAAAATCACACTCATTCATACATATTGCCATAAGCTTTCCCTTATTTTCACTGCTTTAAGTTCGCTATACAACTCTTAGGATCACGATAGGACTTTTTTAACTTGTAACATAGGCTCATGGTCAGGTAGGGTATATTTAGGTATACTTTAGTGACTTTTTGCCCTCCTTGACATATCGGCTAAACATACCATTTTCTATGATTTTATTTTGCCCAGTTTCTCATATTCTTTCACCTTGATATTATCCCTTCTTTCTTCATTTGTGTAAGTTACTCTCTTCTTTTCTTGCTTGCATTTCTTGTATTTATTATTATTATTATTATTATTATTATTATTATTATTATTATTATTATTATTATTATTTACTTTTCTTTCAACTAATTCTTGAGTCACTTTACTTTTGTTCTTAATCTCTTTGTTCTTTCAACCCCACTTTCCAGAGCATTCCTCATAATAGCCACCCTCAACTCATGGCTTTGCCATGAGTCAAAGTACACAATACCCAAAGTTGGGTCAGGGCCATAAAAAGGGTTGTTTACTGCATTAGCCACCCTCAACTTATGCGTTTGGCATAAGCTAAGGTGCACATGTCCAAGGAGGGACCAAGGCCAACACATTATTCTTAGAAAAGATCAGTTGGGGTGAAAAAGAAAGGTCTAGTTTAAGCTCAAATCATTTGGATCAAATAAGGATAAATGTCTTTTGGTTTTCTTTTATTTAAGCTAAAAATGGGCTGTATTGAATAAGGGCCTATGATCCTTTCCTAATTGTCTATTACAACTTACTTTTAGCAAGATTAACCAAGAAAGTTCTAGCTCAGTAAAAATAGTGGACTATTCAAATCTTCCTCACACTCACTTGACATCTCATTAATCTTCAAGATTATCGGACACCTAGTTCGAACTTTAGACTTAGGGTCATGCAGTGGTGTACATCTATGTCATTCTTAGAGCCACACATTTATCAATTACTATGCCTAGTCATGCATCATTTTCCATTTTATCAGGATATCATTTTAGTCATCATTCTTCAGAATTAAACTATGTACACAAGATATAGACATGCCGGTTCAACAGAAAAAGTAATCAGTCTCTTGGGGGAAAAGAACACAGGCAAGAAAACCCCAAAAGAGGATAGTGAATTGGGCTACTCAGACTTCACCCTAGAACTCACTTTCCATTTACGCCACCCCCAACAAAAATACATGCAATTGTCCCCAATGCATAAAATAATTGAACTAATAGAATGGTAGGTGAAGCAAACCTGGGGTGCAAAGCGCCAATGATCAGCAAGCTCCTGGGTCCGTCTCCCTGGAACCCACTACCTCTGTAATTTGGATACCCTCAGTAGTGTCCTCAATATCAACAACACTATCAGCAATGCCTCCCGCTATCTACACATTCCTGGAGCTAGACGCCCCAGCATCTAACTCTACTGCTCTCATCTGACGCGCCTTTTCATCAGCAAGCGAGGCTCATGGCGCTCCTTTTACGTGCTCGAGCCTCATCCTCCTCTCGACCCCTACGTCTCTTGGCATGCTCTCGAGGGGGGTGGAATCTTAGAAGTGGCGAATAAGGCCGCCATCACTGTGTCTTCAGCAGGCTCTGCAAAGGGGCCTCAGACTCCGGCACCCTAGCCTCGAAGATCAGGTCGATGTTTGTGCAAAGAGTGTCGACCGCATCCTAAAGGATCGACACATCCACCTGAGGGGCTGGACGGGCTAGCAACCACAACTCAAAAGCTTCCAAGCGCTGATGAACCTCAGCGATCTTCTGCTCTGTGTGCTGGACCATTCTCCGCTTCAAGTGCTCTTCTGCCTCAGCAATAGACCTCTGCATCCAAGGCTGAATGTGATGCAGAAGTGTAGCCATTTGTGCCTCTAATTTTTGGACCCTAGCAAGCGGGACCAGAGCGGGGAAAGGGGCTGAGCAAGAGGAGCTTGGGGCAGTGCTACTACCCGGGATAGACTCGACTGGGGAAGTGTCAGTGGAAGCCGCCTGCGTAGCCGTGCGGGCCTGTGCTACTGTATTAGCCAAATTGTCACCAAGTGGAGGCCACTCAGAACAGGGCCCTCTGCATGGAGCCAACTCATTGGCCTCATCCCTAATGAGGCCGATATCAACTGTGCCCAGCGGGGTCTTTAGCTGGTCAACATGCCATATAGGCACACCTGCAGACCTGCATAGAGAAAATATCATGCACGGAAAGGGTAAGTAGTTATGACCTTAAAATCCCTCTCGTGCATGACTGCCTGTAAAAGCAAAGCAAAATCCACCTCAAACCCGTCTATCATTGCCGCCATCAGTAATGCTCGATCCCATGTGACTATATTATCAGCGGCTGTGGGGGGAAAGGTAGTGGCGGACAATCAACCACAAAAACATCGCCATGAAGGTCAGGTTGTCCTTCTTGATGTCTCCCTTTGGCTCGGTCACCAAGTCAGCACCCTCTCCATCAACGGACAAGTGCAGGGCTATCCACCTCTTGGTGGTCTCTCTCAGCGATGGCTCACGCAGGAATTGGCCATCTTTGACAATCTGCCATAGGTAGTCAAACTCGGTGGTGAGAGGGGGCCAGTTGACATCAACATTCTCGCCGTATAGATACCGGTGGATGGCAGGCAGGGTGATATCAACCTGAATGCCACGTACTCGGACCTGCTCCAGTGTGGCTTGTTTGGCGGGGGAAGCCCGCCTATCGATCTGTTATCTGAGAGTCACTACGTAGGAGGCGTAGAACTCTCGGACCAACTCTTCACTTTAACATCCCAATGGACACGCTGTCCGCTCCTTCTTCATTAGTATCTGACCCAGAAGGTGTGCCGGTTAGTGTGCGCTCCTCATCAGACAGGGAGTCAGTGACTACGCCGGACGCCACCTTTTTGGGTGTGGCTCTGGCAGCACGTGCAGCTTGGGATGGGGTGGAAGTGCCTGGGGGCACGTATTCGGGGTCAGACTCATCATCAGAGCCAATGACCAGGCGGGCAAATGGGGCGACAGACTTCGATCGCCTGCGTGCATAGACTCGATCATGTTTTGGTGCCATAATAGATAGTATCTGTAAAGAATCAATATTAGTACTAAAAGAAGAAGACAAGACTAGCAAAACTACACAAAATAAATACAAGAGTTAAGATGTGTAAAATTCATAACTTCATCAACTAGTGAGGTTGGGATCGTTCCCACGAGGAATATAGTTTAGACTTAACTTCAATCTATTATTACTATTGTTCAGTCACTTCCTTCCTTGGAAAGCAAAAATGATAAAATGGGGGGGGGGGGGGGGGGTACTAGCGAAATTGAAGGAGACAACTAACAGCTTCAAATGTTAGAGTTTAATCAATTAACAAAACTAACTAGGGTTTACGTGTTCCGCACAGGTTCATAACTTGATAATTCTAACTATAACAATTCTTTCCTAGTATCTTGCATGCAAAGTGATAAGTTATGTATTTCTAATCCTTGGTCTGAAATCTAGAAAATTTCACTCCGCACCTTGGTCCGGCTACGTGTGTTGCTATACCAACCCTTATCTTCACCTCATTTAATCATCATATTTGATATTTGACTAAGTTATTACCTCGTACCAATCAATACTAGCCTATTAGATAGTATACACTAAATATATGTTGATCATTCATTTCCTATTATCTACCTCCTTGGTTTGGCAAGTAGCATTAAGGCGAGTTCTAACATTGGTCATCCGTTAAAAAGACTTCTAAGCAGAAAAATTGCCAATACATGCAAGACACTATTCTAGAGTTGTTATTTTAGTTAGGTTTTACCTCATTATTCGCATATGGTTCCCACAACCCTAGTTATGGAGTTTAGTTACCCATAGTCATAATCAAAATATTCAAATATATGATATAAGAATTCATGCACTTACTTCAAGAAGAAAGAGTAAAATCCAAAAGTTCACTTGATTAATTAAAAAAAATCACCAACAATCAATTATTTGAAGAACAAAGAGTCTAACAAAAAGTCTAAAAATAATCAAGGGTCTAAAAAAGGGTCTAAAAATAATCAAGGGTCTAAAAAAGGGTCTAAAAATAATCATGGGACTAACCCCAAAAACGAGGTTTTTTCGAACTATTTATAAAAAATAAAAACCTAATTAAAAAAGGACTCTATTTGCTGAAATCTATCAAAACGCGGCTGGATCGACGGACCTCGCAACGGATCGTTGTGGTCACGATGGACCGTCATGGACTCCGTTGTCCCATACTTGTGCAATTTCTTCTGTTGCTCTCTTCATTACCCTCGACGGCAGGTATGATGGATCGTCACAGACACAACGGTCCGTCGAGGGTATCCGTTCCAAAACACTTGAACTCTTGCAATTTGGGTACTGGGACTACTTCTCTGATCTTCATGATGAACCAACAGGACGGACCGTCATGGATACGACGGTCCGTCACGCACTCCGTAACCCCATACTTAGTCAAACTTCCCCATCTTCCTTCAGCAGTTGCACTACGATGCCACCTACGGACCGTCATAAGCTCCGTAGGTGGTACTTTTCTGTATTTCTTGCTCAAAAACCTCCGGATTCATCTTTTAGACAGATTTCCTGCAAATAAAGAGAAACTTACATAAAAATTAGCACAAAAAAGGCTTTTGGACACACTAAACTTAAGTAAAAAGTATTAATAATACCATGAAACCACGGTATATCACCAACCAAAGCCCCATAACCTAACTCAATCAAGTAAACTAAACAAAGGATCATAAGCAATGTCTAACTCTACATAACATAGCATCAATAGTAGTCATCATCATATTTAGCAATATAAGCAATAGCATGTTCATAAATGAAACTAACATCATATAGGATCATCAACTTGTAAAATCAACACATGTATAACATTCACTTATTGAGATCAGAATAACATAAGAACAACCTCCTAATGCTTCCCCCAAGGCAAACTAGTGCAAGGCATTGGTAGAGTCTCATACCCCTACCTAGGCTAAGTCAAACCTCTTAAATCACCCTAGTTAGTGCTTACTTCATTACTTCATTTTACTTTCAAGAATACTTACCTTAACCAACATACACCACAAGATCTAAGTGTGAAATCTGGTGTTGTAAAACCTTACACCGAAAGAAGGTGGTCAACCGGCCAAAGTAGAACCAAACATGAACATAGCATCTAGGTGGATCCACTAGCTAGTATTCATATGGTGGCAACATAGTTTATGGAGCTTGGAGGCTGTCATGGAAACATAACTCAATGCCCTTTTTGGGGCTATGAGGATATCCACCCCTTACGACTATGATGAACCCTACCTTCCCTCCTTGGGAAGGCACCATCCTCATCTTCAAGTTCACTCGATGTTCAGCTAGAGTCCCTTTTGAAATGTCTTTCATTAATAATCATAACTTAGTTTAGGTTATATAGCTTTAAACCCTTGTATATTCATATTCGTTAGCTCAATAAGAATTGCATGGGAACATCCTTTCAATAATACCCTCATATGTGAGATTAGCACATCAACCTCATTACATCATAGTAAGGCACATAGGTACTTCATAACCAACCTATATAATTACATCTTACTAATAATCTCACAATCACATAATCAAGCTATTTTAATTCAACATCATGCCAATACCTATATAGGCTAATCACAATACACGCTTTAATTGAACTACATCATCACTCACAAGTAATCATATCGAAGTAAAGGTTAGGATCATAAAGACTTACCCGATCTCCTTCAAAATCCATCATCATGGTCTTACCATAAACCAACCAATTTCATCCAATAATAGGTGTAGTAACATCATTCATTAGTAATTAATACAATAACTAAGTCAATTGCATCATCACTATCCAATTTACCTTCAATTAATAACCTTGGGTTTGTGGAAAAGGGTTCATCATGAATTCTTCAAGAAATCGATTCAATATCAATAATACAATACCCTAGGCAGTCCATAGATGAATTAGAATAAATAAAACAAGTCTAACAATTAATACATTCATCAATTCCTATCAATTTACAAGCAAGATCCAAGATTTGGGAAATTTGGGAAAAGGGACATGATCAACATGAAATTGCATCAATTAACGTCAACTAACCAACAATTTGCACTTAATTAGTCATAGCCAATCACAACTTATCATCAATTTTAAGTTTAGAAGAAAACCCATTAGAATAGAAAAACCTTTGGAATTGGGTAATTTAGAAATCCATTTTGAAAGGACCTCTTGAGGAAAGAAATCCAAGAGTGAAGAACCCATACCTTAATGAAGATTAATCCATGAAATTGAAGTGAAATCCTAGAGAAAGTGGTCTTCTTCTTCAAGCTTTCTTGCTTCTTCAGTGGAGGATTTAGGGAGAGAGAAAATAGAGAGAGATGAGAGTTTTTGGGTTTTGTTTTTGGAATTTGGTTTAGGTAAGTGAAAAATGATTTAAAACTGACCCTTAGTATATATATAATCACCCCCTATGTCATCCAAAAGACCCCTCACTTTATTGGGTCTTTTTGTGAAGTCAAAATGCTTAAAATACGATTTCAACGAATCTGGAAAGTTTTTGCGCATCGCGGGGTTAATTTCACATTTTACTTTGGAAATATAGGTTGAGGCAGTAAGCCTCGTGGATTTCACGCGTCGCGAGGTAAATTTTTTTCTACCACGTGTTGGCTGCACGTCGCCCATCAGCCCCCACAATCTTGCTACGCGCAACCTGCTTGCCCATGTTAGGGTCCTTCTCAAGGACCCTTTGAATGGTCCTTGGGGAGTCGTTACCGCATGTTAGAAACTATATAATATATTTTACCTATATAAAGTCTTTTTAATACTTTTAGACTTTATTTGACCCTCCCAATCCTTCACCATACATAGGGACGTCAACTAGTTCAATTTGCTAGTTTCCGGACAACATGGGCGTATCTCGACGCCTTGACTCTAAAGCTTCCTAAATAGTTTATAAATATTATGTTAAGCTTATAAATATTGTTTTAAAGTCTATTTCATCATGTGATTCTCTATCTTAGGTCATGGACTTTCGGAGTGTTACAGTTTAGTCAAAGTGTTGTAAAGATAGGTGTTTTTAAAGTCTTCCGCTTACTTATTAATGAAAATATTCTTCATGTGTGAAGAAAGTTTTAACTTTTTTTCTTATTTTTAGTATCGTATGAAATGAATGATCTAAGAGCCTTGTATGAGACTTCTCGGAGTCTCATATGTCGCGTTACTTCTAGGGGTACTTTCCAGTAGTGACAAAACGACAATCGCTAAACTTGTGACCAGATTGACCACACACAAATGATATGTACCTGCAAGACACTCACCTAGATTGTTTGGTACCTGGAACATTTCCCTGAGTCTTAGAGTCTAATTCCCTATCTTTCTAATTATACATGTTCTTGGAGGACGGAACACTAGCTGATGAAGGGGCTGCGGCTGAAAATTTCTTCTTAGGCTGCGAGTAATTTCCACCACCCGTTTAATATTGTCAATAATCATTATTCTCAGACCTAGCCTTTTTATTCTCCTTAAACTATTCCCTAAGTTATTCACCCTCAACCCTTCTAAGCATGAGTCATAAGTCTAGCGATGTTCATATCTCCTAGTAACATAGCATTTTCACTCTATTTTCACCAAGTCTGACACTCCATACATGAACTCATTGTTCTGTCTCTGAATCAGCAACCATATGAGGAGCATACTAGATAGTTCGGTAAACTTGAGTCCATACTCTTGAACCATCATATTACCTTATATTGCGCTCATCAATTCTTGAGATTTTGTCTACCTTAACTCTCTTGGTAAGAACTTATGCAGAATGGTTTTGCTGAAGCAATCCCAAGTAATAGGAGCCTCATATGTTCCCATGTTCTCTTTCCATTGAGTGTACTAGATATAAGCCACATCTTTTAGCTTGAAAGATGTCAATTAAACCTAATAATTCTCGTGACATACATCACCTCAAAGATCTTCTTGAACTCATCCAAGGAATTCTGGGGATCCTCAATGGTTTGTGAACCTAAGAATTTAGGCGAATTCATCCTAGAAAAGTGACAAACCCTCCCTGCTTCTGATCCACCATTTGCATTCATAGGAGCTTTTGCCCACTGATTGTTCTGGTTAGCCACACTCTGAGCCAACATCTGAATGACATTCCTGAATTCAACATTTGAGACTTCTTGTTCTAGGATTGGAGGGATTGCTTTTGTGTTCTTGGCATTCACATTCCTGGCGTTAGCTCTACAATGAGGCATGATCACTAAAACGTAGAACGTAGAGTTAGAATAAAATTTGATCATACCTTAAGCACGATAAGTGTAACAAGAAAATGAAAACTTTTACTAAAACACTATTTAGCATCCCTCTTGTTAGATATGGTGCACTTCACAGCCATCAAAAGGACTCTACTTACTTAGGCTTTAAACATCCTAGGACTCTTAAACCTAGTGCTTGATACCAAGTTTTTCATGCCCCAAGCTATCCCCAAGATGCAGACATTGGACCTAGGATCACAAGTAACCCCAAGATAACCCTGTTGGCATAATCATGAGCATACTAAATATAAACTGAGAAATAAAACGGTTGCGAAAGCTAATAATAAGTAAATTTGAAATGATGTGGAATACTCGTATACTAAACTGAATATATAGAATCTGAGAGTTTCAACACAAAAAATATTGAACTCGAAAGACTAAGTTAAATCTAACTATGTCTGAAATAAGCCTCTAAATGTACTAGAAATGTTGGGACATGCCCCAACTATATCTAGTAAAACTGAAACTAAAGACTAAAAGCGATAAAGATATACATGTCACTAGTCCTTGAAGAATAAGGACTCACCACTGATGTTGTTGAACTTAAGATCGGGAACCGATCTAAGCGTGATCTGGATGCTGATAACCTGAACATACATCATGAGAAGATGTAGCATAGAGTATGTGTCGGTACTTGAAAGGTTATGAGCATGCAGGATAGAATAAAGGTGAAATAACATATAACTATAAAAAGCAATAAAGCCATGATATAATCTAAATGATATAAATATTGAATATTGAGATAACTGAAAGCAATGAAAAAGATTTTCAACTCATCCTTGTATCTATGTGGAAAGAATATGGAACCCTTCCATAAAAAAGAGAGAAAAAAAAAGAATAAAAGAAAAAATAAAAAGAGAAAAAAATGAAAAACTCTTGTTGTATTGAACATTCCAAAGGTTTTTCATGTTGATTATTTTAATAAAATGGGTATACAATGAGATAAACAAGAAAAAAGAATGCCTTCAACATAATGAGGTTGAGTTTCATGTTCAAAATGAGGAAATAGAAGAATAAGAGGTGAGTTCGTGGAAATGCTTTAAGAAGGTGAAGTCACTATAAACAAAAATCATTACACAATGCCTGTATGCCCTATTATAAGCCTTGAAAGACCTTTATGATATTGTAAGATAAAATTCATTGATCGGTCTGAAAATATGGGCATTCATATAGGTAGATAATGCATGTTTTTTTCTTATCAGAGACTGAGGGTTTGTATTTACTCCTAAAGTTTGTTCATTAATGAACTTTGTGTGAGAATTGAATTATTTTTTGTGTAAGGGAACTTGAATACTCTTTTTGAGCATAGCTTTGCCTCTTAGTGAATGTATGTGACCATGTACTTTGATGGATAACGATTTGTCATCATTTGAAGATTTTGGTACATAATTGAAAATGCATGTATTGGATGTGACCTTGTGATAGCACTTGCATATTATCTCTCAAGAAGCACTCATCCAAGAAATCTTTGTTGAAATAATTGATCTCTTGATTTACTTGAGGAAAAGTAAAAGTATAAGTTGGGGGTGTAGATGAGTCAGAGATTTTTGACTCATTAGAGGCTTATAGTTCACCAAATAGTGTACGCAATACCGTTTTATGTCCTTTTGTGATGTTAAATTGTTAAATTGAAACTATGAAGGCTTAAGGGCAAGGAGAAAAGAGAGAGAAAAATCCCAAAACATGAAAAAGTAGAGAAAATAGTAAACTTGAGACTTGCCAAGTGCTTTTGGCAACTTGAAAAATAAGAAAACACTCGCCAAATACTTCTAAAAACTTCAAAGAAGATTAGTAAGGAAAAGAACAGAACGAGGACTCACCAAATCTGATGGTGAGTTGTGGTACGCTTACCAAAAGAACCTCAGAACTATGCTAAAAATGGAAAAAACTTTGTGAGTGAAGTTAGAACCAATGACTAGGCAAGTGTTATTGGCGAGCTCCATCAATCTTGCCAAAAGAGTTCAACGACTAAAACCATGGAAGAAAGCTAAAAGGATATAAGACATGCAATTTAGTGACTCGTTGTGAGTCAATGATCCTGATTAACGTTGCCAAAACATATCTAAAGTCCAAATTTCACCTAAATTTTTAAAGGTATAAATGGTTTTGAAGAGAGAGAAAATACATCCCATACTACTCTGAACATCTTAATCAAGAAAATTCTAAACATTTTTGGGGTTTTTGGATTATAAGACTTGGCATTATTGGGTTTTTGATATGGGTATTTTAGAATATATGTTTGAAGATCATTTTTATTAATCCAGAACAATTCATTTGGTATAATTCTTTCCTTTCCAGCACGAGTAACTAAATTCCATAATTCTAGAGGTGTGTAATGTATTTGGGTACTAATTATTTGTGGGTCTTTGTCTTTGCTCAATTAAATATTGATTTATAATTAGTTCAATTACCTTATGATGTTTTCACCTATGATTTGAGGTTGCAAACTAAAATCTAGTTGTAGATTTCTATGCTTTCCTGTGAAATTGTTGGGAGTTGATAGGTTGATTGACAATCTTTGATTAAGTTCAATCATTAGTTTTTATTGAAAAAGGAAAGTATAATGAGGTATTGGATTGGTTGTGTATGTTACGAATGTTGAGGTTTAAAATGAACTCTCATGAAAGATGATCTATGATTGATAAATGCTTATTGTAGTTGATAATCTATTCAATCTAGTAAGAATCAACTATATAGAACAACACAATTATGCACATTCAAAATTGAAACTCAATTACTCACACTCCTTAGGATCCCTTTCTTACTTGTGAAATTCTCTTGCCCTTTTCTCTAGTTAACAAGTCATTAATAGATATCATTATTAATAATTTGAACTCTCTAGCATTTAAATTTATGTTGATGTTCATTGAATAATTCACAAAATATTAGTATATGGTTGTACTTCGTGTTTGAAGTCTAGCCTTACCATTCCGTGTGGGTTTTGATCCCAGTTCTTAGTTGGGTTATCTATTGCTAACGACAGCGTATATGTTGAAATAGAAAACATATATTTGAGTTTTATCATTGGGTAAAGACAAGAGTGGTATAAAACCTTAAATGATCCAAGAACATCATTTTATAGAATTAAAAAATCAAAGAATCTAAATCCAATTAAAGAGTTAAACACGGCAGTGGAGATAGAATAGCCAATAAAAAGTAAAGAGGAAGCAATTTACCTTGGAATCAAGTGAAATCTTTAAAAAGAGCTAAAACACCTTAACCTAAGCTCTCAAAAACGAAAAGTTATTCTTAGATAAATGAAATAAGAGAGTGATATAACACTTACCGATATATGATAAACTAGTGGTCACAAGAGTGACAATACTAAATCCAAGAAGGTCTATGGGAGTGATGGTCAACGAAGACGCCCAGCTCCATGGTAAAAAAGTGGATAGAAGCCTGCATGTGTGAGAAATATCTATTGTTGTGCTCTCCAGTTGATCACCGGACTTTATAGTACGACTAGAATTCCATTGGAGTGGCATCTCTAAACTGAGCAAAGCTCTGCGAGAGCGTCTGCTTCAAGAACTACTACACCAACAACTTGGGTTAAAATCTCAAGTTTCAAATGGACCCTCGAGATTTATTCGATGTCTAATGAATGCAAAATAAATATGCCATCTGACCAAAAATGGCATTTTAAACTCAACAAATCACTGAAATAACCAATGGAGGTCATCTTAAAGAAATGTTGATCGCATTTAACACTACCATTAAACGACCAATTTTACAAGAAATTCAATCTCAATCAAACCCATACATGATCTAAACCAAAGGTCCTAATAGAAAAAAAGTTGATGTTTTAGAGCTCACGATGTAGACAAAAATCTCAAGAGCCCATTTACTAGGAATACTGACCAAAGCCAACACTACCATATGTAGAATCCAAAACAAGGAAACTCACTCCAAGATATCCCAACCACCTTGGGAAGGGTGTACCCATATTTATAACTCAAAAGTACAAGATACAAACTATGAGAATTGTCAAAACAATAATAAAACATAAAGCAAGCAAATAAAATCGGGGGTCTTTACATATGGTTACTAGATTGATGTTTATATTATATAACACTAAAATTACTTTCATAAAAAGAAAAAATAATTTTAAATTAAATAAAGTAGGAAATATCATTTTGTAGTGTAACATTTTAATTAATGAGTCCAATAAGCAAACAAGAAAAAATAAGAGGAAGTGGCAAAAATTATTGCATTTTGGGTTTACAAAATCTGAAACAAGTAAGAGTTGAGTTGTTGTTTAAGAAAAACCAATAATTACCCCATAATTATAATCAATACATATACATTTTACCTTACTCATGGAAGACTTGTTACCATTTATTGGAAGTTCTTATCCTATATATTTCAATGGACATTTCTTCAATTTCTCACCAAATCATTTCTCAATTGATCTCCAAAAAAGTCCTTTTCAAAAAATTCAAAACCCACCAACAAGAAGAATGGCAAAACAAAGCCACATATCAAGGCCTAACAATGTTTTGTGCTTAAGATGCAACATATGTTGTGAGGTTTTCACTTCGGGTCAAGTGATCGTTGGGAACCAACATAAGTATATAATGAGGGCACATGAAAGAGAATTGCACCCCATTATAAGTTTTTTCTCCATCTTCTTACCTCTCAACCCTCTACTGTCACTTAGTAAATACAAGTCTGCCACAAAGGCGTTACCCCGACAAAGGAATCTTTTATCATCCTCATCTAAGTAATCCGCCAATAAAGAGGCCTTGCAGACTTCCAGGAAATCCGTGGTCAATCTTTAACCCATTGTAGATTGACTTGGTACCTCTCTAACGTAATAGTCATTTGTAGTTTGGTTACAATAAACCACAACAATGTTATCTGATGGTATATGCATCTCAAAAACCTCCTTATGGTTCTATATCATATATTCACAATCAACTATAGGAAATGCGCAACAACTTCCTCTTGGTTGTATGTCATATACCGTCAGTAGTTATGTGTATCATACAACCTCATACAACAAAGAGAAGGTCGTCGATTTTATAGTTTTGGTTGATTGGGAATACGAAAAATACAATCATAAAGAGTTTGTTTGGTTACATATACTATCACATGATATTTTTGTGGATATTATAACAACACCGTAGACGACAATGAGGTTGTGGATGCACCAATGCAGTGTACAATGGAACGTAAATCGATAGTGTACGACCAAGAAATTTGTGATGTCTCTACATCACCAGATTCCTCAATTCGGATGATAAAAGCATCCCTCACCAGGTAAAACCATTGGGGTACACATGGACTTACCCAAGAGACAAGAGTACATGAAGGAAAAAATATGGATAGAAAAATGTATGATGGGGCGTAACGCTCATCCAGGAGCTCTAAATTATATGTGTGTGTTGGTGACCGGTCAGATCCTTTAACTCGAGGTTAGTGCCTCGGAACTAGTTCTGCATTGTAGCATCAAACACCTATTGACCTCTTTATGATGCCTTGGTGAGCCATTCTACTTGTTCGTGGTGGTTACTTTTTTTCATAGGACTTAATTGGAGAAATGTGAAATGAATGGGTGAGTAACTGAAAAAAAAACATTGAATATAAAGGACCGGAACTTCCAATAAAATGGTAACAATGCTTACACGATTAAAGTAAGAAATAAATGTATATATTATCAGTTAAGGGGTGTATATTTTGCACATTTCTTAGAAAAACAACTCCCCTTTGACCTATTTTGAACTTCTAAACCCCAAATGTAACGTTTAAAAAATATTTGCTTATTATACTCATAAATTGAAATGTTAGAATCTAACATCATATTTCTTGATCTATTCACATTAATGATTATTATTTTACTTTTTCTACGAAGAAGTTAAGTTTTATATAGTCTTAACATCAAGATAATAATCGTGCTATCATATGTATGTCTATTGTACCTATGAGTATAGCTTGAGATTTTGATTTCTAATTATGTATATTAGTTATGAGTCTAGTATTGGTGTTGATATAGTATTAGGCTCTGATTCAACCTCAAAGATATATAGAATTAGTATTTTTTTTTCTCATAGATCTAAATTTAGATGGTGGTATTAATTAATCCCATTTCTGGGATTCAATACAACAGATATGGATTTAGGAAAGGAATTATCATGATACCTGACTATATAAAGAATGAATTTATTATATCTAGAGAAAAAATTTTCAAAGCAAGTCAACTCTATATAAATCTACTCACCTCTAAGATTCAGCGAAGGGGTATGCGCTAGGTCAATGGATTGAAATTCCAGTAACTCTGGTCATTGCTTAATTTAGCATTTCATGAGAAGTTGTTGTGCTGTAGAAGAGAGAAGTAGAGTTAGACCAAATCAAAACACACAAAATTTTTATTCTTTATCATACAAGAGTGAAATCTCATCCCTGTGGAAGAACTATCAAAATTGTGACTCGCAACCTTCACAGAAGATGAAGAGACAAGGGTTGAGCTGCATCTACATGCATTTGTTTATATGAGACTTGATTTCAGGTTTTTCTATATTTATATTAACTTTTGCTTAGGTTTTTTTGGGACTAGGAATTGGTTGGGCCTGGTCATTGTAAATATTGTTGGTTCCTCTTATTTTAATAAATGGGTCCATGCCCAGTTTTAGATTTTAAAGAAAAACATATCATTATCTCTCTTTCATATTTTTAAACATATCATTATCTCTCTTTTATGTTTTTTTTGTAACAATGGAAAATAACATTTAATTTCACTATTGTTTATATTTATCTCTTAAGATCACAATTCAAACGGAACTATAGAACAAGCAACACTAGATCATCACATAACCAAATGCATATAAAAACAACCTTAAAAGTTATAAATCAAATTTGATATCTCATTTTTCAACTTTTAAGTAGTTATTCTAAAAATTTCACCAAAAAATTGTTATTCGTTTAAAAATAGACATATATTTTTGTTGAAGGATTACTTTTTCTATTGGCCTCAATCATAATATTCCTTATACTTTATCGCGTATCCTTTGTCTGCTCTTTTTGTTCGTTGTGATAATAGTGTTGACTATAAATTTACATGACATATAAATTTCTTGTGTTTCATTTATGGAAAAGTAAGGAATCATCCTAATATATTACCTCTTGATCAGTATTTGGAATTAACACTGAGTCTGGCTTGTATGATTCAAAGTAATTAGTGATTCTACTTCAATCATCAATCATTATCACTACGTATAATTTTATTCACAAAGAATAATGTTTCTTATATTTTTATTTTTAATACTTCCATTGAAATGAGATTCAATTTCATATTAGGTTGTGACGACCCATTCTGTCTTCATGCAAATATGTGCTAAAAACTGACTTTTTGAATATTTTATGCTCTTCTGAGAAACTATTATGCTGATACCTATCAACATGGATAGTCAACACTCTCACTATATCGAAGATGTCTCTCTATAGCAAATCATGATATAGCGAGAGACCTTCTCTATAGAGAAGGTCCCCAGAATTAAATTATGTTATTTTCATACATTGCTTTGAGAGTGTTTATTCCATAATTTTATGGAAAATTATTCTAAATATCCTCTAGGGTTTATTTGAGGAAAAATAGCTCAAAGGGAAGGAGAGAAATGAACACTCGTTGTAAGTCCACCCTAACCTTCCTTCATCCAGCCGCCAATCCAAATAAATAAAAGTTGAACTTCATGTAAATGAGGGCAACAACTCAGCTTTGGGATAAACGTATGCTTTATTTGTCTTTAGAATTAGTCAGTGACATATACTATATCAAAGGGTCGAGTGTAAGACCATAATTTGGCCTTTGGACATGGGAATCAAATATGGACCTTAAAAGTAACCTATGTTGATTATTCTACATTACTGATTGATACTATTTGTTGTTGATTTTATGATTAACTTTAGGTTAGTATAGTACTGAATAAGTTACGTGGAAATCATCTAGGACTCCAACTACTAGAATTAATAGGAATTTGTTTATGTGTATTGAATTTAGTGGCAATGTTGTGGTGTGATGCTTTATGATATATAGTTATAGGATTAAAAGGTTGGTCACTGAGCTTGATGCCTTAGTAAATGATAACAAAGGTATCATAAATTAATGTCATAATGTGTTAAGAAAGAAAAGAAATCTTAATATATAGATGGATAATTATGCAAATTATAAAATAGTTAAGGAGTTTATTACACTGTAATTAATTAGTAAGATATAAATTAGAGGGATAATGGGCCATACATAGGTTACAATATACTTGGAGTTAGGCTTCTCTTAGTTCTTTATATGTAGTTTCATTCGTATTGCATGTTGACTTGGTCTTCAAACAAAGTTGTTGGTTATTTGATGAAACTAAGTGATGCTAGTTAGATTTATCATTCAAGTTGTTTAATTGATTAAATTATTTATGCAATGGTTTATGAATTGGTAATTACTCTGTGATGTGATGATATTTTAGTGATATACTTAATGTGTTACATCGAGAGAAAATGGTAAGTGATGGCATAATGAGATGTGCATTTGTAGTGAGACCTTAATGAGTCTGTAGAGGAAACTATCACATATATGACCTACATCCCACAAGTAAAGAAAACTCTCAACAAATAATTGTTGTTGTAAACCATATGTGCTACCTTGGACACCACGACCTAAACTATGAGATCCACGAGACAACTAACCACTCTCAGTTGCAGGCATAGATGCATGAACCAACCCACGACTCTGAATAGAACTACTACCTCGGTCTGAAACATTGCCACAAGATGAGGCACACCATAAGAACAGGCCCTTTTGGGCTATCCGTAACTCCTTTAACTTTAGTCGGTTTTTTCATTTTCGGTCAACTTCAAGCGACCATAACTTTCACAATAGGATGATTAAGGTGGCTCATGAGATATTAATTCGAAGGTCGTTGAGTCATGAGTCCAATGCAGCTCACTTTGCTAAATTTCGAGTTTGGATGAATGCCTATTTGAGTGCATCTTGTTTAGTAAAGGAAATTCATTTGTTTTAACGAGGGATATTCTAGAATTTTCCTTTCCCCTCTAGCTTAACACATTTTACCCACCTAAGTTAAGGGGTCTAATCATATCAAGTCAATTTTCATTTATTCTAAAATGTTTGGAAGGTTAGGGCAAAGTTCAAGAGAAAAAAAAAGAAGGTTTCAAGAAAATCTTCAAGAATTTAGGGAAAACGCCAAGAACTTAGTTCTTTCGAAGTATATAAACTTTCATAGTGTTATATTTTTTCACCCTAACGCCAATCATATTATATTTATCCATTATAAATTCATTCTTGAGGTTGGTTGATTTGAATTCTTGAGGTTTTAGCTTCATTCAATAACAGTGAAGTGTTGTTGAGTTCTTGAGGTGAGAGTCTTACGAATGAGTTTCATTCTTGATGGATTTGAGTGGATTCTCGATTAATTTTTGTCGGGTTTGTGAATACAAAATAGTTTGGGAGGAAATTATTAGATTCTATATGAGTTAGATCTTGAATCGAGCAAGAAAATATTGTGGAGTTTTCTAGGCAATGGGTGGGGCGGCGTGCCATTGAGGCGCCAAGGAGAATGGTGCCCCATTCCAAAAGTGCACTATTAAGGGGATTCAGGTGTAAGGGGCTGGTACACTGCCAGGAATGCCCCAAGGTCGCATACCTATGTTTCTCTTCCGTCTTTCATTCCATTTGAGTTCTTTAAAATCGTGATTTCGCTCTCTTCTTAATTATAACTATCTAAATCTTCATTAATCATTGAGATATACTAAATATCCTAATTATAAACCTTAAATATTCATTTCAAATTAAAGTAAATTGTAACATCTTGCAAATAGAAAGAACTAGAAGGATGTTTTGAAATTTGGAAATAGTTACTTTTGAAATGTATAAGGAGATATGGAAATTTTTAAGTTAAAATTGAGCTTTGGTCAACTTCAAACAATCATAACTCCTACATGAGTATGAGTTAGGTGTAGTTCCAGATATGATTGGAAAGATTTCGAGATCTTTCCATCTCTGCCGAGTTTGTGCGATTCCGAGTGAGTTATGCCCTTTGAAAGTTGGGTTGTTCAAATAAGGAAATGCCCAATACAGATTTTTGAACGCTAGTTTGGTCTTTTCTATACCCAATAAATTAAATCCATTTTTTGTAAATTAATTAGGATCAAATTTGAGTTAGTTCAGTTTACGCTTTTGAAAAATAGAGTCAGGGCTTTTAGCGAAAGAATGCAAGGGAAAGGAGGACAGGAATATCAAGATTCTACTATAATGATCGATTTTGGTCGTTCATTAGCGAAGGGATTAGTCATACAAGCTATGTGAGTCTCTCATAACGCTGAGTTCATTCACCCACGCGCCCAACATATTGATGTTCTTGACATGAATTCTTGAATTTGATATTCATGAATTGGGTTGATATCTTTATGTTATGTCTTAGAGTTGTTTTGAGTTAGGTTCTTGAATACATACGTTGGGTATCGGAATATAAAATGAATTTGAGGAAAATATTCAAGTTTAGGCGAATTGGGGTTGTAAAATTGAAGCAAGAAAAAGTCGGACAACGAACAGGTACCAGGTCCGCGTCGTCGACCTTTTCCATCAGTGAACAAAAATCTGCTCTGCGTCATGGAGAGGATACAAACTCCTCTATCTGAAAATTTAATTTTGCAAGCATTTATTGAGGAACATCTCCACATCGTGGACTTGTTCCAAGACGGTGATTTCCTAATTTTTCTCAAGTTTAGCTATATGAAATTATTCCAAAACATCAAAATACCTTTCCTATCAAAAACCATAATCCTTGAATCCATAATTCAATTGAAGAAAAGGTAAGAGTCAACTAAAGCAAAGATAAGAGTCAAGCCAAGTAAATTTACCAAAGTTTTCAAGGGTGTTTTACAAATGTTTCAACTTTGTTTAAGACTAAAAGTTTCAAGTTAATCTAAGACTAAAGATTTGAGTTCAGTTCTCAAAAAGCTTTATGGAACTCAGTATTCCCAAAGAATTTATAAATATTTTCACATTCAGATTTCCAAAAGAGTTTTCAAAAAGAAAAGGGAACATTGATTCCAAGAGAGATTTTAAGCTAAGTTTTGACTAATTATCTCAACCCAAAAAAAGAATTTTGTGTTAAAAACATGTGAGCTAAATTATATTTTGGGATAAGTATTAAGCACCGATATAAGGATGCGAGTTGATATTAACTCAAGTCTCTATAAAATCATGTAGCCAACATGGGTAGTAAATGATCAAAATTTTTATATTAATCCTTAAGTTAAGCTAGTGGATACTAAGTTAAGTAAGGTATTATGATGGTGGTAAGATACAGGATGGTCCTTGACAGCGTGAGGTAAAATGGTGTACCATCCCTTAGTCTCATATTTGTGGTTTTCGGTTAGAGAATCTACTAAAGGAATTATATTAATTTCATATATGAGTAGAGTTAAGTTTGTTACTGATTTATCTTTAACTAACTAAGTTGTCTTTCAGTTATTGTATAAGCTTTACATATATTACATGTGTTTTCTTGCTTTATATTGAGTTATGTTATTCAGAAGTTGACAAGAGCCAGAGTAAGTGTTTCTTCATGATTATTTCAATCTTGTATATCTTGTTTTAACATTTCAAATTGAATACTCGTACATTCAAATGTACTAATTTTAATTAGCCCGAATCATCTTATGATGCAGACCTAGGTAAACAAGGTCATCATTCAGCGCTTCGTTAATCTAGCTTGAACATTCAAAGTCTGTTGGTGAACCTCCTGGCATTTCGAAGGACTCTTTTATTTGCTTTGCAGTTTAGTTCATTAGGATGTTTTAGAGTCTTTATAGACATTTAGTAGTTTAGTAGTTTTTACATATCACTCTTATGTTAAAGACTAGGTTTCCATTTTTGGCCAAGTTGAATGTTTAATCTTAAAACATTTTATTTTATTATTTAGCTCAGTTAGATGTTATTGATCTTTATAAACATAAATAGTCTTCCGTTGGGTGAAGTAAGTCGGGCCACGGGTCCGCTCGGGGCCAACAATGATCTTCGAGTGTCAGTCCCGCCAAGAATGTAGGCTTGGGGCATAACATAACTATTAAGAGTAAATTTGGAGGATTCATTAAAAAGTCATTTTAAAAATCTTCTATAATTATTTATAACTTGTTTTAAGACTTGAGTAAATGAGTATGAGAATGAGGAGAGTTGAGTTCATATTTCGAAATGAAAATATGGAACCTAAGTATCCAAAGTATGTAGAACTTCACATTTTAAACAAGAGGAAATATTTATTACCAAACGAGTTCATGAGAAGTTTTTGAGTATTATCTCTTTTCAGAAATATATATATATATATATATATATTGAGAGTAGTATTGAGCATCGATTGGGATAAGTTTAGACAACTCAAAATCCTCATAAATCATGTATGCCAACATGGGTGAAGGACCATGCTTTTTAGATGATTTCTTATTTATTTTAAGCATATCTTAGTTTTACACTAAGTTGAGGATGTAATATACTCCAGTAAGTTATAGAATAGTTCTGGCAGTGTAGGCGAGACAATGCATCATGACATTGTTGATAGTGATAGTTGTTGGTTAGAGGATCTCACAAATAATATTAAAGAATTTATTATTGTATTTTTTCATATACTTTGAGTTATTATATACATTTTAAAAGCTTTTTACATCTTGAATCTTTTATCGCTATCATATTTATTTGAGTTAAGTATTCTGAGTTTAGTAGAGATGGGGTAAGTATGTCTTCCTTTTTATTAGTTCAAGTTATATGTTATGTTTCATTTCCCCTTACATGATCGTACATTCAATGTACTTACGTCATTTGGCTTGCATCGTTTCATAATGCAGATACAGGTATTCAGGATCATCATTCGGTGCTTTATTGATCCTATCGCATTTTAGCTAACTTTGGTGAGCCTCATCGCTTTCCGGAGGGTTTCACATTATGGTTTTTGATTTATTAGTATGTCTTGGGTCTTTCTCCGACTTCCATTATAGTAGTTCAAGAGTATTTTATGTCATGACCCAAGCCTATACCCAGGAAGTGACATATCGTACAAGACTCCAAAATAGTCTCATACAAGCCTCATAGCAATCATAACATTTTATATAAGGAAAATTGTACGGAATTAAAACTTTTCATTAAATCCATACAATCAAAAACCATTTAAAACATAGAGGAATTCTACTAATTTCACATGGCCATTTAAATAATGTCACAGAAACAAAAGTAAGGTCACAGACCTTTACAATCGAAAGTCTATTTTATGTATATTACATGAAAGAAATGGAATATCAAAAGTAATTGTCCTAGATCTATGAGGACACACCACTGAGCTTTGGAAGAATCTCAATCTAAGCCCTTTAAATAGAGAGAAAGCAACTCACTTGCCAAACTTACAATTATAGTAAAATATGAGAAATATGGGTTAGCACAATAAATTACTAAGTATGATACTCATGTAAAAACATTCTTAAAAGAATATTTTATTTGAAGTCCATGCATATGGTAACTAGATAAAAATTCATGACCATAAGCATAAAAGGAATAATACACAAACATAACCAACATACAAGTCATTTCCTTATATTAGGACATAATCAACATATAACAACTTCATCACTTTAAGCTTTAACCTTAAGTAACCATAAGATATACTTTGTGCAATGTATGAATAGTGTCTCATACTACCATCCACACTAAGTACCACTTTAAGGCCAATAGAAGTGAACTTACCATTCATCCTTTTCACCTTTAAACATACTCATACATAAGGAACATATAAATTTTCATAAATCATATCAATACTTTAGAACTATCATCTAGGGAAACCCTAAGTCATACTTGTGAAATGTATGAATATCATCTCATACTACTACTCACACTAAATACTCATTTCAGGCCACCATATACAAGGCACATTCATATTCAACAAGTAAAGACAATGAAGTAGCTCATAAGACAACCCAAGTAAAGCATACCTTATCTCATTAAGCACGTAAGTCAATTCTTCAATATCTTCTTTAAGAGCATGTTTATTCATTAGACATTAAATCAACATTCTTATCATCATCTTCATAAGAGAACATTCATCTTACTTTAACATTATAAAGGAAAAAACCATGACTACTCCCAAAGCCTACTTGTGCAAAATGCATGGATGACATCCCATTCTACTACCCAGACTAAGTAGTGCATTCATGAGAAGCCATAGTTCATTATCATTCTTTATGAGGGGTAAGCCTTAACCAACATACACCATGTGAGCAATTCATGGAATCTCGTTGTCACCTTCACCAGATAAGGTATTCTCACTTGCCTAAGGTAGGACCATTACATTTTAGCTTAGGTGGATCCACTAGCTAATATCTTATGTGGACACATAGTTATGGGATAGGGAGATTGCTACTAGATAGCGCGCCTCAACTCATGTGAGGGCATCCATCAAGAGATTTCTACTAGAAACTCTACCTCAACTCACGTGAGATCTTCCATATTATATCACTATGTACATAACATTATTCCCCCACAGAGTACTTAAAATTCATTATTTTAGTCATCATTATTGGATTAGAAATATGTCACTACATACCCCGCCTTAACTCACGTGAGATCACCCATCTAAAACCCAATATTCATTCATTATATAGGTCATATAATCAAAGATAAGAATAGCCTTTCAAATAAGAATCCCCATGTTGTGAGAAATTCTTTTCTCAACATGTTATTATCATTCATTAGTGTACAATTGAGAATAACTTTTCAATCAACATATCATCATTAACATAATCTTAGAAACTTTATTCATTCTTCATACAAGAGTGTGTTTGTATGTGAGAATAACCTTTCACATATATCACCATCATTAATAAGTGATAAAATGATAAATAGTCTTTCATTAATAACACAATTGAATTCTTAACATGATCATAATACATTCATAGAGATCATACATATAATTCACATCATAATCATACATTAACCTTAATGAAATTACCTTTCAAGGCTATGAAACAAAATCAACCCATAAATTCAACAAACTATAACAGATAAGGGAATTAACATGATTCAATAACAAATTCAATATAAACATATACAATTCGACATACTTTCATGATCAATCAATTCCCAATCACAATTCACAACTTAAGAATTTGGGGTAAAACATGGGTTCATAGGAGAAATAATTTTAATTCATCATTAACTCTACATTATATTCATATTTCATCATATAAAATGCTTTAAAATCGATTTAGAATTAAACCCATGTATAGATTGAAAACTACGATTTTTGGGGAACTTTTGAGACTTGAAATCATTTTTGAAATTGGCTCCTTGAAAGATACTAAGTCTAGGATGAAGACTAACACAAATTTTAGGGAATAACTCCACAGAACTTGACTAAAAATGGAGAGGCCATGAGCTTGAAACTTGGAATCCTTCACCTCCAATAGAGGTTCCTGGAGAGAGAACTTTTGGAGGGGAGGAGAGGTCTCAAATTATATATTTAAATAAAAGATTTGAAAAAGGAATTTATTACTTTAAAAACCCTTAAAATACTTATTAACCTAATAATAGCCGTAATTAACTCAATTAATTAAAAGCGGATTTTACCAACTCACCCTAGACTTGGCCGAGACTTTGACAGCAAACAGGTGCCATCCACGAAACCCCCACCCACGAACAGTGGGTGGGGTCACACTCCGTACTGTCGATTCGTGGTTTGTGTTTGCAACATGTTTTTGGGATCCTTTACCTAAATATTCCATCCACGAGGCATGGATGGACCTATGGGGCCTAGGTCCCTACCCGTAGGTCATCCAAAAATTACATCTTCTTGGTTTCTTTAGGGTATTAGGGGTTAGGATGTACGGTCCCCCTAAAGGACCCTTGGTTGGTCTTTCGGGGGTAGTACCTTAAGTTTAACCCCTAAACACATCAACCATAGCTCGGGACATCAAACGACAACACAAAACCTCAATTTAAACTCAATACTCAACTCGTTGGGCTCTAATTTCACTTACATATTTTATGGGTCATTACATTTTCCATCTACTTTGTTTTCTCTTAAAGAATTGAGTTGGTAAATTATGTTTATTGAGTATTTCATATTATATTGAGTTAAACTATTTTCATTAATGGTATCTTCATGATTTAATTTTATGTTTGATGTTCCTATATTCTTGAGTAAGTCTTCCGCTGAGTAGAGGCTTATATTGTGGGGTTCAAGAGAGATATGGATAAACTCAAGTATCTACATTTTTTGGGGGTGATGTACCCTTACCCAAAGTTCGTTGACTAAGATTTATTTTGGCCCTATTATTGAGTTTGGTTGGGAAAACAATTGATGCACATCAGGTTCATGATAATGATGAGTCCAATGCTTTAGAGACTGATGAGAAGGAGCTTGAGAAGGCTGAGACATAGGAGGAGGCTTATACATACTCCCTCTCTCCCTAGTTACTTATTGATTCTTCCTTTTATAGTTATACCTAATTAATTTTCCATTTTGACAAATAAGAAAGAACAATTTCTTAACCTATTATAACCTCAATAAAATAACTAATTACTTTGAATAATGTAGATATTTTCAGACACTTAAAATTAATAGGGGTAAAATGGTAAACTCACTATGTCATTAATTGTTTTCTTAGTAGGTGTACCAATTCAAAAGTGGATAAGTAATTAGGGACAGAGGGAGTATGTTGTCTAAGAGGATACTTTTATATAGGCTGCCATAAAGAACTCTCTTTGAGATAGTTCTACACTTAGATCGAGTGGGACTCACCGTCCCGTGTATGTCTCCACTAGTAATCCACCATGCATTGATGCCTAACATCCCTCTATTCACTATCCCTTGTCGTTTTATGCTATTTTACTTAAAATTGAGGATGATGCTTCTATATTTTGGTAGAGAGAGGGTGTTTTGCTAGTTTCTAGTTATTTCATTTTGGTTGTATTTCAGTTTTTTTTGAGACACTTGCTTTGGATTTCCTTGGTTTGTACTTATTAGATAATTATGTAGTATTAACTTCTTTGTTTTGAATTAGAATATTGATTAATTAGTTTTTGGTTGTGATTTGTATTTCGCTCTCATATTGTTCCAAAGTTGGTTGTTGGTTGATATTGAATTATGCATGCTTGTGTTGAACATTTAAGTGTTGATGTTGATCAATATTGATGACTTGAATAGTGTTTTTTATGAAGGTCTGCTTATGTAGGTTCAGTGGGAAATTCAAGTTAAATAATTCTTGCATGAATTCTTAGTGTTTGGCTGTGACTAGTTGATTATCAATTGTTAGAATTGCATGATTGTTGCATGGAAGGTAGGTTTGTTGTTTATCCAATTATTTGATAATTGTGAATGCAAGAATTGACCTTACGATCTCTTATAAGAGTGAGCTTACTCATTAAATTTTTGTTGTGACCGCCTTATGAGAGTGTGTATCAAGCTTGGGATTATTTGAACCTAAACCTTTCCATTAAGAATAAAATGAGCATCTAAGCCTCAACCAATTATGAAATATGATCTACCTTTCTCACCAAATATCTTCTTGAAGCATTGGTCATATAATATCCAACTCAAGACCAAAGCCTAAGTTAGGGGTGTGATAAGGTAAGAGGAAAGAATTCAAGTGAAAAATTTTTGAAACTCATCCTTGTATTCATATGGCGAGAAGATGGAACCTCTCTATAAAAAAAATTAAAAAGACACAAAAATGAATAAGAGAAAAACTGAAAAAGAGAGAAAAAAATGAAAAAACTCTTGTTCTATCAAATATTGCAAAGGTTGTTTATATTGAATAATTTAATAAAATGGGTATCCAATGAGCTAAAAAAGAAAAAGAATGTCATGAACATAATGGGGTTGAGTTTCTGTTCAAAATGAAATAGAAGAATAAGAGGTGAATTCATGGAAATGCTTCAAGAAGGTGAAGTCACTATAAACAAAAATTATTACACAATACCCTTATGACTTCTTATAATCCTTGAAAGACCTTTATGATATTTTAAGATAAAATTCAATGATCGTTCTAAAAATATGGGCAATCATATCGGTGGAAATGTGCATGTCTTTTTCTAATGAGAGTATGAGGGTTTGTATTGATTCCTAAAGTTTGTTCGTTGATTAGCTTTGTGTGAGAATGAATTATTTTTGGTGTGAGGACACTTGAGTTCTCTTCTTGAGCATAGCTTTGCCTCTTAGTGAACATTTGTGATGTACTTTGATGGATAACGACTTGTCATCATTTAAAGGTTTTGGTACATAATTGAAAACGCATGTCTTAGATGTGACCTTGTGATAGCACTTGCATATTATCTCTCAAGAGCACATTGTAGAAATTTTGTTAAACTAACGGATCTCTTGATTTACTTGAGCACAAACAAAAGTTTAAGTTGGGGGTGTTGATGAGTAATAGATTTTGGACTCATTTTAGGCTTACAGTTCACCAAATAGTGTACTCAATATCGTTTTATGTCCTTTTATGATGTTAAATTTTTAAATTGCAGCTATGAAGGCTTAAGGACAAAAGAGAGAAAAGAAGCCAAAAATATGAAAGATGGAGAAAATAGTGAAAATAAGGCTCACCAAGTTCTTTTGGCAACTTGCCAAATGAGAAACCACTCGCCAAATACTTATAAAAACTTCAAAGAAGATCAGCAAGGAAAAGAACAGAACGAAGACTTCCCAAATCTGTCGGTGAGACGTGGTAACAATGTTAAAAATGGAAAAAACTTTGTGAATGAAGTTAGAACTAGTGACTAGGAAAGTGTGATTAGTGAGGTCCATCAGGCTTAACAAAAGAGTTCAACGATTAAAGCCCTGGAATAAAGCTCAAAGGTGAGAAAACATGCAATTTAGTAACTCACCGTGAGTCGGCGATCCTGACAAACGTTGCCAAAACATATCTAAAGTGCAAATTTCACTAAACTTTTGGAAGGTATAGATGGTTTGAAGAGAGAGAAAATTCATCCCACACTTCTCTAAACATCTTAATTGATAACATTCTAAAAAATTTTGGGGTTTTTGGATTTTAAGACATATAATTATTCGGTTTTTGATCTGGTTAATTTTGGAATAAAAGTTTGTAGATCATTTTAGAGTCATGCGGGACAACTCATTTGGTATAATTATTTCCTTTCCAGCACGAGTAGCTAAATTCCATAATTCTATTGGTGTGCAATGTAATTGGGTGCTAAATTATTTGTGGGTCTTTGTTTTTGCTCAATTAAATGTTTATTTATAATGAGTTCAATTATCTTATCATGTTTTCACATATGATTTGAGGTCGCAAACTCAAATCTAGTTGTAGCTCTCTATGCTTGCTTGTGAAAAGAGCTTGGAGTGGATGAGTTAGTTGAGATAATTTGACTAAGTTCAATCATTAGTTATTCTTCAAAAAGAAAAGTGTATTAACGTATTGGATTGGCTTTGTGTGTTACTGATGTGAGGTTTCAAAGAAGTCACATGAAAGATAATCTATGATTGATTCTCTAGTAAGAATCACCTATGTTAAGCAACTCAATTGCGCACATTCAATATTGATACTAATTACTCACATTCATAGGATTCATTTATTACTTGTGAAATTCCCTTGCCCTTTGCTCCAGTTAACAATTCATTAATCGGTCTCATTATTGATAATTTTAAATATCTTAAATCTAAATTTATGTTGATGTTCACTGAATAATTCACAAAAGATTAGTATTTGGTTGTACTTCATTATTGTAGTCTAGCCTTACCATTCCATGTGGGTTTCGACCCCAGTTCTTAGTTGGGTTATCTATTGCTAACGATAGTGTATATGTTGAAATAGAAAACATATATTTGAGCTTTATGATTGGGGAAAGACAAGAGTGGTATCAAACTTTAAATGATCCAAGAACATCATTTTATAGAATTAAAAAAAATCCAAAAAATAAGGTCCTATTAAAGAACTTGACACAGAAATGGAGCAGGAATAGGCAATAAAAAGTAAAGAGGAAGTGATTTACCTTGGAATCAAGTTAAATGTTTGAAAAAGAGTTAAAACACCTTAACATAAACTCTCAGCAATAGAAAGACAATCTTAGATAAATAAAATAAGAGAGAGAGATAACACTCACTGATATATGATAAACTAGTGGTCACTAGAGTGACGATGCTAAATCCAAGAAGGTCTATGGGAGCGACGGTCAGCGAAGACCCCCCGCTCCACAAGATTGGACAGAAGCCTACGAGTGTGAGAAATATCCACCATTGTGCCCTCCAGCTTATAACCCACCTTCACTTGTGCGACTGGACTTCTGTTAGAATGGAATCTCTACACCAACAACTTGAGTGAAAATCTCAAGTTTCAAAAGGACCCTCACAATTAAGTTGAGGTCTAATGAATGCAGAATGAATATGCCACCCGACCAAAAATGGCATTTCAGACCCAACAAATCAATAAAATAACCAATAGAGATCATCTGGATGAAATGTTGACCACAATCAACACCACCATTAAGCAACCAATTATAAACCAAAGGTCCTAGTCAAAATATTTGATGTGTGAGAGCTTACGATGTAGACAAAAATGTCATATGAGCCCATTTACTAGGAATATTGACCAAAGTCAACACTACCATATATAGGCTCCAAAATAAGGAAATTGACTCAAAAATCTCCCAACAACATTGAGAAGTATGCACCCATCTAGACAACTCAAAATACAACATAGAAACAACAAGAATAGTCAAAACAATAATAAAACTTAAAAGCAATAAAATAACATCGAGGGTCATTACATATGGTTACTAGATTGATGTTTTGATTATATAATACTAAATTTACTTTCAAAAAAAGGAAAATAAAAAAAATCTAAATTAAATAAAGTAGGAAATCTCATTTCGTATTATAACTTTTGAATTACTGAGTCTAATAAGAAAACAAGAAAAAATAAGAGGAAGAAGGAAAAAATATTGCATTTTGGGTTTTCAAATTCCAAAAAAGGTAAGAGTTGAGTTGTTGTTTTAAGAAATATTAAGAATTACCCCTTAATTATAATCAATACATATATTGTTTTACCTTACACATGGAAAACTTGTTACCATTTATAGTATGTTCTTATCCTATATATTTTAATGGACAATTCTTTATTTTCTCACCAAATCATTTCTCAATTGATCTCCAAAACAGTCCTTTCCAAAAAATGCAAAACCTACCAATAAGAAGAATGGCTAAACAAAGCCTCATATCATGGCCTAAAATCTTTTGTACTTAAGATGTAACATATGTTGTGAGGTGTTAAATTCGAGTCAAGTGATTGTTGGGAACCAACACAAGCATATAATGAGGGTAAATGGATGAGAATTGCATCCCATTATAAGTTTTTTGTCCATATTCTTACCTTTCAGCCCTCTAGTGTAACATAGGGAATACAAGTCAACTTCAACGGTGTTATCTAGACAAAGACGCTTTTATCATCCCCATTTGAGGAATCCGCCAATATAGAGGCCTTGCAAATTCTTGGCCCTTTGTGGTCAATTTTTGACCCATTGTAGAATTATTTGGTACCTCTTTTAACTACTAGCCATCTGTGATTTACTTACAATAAATCATAACAATGTTATCTAATGGTATATGCATCTCCACAACCTCCTTGTGGTTCTATATCATATATTCACAGTCAACCATAGAAAATGCACAACAATTTCCTGTTGGTTGTATGTCATATAACCATCAGCAGTTAAGTGAACTATACAAACACATACAACAAAGGGAAGGTCATTGCTTCTATAGTTTTGGTTGATTGGGAATATACAAAGTACAACATAAAGAGTTTGCTTAGTTATATGTACTATCACATGAAATTTTTGTGGATATCATAATAATACAGTGGACGACCACGAGGTTGTGGATGCACCAATATAGTGTTCAAGGAGACATAAATTGAAAGTATACGATCGAGAAATTTGTGATGTCTGTATATCACCAAATTCCTCAATTGGGATGATAAAGGCATCCCTCGCTAGGTAAAATTATTGGGGTACACTTGGACTTACTTAAGAGACTGTAGAGTACATGACGGTAACAATATGGATAGAAAATATATGATGGGTACATAACGCTCATCAAAGAGCCCTAAATTATATGTGTGTGTTGATGACTATTGATCCTTTAACTCGAGGATAGCAGCTCGAGACTAATTCTGTGTTGTAGCAACAAATACCTATTGACCTCTTTAGGATGCCTTGGTGAGCCAATCTTCTCATTCGTAGTGGCTACTTTTTTTCGAAAGGATTTTATTGGATAATGTGAAATGAATGGTAATGAACTAAAGAAAAGCCAATTGAAATATAAAGAAACTAACTTCGAATAAAATGGTAACAATGCTCACACAACTAAGGTAAGAAAATAAATGTATATATTATCATTTAAGGGGTATATATTTTTTATATTTCTTAAAAAAACAACTCACCTTTGACCTATTTTGAATTTTTAAACCCCAAATGCAAGGTTTTTCTTTTTTAAAAAAAATTGCTTATTAGACTCATAAATTGAAATGTTAGAATCTAACATCAAATCTCTTGATCTATTCACATTTACGATTATTATTTTACTTTTTCGACGAAGAAGTTAAGTTTTATATCGTATTAACATCAAGCTAGTAATCATGACATCATATCTATGTCTATTGTACCTATGAGTATAGCTTGAGGTTCTGATTTCTAATTGTCTATATCACTTATGAGTCTGCTATTAGTGTTGAAATAGTATTAGGCTCAGATTCAACCTAAAAGAAACATAGAATCGGTGCTTTCATAGATCTAAATTTATATGGTGGCATTAATTAATCCCATTTGTGGGATTCAATCCATCTGATATGGATTTTAAAAGAGGAATTTCTTATCTTATATGGGTTGATCGAGCCTAAATTTGATTTCAATATCATGATACCTGACTATATAAAGCATGAATTTATTATATCAAGAGAAAAATACTTTAAAGTTAGTCAATTTTGTACAAATCTTTTCACCTCTAAAATTCAGTATGGGGTATGCGCTCATTTATGGATCTGAAGTTCCACTAAGCATGGTCATTGCTTTATTTAGCATTTCTTGGAGAGGTTGTCGTGTTGGATAAGAGAGAACTAGGGTTATACCAAATCGAAGCACACAAAGGTTTATACTTGATCTTACAAGAGTGAAATCTCATCTATGTGAAAAACTATCAAAGTTGTGACTCGCAAGCTTCAGAGAAGATGAAGAGACAAGGGTTAAGTTGCATCTAAAAGCTTTTGTTTGTCTAAAACTTGATTTCAGGTTGTTCTATATTTATATTTTATTTTTCTTTAGTTTTTTGTTGGACTAGGTCTTATTTGGGCCTGATCATTTTAAATATTGTTGGTTCTCTTATTTTGATAAATGGGCCATGCCGACTATTTTTTTTTTTTTGCAACAATGGAAATTAACATTATATTTCACTATTTTTTTATATTTATCCTTTAAGAGAACAATTCAAAACAGAACTATAGAACAAGCAACACTAGATCCTCACAAATACAAATGCATGAAGAAACAACCATAAAAGTTATAAATCAAATTTTATATCCCATTTTCAAATTCATGAGTAGTTATTCTAAAAAGTGTACCAAAAAAATTCTTATTTGTTTAAAAAATAGTCATATAGAGAAGCCCCCCATAGCTAAATTATGTTATTTTCTTACATTGCTTTGAGAGTGTTTATTCTAAAATTTTGTGGGAACTTATTCAAAATATCCTCTAGGGTTTATTTGAGAAAAAATAGCTCAATGAGAAGGAGAGAAATGAACACCCGTTGTAAGTCCACCAAAATCTTCCTTCATCCAGCCACCAATCCAAACAAATAAAAGTTGAACTTCATGGAAATGAGGGCAACAACTCGCTTTCGGGATAAATTATTCTTTATTTATCTTTAGAATTAGCTAGTGACATGTACTTTATCAAAGGGTCGAGGGTAACACCATACGTTGGCCTTTGGACATGGACATTAAGGTGTTGACCTCAAAAGTAACCTAAGTTGATCATTGTACATAGTTGATTTATACTATTTGTTGTTGATTTTATGATTAAATTTAGATAATTATACTAAATGAGTTATGTGGGAATCATCTAGGACTTCAACTACTAAAAGTAATTAAGAATAAATAGGAATTGATTTATGTGCATTGAATTTTGTGGCAGTGTTGTGATGTAATGCTTTATGATAGTTATAGGATTGAAAAGAATGGTCGATGAGTTTGATGCCTTATTAATTAAATGATGACAAAGGTATCATAAACTAACATTGTCATAATGTGTTAAGAAAAAAAAAAGTTGTGTTATGATATAGGTGGATAATTATGCAAATTATAAAATAGTTAAGGAATTTATTAGCTTGTGATTAGTTAGTAAGCTATAAATTGGAGAGATAATGGGTCAATATACTTAGAGTTAGGCTTTTCTTAGTTGTTGATATGTAATTTGAGTTGTATTGCATGTTTACTTGGACTTCAAACAAAGTTGGTTGTTTGATGAAACTAAGTGTTGCTAGTTAGATTTATCATGCAAGTTGTTGAATTGATTAAATTATCTATGTTATGTTTTATAAATCAGTAATTACTCTGTGATGTGTCGATATTTTATTGAGCATATTATGGCTATGTATGCTTGATGCTTTACATCGAGAAAAAATGGTAAGGGATGGCATAATGAGATGCACATTTGTAGTGAGCCCTGAATGAGTTTGTAGAGGAAAATGTCACATCATGTGACCAGGATTCCTACAAGTAAAGAAGAATATCATCATAGATCATTGTTATTGTGAACCATATGTGCTACCATGGATAACACGGCCCAAACCATGAGATCTATGCAACGACTACCCACTCTCAATTGTAGACATATATGCATGAACCAACCCACAACTCTAAATAGAGATACTACCTCAGTGTGAAACCTTCCCACAAGATGAGGCGCTAGAAAACTTACCAGAAGAACGAGCCCTCTTGGAATCTCTGTAACACCTTTAACTTTGGTCGATTTTTAAGTTTTAGGTCAACTTCAAGAGACTATAAATTTCAAAATAGGATGATTTATGAGTCCCATGAGATATTAAACCGACGGCGTTGAGTCCTCTATCCAACGCTGCTGCATTTACTAAATTGCGAGTTTAGATGAATGAGATATGCCTATTTGAGTGCATCCTATTTAGTTAAGAAAATTCATCTTTTTAAGGAGGAGTATTTTGGACTTTTCCTTTACCCACAATCCTAACAAATTTTACCCACCTATTTTAAGGGTTTAATCAGATCAAGTCAATATTAATTTTTTTAAAAAAAAAGTTGGAAGGTGAGGGAAAAGTTCAAGAGGAGAAAAGTGAGGTTTCAAGAAGTTCTTCAAGAACTTGGGAAAAACACCAAGAACTTAGTTCTTTCTAGGTATGTAATCTTTCATAGTGTTAGGTTTGTTCACCCTCATGCCAATCATTTAATCTTTATTCCGTTATAAATTCGTTCTTGAGGTTGGTTCATTTGAATAAAATTCTTGAGGATTTAGCTTTATTCTTTAACAATGGGATCTTGTTGAGTTCTTGAGGTGAGGGTCTTACGAATGAGTGTTTTTATTGATGGATATGAGTGGATTCTCAATTAATTTTTGTTGGGTTTATGAATCCAAATGAGTTTGGGAGGAAATCATTCGATTCTATATGAGTTAGGCCTTAAATTGAGCAAGAAAAATTTGTGGGGTTTTCTAGGCAATAGGTGGGGCAGGGTGCCACTGGGGCGTACCTGAAATGCGCTATAAAGGGGCTTCATGTGTTAGATGTTGGCACCTTGCGCCAAGGAATGGGACAGGGTCTCCTGCTTCCATTTATCTTTTGTCTTTCATTCCGTTTGAGATCTTTAAAATTGTGTCTTTACTCTCTTCTTAATTATAACTATCAAAAACTCCATTAATCATTGAGAGATCCTATATTCTAATTATAACACTTAAATCTTTATTTCAAATTAAAGTAAAGATTAAGATTAAAGTTTGAGGGAATCCTTTTGAGTCATTTTGAGAAGTCTTCTACAATTATTTATAACTTGTTTTAAGATTTGAGTAATTAAGTATGAGAAATGAGGAGAGTTGAGTTCGTATTTCAAAATGAGTATGAGGGAACTAAGTATTCCCAAGTTGTAACACTTTAACATTTAAAACAAGAGGAAATAATTATTTCCAAAGGAGTTCATGAGGAGTTTTTGAGTATTATCTCTTTTAAGAGAACCTTTAGAGAAGTTATCCCAAATAAAGGAGGACCTATGTTTTTAAACATATGAGCATGAGTTTATAGAAATATATATATATATATATATATATATATATATATATATATATATATATATATATATATATATATATAGTAGTAGTAGTAGTAGTATTGACATTGTTTTGTGGATGAGTTCAGAAAACTCAATATCCTCATAACTCATGTATACCAACATGGGTAAAGGAACATACTTTTTAGATGATTTCTTATTTATTTTAAGCATAGCTTAGTTGTCCACTTAGTTGAGGATGTACTATACTCCAGCAAGGTATATAACAGTTTTGGCAGCGTGGGCGAGACGTTGTACCATCACGTTGCTTATAGTGATGGTTGTTGGTTAGAGAATCTCTCAAGAGTAAAGAGATTATAATTGTATTTTCATATGCATTTGGTTATTATCTACTGCTTAAAAAGATTTTTACATATGGCATCTTTTATCGTTGCAATCATAATGAGTTGAGTTGAGTGGAGTAGAGATGAGGTGAGTATGTATTTCTTTCTATCAGTTCAAGTTATATGTTATGCTTCAGTTTTCCCCTTACATCTTCATACTTTCAATGAACTAACGTCATTTGTCCAGCATTGTTTCATGATGCATGTACAGGTGTTGAGGATCATCAGTTGGCGCTTCGTTCTAGCTAACTTTGGTGAGCCTCATTGCTTTTCAAAGGGTTTCACATTGTGGTTTTTGCTTTATTAGGATGTTATGGGTCTTGTCTCGACTTTCATCATAGCATTCACAACATTCGATAAAAGTAAAATTGTACGGAATTAAAACATTTCTTTAAATCCATACAACCAACAACCATTTAAAACATATCGGCAGTCTACTAATCTCAAATGGACATCCAAACAATCTCTTGAAAACAAATGTAAGGTCACGGGCCTTTAAAATCAAAAGTCTAAAAATGTCTATTACATAAATGAAACGGAACATCAAAAGTACTTGTCTTCAATCTATACGGACATACCACTTAGCCTTGGAAGAATCTCAATCTAAGCCCTTGAACTAGAGAGAAAGAAAATCACTTGTGGGAACCTATACTTGTAGTAAAATAAAAGAAATATGGGTTAGCCCAATTAAGTACTAAGTATGATAGGCATTCAAAAACAAACTTAAAAGGGACATTTTATTTGAAAATCATGTATGTGCGAACTTGACAAATAAATCATGAACATAAGCATAACAGGTATGATACAAAAACATAACCAACATACAAGTTATTTCCTCATATTTGGACATAATAAACATCTAACCACTTCATCACATTATTCTTTCACCTTAAGTAACCCTATGCTTTACTTTGTGAAATGTATGAATAGTGTCCATACCACCATCCACACTACGTACCACCATAAGGCCACCAAAATTGAACTTACCATTCATCTTTTTCACCTTTAAACGATACTCATAGGGAACATATACATTTCATAAATCATCTCAACACCTTAAAACCATAATCTAGGGAAACCCTAAGTCATACTTGTGCAATGTATGAATAACATTCCATACTACTACTCACGCGAAATACTTTATTGAAGCCACAATAGAGAAGGCACATTCATGTTTTACAAGTCAAGAAAAGGAACTACCTCATAATACAATCCAGGTAAAACATATTTTATCTCATTAAACACATAAGTCAACACTATTTATTAGATTCTTTAAGAGAACCTTCATTGACTAGACATTAAATCAACATTCTTATTAGCATCATCATAAGAGAATATTCATCTCACTTAACATTATGAAGGAACAAACCATGACTACTCTCAAAGCTTACTTGTGCAATCCATGGATGGCATCCCATACTACCACCCACACTAAGTAGTGCATTTGTGAGAAGCCATAGTTCATTATCATTGTTTGTGAGGGTAAGCCTTAACCGACGTACACCATGTGAACAATTCATGGAATCCCGATGTAACCCTCACCTGATAAGAGATTCCTACTTACCTAAGGTAGGACCATTAAATTTTAGCTAAGGTGGATCCACTAGCTAATATCCTATGTAGGCACAGAGTTATGGGATAGGGACATTACTACTAGATACCCCGCCTCAACTCACGTGAGGGCATCCATCTCAAGAAAATTTCTACTAGAAACTCCGCCTCAACTCACGTGAGAGTTTTCATCTCTTATCCCTATACACTCGGTGATTAGCATTATTCCCCACAAGTACTTAACATTCATTACTTTAGTCACCATTATGGGATAAGATATTACTACTACATACTCCGCCTCAACTAACATGAGAGAATCCATCTCAAACCCAACATTCATTCACTAGATAGCTCACAGATTCAAAGATGAGATTATCTTTTCAACCAAGAATCACCATAGTGTGAGAAAGTCCTTTCACAAAACATGTCATTATCATTCATTACTATAGAATTGAGAATAGTCTTTCAATCACACTGTCATCATTAATGAAATCTTAGAACTTCATTCATTCTTCATACAAGAGTGTGTATGTGAGAATAACTTTTCTCATATATCATCATCATTCATAAGTGTTAAAATGAGATATAGTCTTTCAATCAACATATCATTATCATTTTAGTGTAGAATTGAGAATAGCCTTTTAATCAACACATCATTATTAACATAATCTTAGAAACTTCATTCATTCTTCATACAGTAGTGTGTGTATATGAGAATAACTTTTCATATGTATCGTCATCATTGGTTAGTGCTAAGTTGAGAAATATTATTTCAATAATAACATAATTGCATTCTAACATGATCATAGTATATTCATAGAGATCCCACACATATAATTCACATCATAATCATAAATTAACCTTTATAAAATTTCCCTTCAAGGCTATAAGCCAACATCAACCCATAACTACAATATAATGTAATAGATAAAGTATCAACATGATTCAATAACCAATTCAATATAAACATATACAATTCAACATACTTTCATGATCAATTAATTCTCAATCACAATTCAACTTAAGATTTTGGGGGAAAACATGGGTTCATAGGATAAATCATCTTAATTAATCATTAGTTTAGCATTATATTCATCATTCATCATATAAAAGACTTTAAAATCGTTTTGGAACTAAATTCATGCATAGATTGAAAACTAGGGTTCCTAGGTAACTTTGGAGACTTGAAATCATCTTTGAAATTGGCTCTTTGAAAGATACTAAGTCAAGGGTAAAGACTAATAACTTTTAAGGAAAAATTCCACAAAACCTGAGTGAAAATATTGTGGTCTTAAGATTGAAAGCTATAATCCTTCATTTTCAATAGAAGTTCCTAGAGAGAGAGCTTTTGGAGGGGATGAGAGATTTCTAATTTGTGATTTCAATAAAAGACTTGAAAAAGGAGTATAATAATTTTTAAAAAAAAAACTTAAAAAGTATTAATAAACCAATAATAATCATCCATTAACACAACTAAATAAAAGAGAAATTTACCAAACCACCCTCAACTTGGCCGAGACTTTGACAACAAACAGGTGCCATCTATGAAACCCCCACCCACAGTCTGTGGGTGGGGTCATGCATCATAATGTTAAGTTGTGGTTTTTGTATGCAATATGGTTTTGGGGGCCTTGGCCTATCAAGGCCATCCACGGGCTTGGATGGACCTAAAGGGAGTAGGTTCCCATTTATAAGTCATCCCAAAATTAAGCTCTTTGGTTTCTTTGGGGTATTGGGTTTTAGGCTTTAGGATCCCTCTCAAGGACCCTTGGTTAGACTTTCGGTTTCATACCTTGACGTTTCACCCCTAAAGACCTCAAATATAGCTCAAGACATCAAACAACAACACAAAACCTCAATTCAAACTCAAAACTAAACCCGTTAGGCTGTAGTTTCACTTAATAATTTTACAAATCGTTATATTTTCCATCTACTTCTTGATGTTTATTGATTATTTCAGATTATATTAAGTTAAACTATTTTCATTAACAGTACTTTTACGAGTTGAGTTTACATTTGAGGTACCTATATTCTTGAGTAAGTTTCCACTGAGTAATGAAACAAGCTAAGGGTTCACTCAATGACTAGGAATGGTTCTCGAGTGTCGGAAACGTATAGGGTGTAGACTCGTGGTGTGAAAATTTCTCCACCCCGCTAAAATTATCAACACCACCTCTTTGGTTTTTCTCACGATGGACTCGAAAGGAGCCCCTTTTTTTTTGCTTCTTGGAACACATACGACCTGGTAGAGAAATTTAAGTCTCTCACATACATGTGAAAACTCTCTGCCTTATCGGGAACAATATTCATATCATGCCTAAAAATATCACAAAAATAGGCACCATACTCAGTCACATACATACGACCCACTCTCAAGTCCTCAAACATCAATTGTCTCTCCCTCACGCTCCAAGGATGAAGTTATCTTGGAAAGAACTAGAGAAAACACGCCCTCAACCGAAGGAGATCCAACTATTCTAGACCTTCCAAAAGTCTTTTACCACTCTCTATTGTGCCCACACAACTGAAGTACAACAACATGAACACCACGAGCATCCACCATATTCACTTCCTCAAGCATCTTATGGCACAAAATCAAGACCTCTTGAGTATCCTCGCTTTTACCACCCTGAAACTGGATGGTTTCATCTTCATAAACCTCTTATAAACCACTACTCAATTGTAGTCATAATAACATCAGGATAAATTTGAACACCCACAAATGGTGCGTGAACCACTAGTGGTTGAGCTACCTACCAGAGTACCTAGAGTATGCAATTATAGTATAGTCTGAGAGCCATGTGGTGCACCTATCAACCACCCTAAGAGAAGTTATCCATAACACCAAGCATCCTCAACAAAGTCTCCTTAAAAAAGAAGCTATAAACTCAAGAGAAACCTGGTCCAAAACAACATCAACGTGTGGTTCAGGTGAAGCCTCTCTACCTCTACCTCTAGCTGATGCACGATCTCTAACCGGTGCTACTCCCTGAGCATAAACTCTAGTTCTGCCCCTACCTATACCCCTAGCTACGGTCTCAACAACTGCCTTGCGGACTTTCTCCTCTCTAAATCTAGTAATAGACGCTCGAGTCCTCGACATCTGCCAAAAAAGCACGCAGCAACTCAACACTAGCAAAGGCAACCACGCACGATAAGAAAAGGATGAAAAAATGGAAGTTTTCTAAATATCTTCTTACCCTCTCAAAGATAAGTACACATGTCTTAGAATATGAATCTGACAACTCAATTAGACCACTTTCTGTATTTTGGAACTGGTGGAATCAACGAAATTCCATTAAGACGCTCGAAACTCTAAAAGACTCTGAAAACCAATCTTAAGAAACTTAAGTCTATCTAACTCGGAATTTATAAAAAAAAAGGCGCAATGGAAAAAACTAATAACGATAAGCATGAATATTGAAAAATATATGACCAAAGAAATTGGATTTCTTTTTTACGATAAAGTGAAATATGAATGGTTTAGTGTCTCCTCTTCAGAAGATGCTCATTGAAAATGAAAAGTATGTCTTAGAACCTTGATGATGACATTAAAAACACATTAAGTCAAGCAAAGGACTCAACAAGTTTTGAGCCTCGATTTAGGGCTTAAGTGTGAATTAAGCATATCTCTAATAACATAGGTTGTAATTTTGAGCCCATAAGCTACTAAGGAATAATGTGTTCAGACATCACCATATCCTTTTGCTAGGTCACTAGTTTTTGCACTACGTGTATCTAGAACCTGGGTACCCAATATCAACCATGACACAAGAGTCTATACATTTGGAGAAGTCAAAAAAATAGCACTTTTATGAGGCCTCCACCATGCTTCTTATCAGGATGTAGGATGATACTAAAGTCTCCTCCAATACATCAACAATTATTTTTATTGTTAAGGTCCTCCATACTGCTTCAAAACGCCAATCTATCTGAAGAAGTAAAATTTTGTGTATACAATACTTTCATAAAGCTCCTAATGAAATAGGAATTAGTTGATACTCTGTATTACTTAATTTTGTGTATAAAGTTAGTTAAAGGCTTGAGGAGTTAGAAAATTTGTTAGTAAAGTTGTCAGTTGGTTAGGAAATAAATAGTGTATAAAAGTCATTGTTACATTGTAATTTCATTTTTCAGTTTTCACAATAATAAACAACTCTTCTTCTTCTCTTTCTCTCTAAATGCATATATGATCCACCATTGAAGGATAGGTCTCAAAGTATAGACTAGTTGTAATTCAACATTGTATCAGAGCCAAATAATCACAATTATGAGTTCTATTAAAGCTGATTTGTGTAATTCAATACTTCGCTGATTGGCATCAATGGCGAATCTCAAGTTTGATTACATTCACCCACTATTTTAACATCAATCTAACACCACTGGTACATCCATTATTCTAATGCAGCTAAAAGGATCTGATAGTTACTCCATTTGGAGCAAGGTCATGCGAATCCAATTGCTTGGGAAGAACAAGTTATGTATTGTTGATGGCAGCTACAAAAAAGAGGATTTCAAGATTGAATTAGGGCATCAATGGGATCGATGTAATGTGATTGTTAAAGTCTGTATTATGAGCTCTGTAACCCAGGATTAGCATAAAGGAATCGTCTATGCAACGAATGTGCGAGCTGTTTGGGAGGATCTTTGAGAGCGTATTGAAAAAGTAAATGCTTCAAGGATCTATCAATTGCATAAATCCATGGCCACCACTTTACAAGGTGCTGATAGTGTATCTACTTATTTCTCTTAGTTTTGAAATCTATGGGATGAATTTGCTAGTATTACTCCTCCACCCTGTAATTGTCCAAACTCTAAGGATCTGTCTATGCATATGGAGAGACAAAAACTGATGCAGTTTTTAATAGGTTTGAATGAAACCTATGATCAATCGTGTAGTCAGATACTGATGGTTGAACCTACGCCCACTATTAACAAAGCTTATGTTATGTTTGTCGAGAGGGAGATCCAAATATCAATTATGTCTTTATCTATGAGTGGTGACGGTATAGATCTAGTTGCTCTCATGGAAGGAAGGGGAGGGCCTCCTCGCTATAGTAAGGGAACTACTTCACAATCCTCACAATCCAACTCGAATCAGAATTATAAAGGTAAGAAGAATTGGGAGTTGAAATGCGATAATTGCAAAAATCAAGGACATGTATAGGAGATTGTTTTCGGCTTCATGGTTATCCACCAGATTGGAAATTCAAAAATAAGGGGACAGGTAACACTACGTATAATGCTCATAATGTTCAGGCTGACATATCCTCTCAAATGCATTCTAGTGTGAGAGATCTACCAAGAAATGTACCAAGAGCACCGCCTCTAACTGATAGTCAACATGATTCAATACAAGCTAGATGGAGATATTTCCATTGCTAATGTGATGGCTAATATGGAAGGTAAGACTCACACTAATGTCACTAAACTTATATATTTGCCCTGGATAATTGACAATGGTGCAACCAACCATATGGTTTTTACCTTAGATGTGCTACATGATGTGCGAATTGTTAGGCCTGACAAAAATAGGAAGTTATATTTACCTAATGGAGATGTGACTTTGGTGACTCATACATGTAATTTTAATTTCATAGATACAGGAGAATTGCATGATATTTTATATGTACCTGAGTTTAAATATAATCTTTTGTCTGTAGCCAAAGTTATCAAGGAGATCAATTGTTTTATATCATTTTATCCTGGATTTTGTGTATTTCAGGATCTTTCCAACGGGAAACTGAAGGGGATTGGTAAGCATAAAGGTGGTCTCTATTTATTGGTTCGAATAAGTTCATTAAAACATAAAGTTTCTGAAACTGGAAATGTTAAAGGCTTTGTTGTTGATGCTGACAAATAGGATATAATGCTTTAGCACAAAATATTAGCCCATGCATCAGTATGATCCATAAAAGACTTGTTAGGCTACTCTGTTGACAGTAGCAAGTCAGTTTTAAATACTTGTGAGATATGTCAACTAGCTAGACATACTCGACTTCCTTTCTCCAACAGTAGTACTAGATCTACTAAGACTTTTGATTTGCCGCATTTAGATATGTGGGGGCCTTATGACACTCCAACTTTTGATGGAAATAAATTCTTTCTCACTATTGTTGATGATATTTCAAAAATTGTTTGGGTTTTCTTATTAAAGCTCAAATCTGATGTGTTGGTGATTCTTAAACATTTTGTAAGTATGATTGATACTCAGTTTAATGCCATGTTAAAGGATTCAGGACTAATAATGGAGAAGAATTCATCAATACTTCTATGCAGGATTTGTTCAAAGGTTTGGAAATTGTTCACTATAGGACTTGTGTCCATACCCCTTAATAGAATGGCATTGTTAAAAGGAAACACGGACCTTCTTGAGGTTGCTAGAGCTTTAAGGTTCCAAGGTCATATTCCAATCAAATTATAGGGACATTGTACTTTTACTGCAACATACATCATCAATAGATTGCCTTCTCAAGCATTTGAAGTAAAATCACCTTAGAAGCATTTCTCCTGAAGAAACCATGTATTACACATTTAAGAACATGTGTTTTTTGTGATTTGCAAACACATTGCCTAGAATTGATAAGTTTGTACCTAGGGTTGTGAGGTCCCTGTTTATGGGTTATTGAGGTGTTACAAAAGGATATATATGTTTTGATTTACAAAAGCAAAGGTTCTTTCTGAACAGAGATGTAGTTTTTCGTGAGGATTGGTTTCTTTCAAATCTCTATTACCTGACCCCAATTCATGTCCTATTTCTTATCCATGTCCCAATGATGATCTTATTATTTCTAATTCAGAGCTATCTCATGATCCACCACCCTCAGTTTCTACAAACATAGATACAGTTCATCCACCTTCACCTGTTGTTTCTTTTGTTCTGCCTCTTAGAAGATCCACCAGGCTAACTACACAACTTTTATCTGAATATGTTTCCAAACCATCAATTAATAAAGTTATACCCCATTGCATCTTCCATTTCGTATACTAACATGTCACTGTTTATCAGCAATACTTACATGTTTTTTCTATTGTTATTGAATCAACTACATATCAGAATGTTATCTTAGATGCTAGATGGCTAGAGGCCATGCAATCTGAATTAAAGGCTCTTCAGGATAATCATACATGGGACTTGGTTCCTCTCCCAAAATGCAAAGTTCCTATAGGTTGTAAATGGGTTTATAAAGTCAAGTTGAAGGCTAATGGTGATATTGAAAGGTTCAAAGCTAGATTGGTGACAAAAGATTACACAAAAAAAGAGGGGCTTGATTTCCATGAGACTTTTTCACCAGTGGTTAAAATTGCTACTGTGGGGACTGTTTTATCTTTTGTTGCTCAACATAATTGGTTTGTTCATCAATTAGATGTCTACAATGAATTCTAACAAGGAGACCTTCATGATGAGGTGTCAAATCCCTCTATGGTGTCAAACAAGCAAGAAGGCGATGGAACTTGAAGTTAAATAAAGCATTATTGGAATCTAGTTATGTTCAAAGTAGCTTATATCATTCCTTATTCATTAAAAGGAAGACAACATACATGGTAGTGACTCTTGTTTATGTAGATGATATGTTGGTGACAAGAAGTAATTTGGGACTTATAGAACACACAAAAGCTATTCTACATAAGGCTTTTAAGATCAAGGATCTTGGAGAATTGAAATTCTTTTTGGGAATGGAATTCAGTAGATCAGCAAAAGGCATTTTGATGAATCAAAGAAAATATGCTTTAGAAATTATTTCAAATTTGGGTCTAGGAAATGCTAAACCAGCTTGGACTCCTCTTGAAGCCAACATCAAACTAGCAATCCAAGAGTTGGATTGTCTCACTGGAGAATCAGATAATGAGCAATTTAAAGACAAGGAGCAATATCAAAGGTTGGTAGGGAAGATGTTATATTTGACTATAACCAGGCCAGACATAGCTTACTCTGTTCAGACACTCAGTCAATTTTTACACCAACCCAAGAGACCACACTAGGAAGTAGTTGTGAGGGTAATGAAATACATTAAGAAGGAGCCAGGACTTGGGATATTACTGAGCAGCAAAAGATCCAACAAGTTAAATGTGTATTCTGATGTTGATTGGGCAGCATGCCCAAATACAAGGAGATCAGTGTCAGGTTTTCTAGTTAAACATAGTGAGACATTGTTGTCGTGGAAATCTAAGAAGCAAAGTGTATTTTCCAGGAGTTCAGCTGAGGCTGAATATAGGAGTATGGCTAATGTAGTCTCAGATCTAGTATGGATTGATGCTTTGTTGAAAGAATTGAGAAATGAAGTTTGAACAACCAGTTGTAGTATATAGTGACAGTAAGGCAGCTTTGCAAATAGCAGTCAATCTAGTGTTTCACGAGAGAACCAAGCACATAGAGATCGACTGCTATTTTATCAGACAAGAGATACAAGAAGGACTGATCAGAACAGTACATGTGAGTTCCAAGGAGAAACTGGCTGACATTTTGACGAAAGGATAACCTGGCCTAGAGCACAACATGAATATTTGATAGGCAAGCTTGGTGTGTTGAATGTCTCCGCACCCACAAGCTTGAGGGGGAGTAATGAGATAGGAAATACTTGATATTGTGTATTACTTAATGTTGTGTATAAAGTTAGTTAGAGGCTTGAAGATTTAGAAAAGTTGTTAGTACAGTTGCTAGTCGGTTAGGAAATAAACAGTGTGTAAAAGTCACTGTTACATAGTAATTTCATTTTTCAGTTTTCACAATAATGAACAACTCTTCTTCTTCTCTTTCTTTCTAAATGCATCTATGATCCACCATTGAAGGAGAGGTCTCATAGTATAGATTAGTTGTAATTCAACAGCTCCTCAATGTTTTGGTTCTTTTGAACTTTCAAAGTGATTTGTTATCCTCCAAAAACACCAAATCTGCCCATTTATATAAGTCTCAATGGTTGAAGCCCAAAAACCTTCCAGAAACTTTGTTACCTCTTTTATGTCTTCCTATAATAGTTTTTGGACATGTATATACCCAATTATGTCGTATATAGTTTTGTAATATATTCAATATCATTTTAAAAATCGAGTTACATGTGAAAAAATGAAGAACGTGTTTTGTACATAATCAATTAATATTTTTAGTTATGTACAAACCACGTTCTTTATTTTGGGAAAGATGACTCATATATCTTTACTTTAATAGGTCAAGGATCACCTAATTTATTATGTGCTGAGATATATTATCTTTGAAATTTGAACTTAGTAAAATTGTATATCAAAACTTAATCAGTAAGGAAAATTTCAATTCAACTTTGTGCTAGAGATTCTAGTGACATTAATTTATATCCAAATTCATTTTCACTCTAAAAAATTAACCTCAACACCTAAAAACAATTCGAGAATCACCCGATACGACTTTATATGCAAATTAAGAATGATTCGGACCATAGCTTAAAAAAATTCTAAGTATTACAACTTACCTCGCATATACTAAATATTTTTAAAACGGAAAAGGGCCTAAAATACCCTCGAAGTATTGAAAATGGTACAAAATTACCCTCCATCCACCTATTGGCTCTAAAATACCATCCCCACCAACCTATTGGCTCCAAAATACCCTTGTCATCCACCTTTGGGTTCAAAATTGACCACTTATTTAACGATTTTAAATTTAAACAATTTAAATATTTTTTTTAAATACGTTACGCTCAACTATTTGTTATAATTTAACTTATTTATATAATTTATAAATCAATCCACTACCACCCATGACTAATTAAATCCCACCAAAATAATAAACCCATCACATTACTAATGCAACAACAAGAAAGCTACTTCCAATGAGAGTTTTTGAAAATTTGAGGCGAAAATATCTAGAGAAGTAAATTGTATCATATATTCAAGTGTCTAATAAAAATTAACGATAAAATTAAAAGTCTGACTATGTTCATCTTAATTATTCATTTGTCTCAATTATGTGATGTTACATCATAGATGAATTTTTTTTAAAAATAATATATTAAGTTTTTAAAACAAACCATAAATATTTATAATTATATTTAAAAAAAAGTGCATGAATTAATTGGGATGTACTACTTCTTTAACTTTAATCATAGATTTTGATTTCAAGCTTGAAATAGAATCCTATTGAAAGTGTCCTCCTAAATAAGGGGCTCAACCTAAATTTAATTGGGGCTTTGATTCAGAGTCGAATAATTCTGGATGTCATTTTCAGGGATCTATAATTTCGTCGTGTTTTAGTAGTGTTTATGACAATTTTGATATTATAATTGGTTTATTAATTCGATGGTGTTTAGTTAATAATGAGTCGGTAGTGGGTTGGTTTATAAATTATATTAATAAATTAAATTATAACCAATAGTTGAGCTCCAAGTATTTTAAAAATAATTTAAATAGTTTAATTTTCAAATAGTTAAATAAGTGGTCAATTTTGAACCCAAAGGTGGATGACAAAGGTATTTTGAAGCCAATAGGTAGATGAGAAGGGCATTTTGGAGCCAATAGGTGGATGGAGGGTAATTTTGTACCATTTCCAATACTTCAAGGCTATTTTAGACCCTTTTCCATTTTTGAAATCTTCCCTATGGGAAAAATCTAAAAACATAATGCATAGTGCTCGTGAATTTACCCACCAAAGTTAGTTCAACTCTTTGGCGGTAACCCCATAGTAATCACTTTGTGTGAAAATGATTGTTGGCATGCTAGTGAGAGTAGCATAACAAACTTTCACTTATGGATTCCCAAAGTCAATGGTTGCTAAGGCATGGGATAGCACTTAACAAGCACTTGAATTACTTTGGAATGTTAGATTGTAACGGTCTTTTCTCCTTTTTTTTCGAGTAGGATTAGTGTGAGTTTTTCTATAGTAATTTCAATTCATTTATGATTTACTAGAATGACCATTGTATCGTTCGTTTAGTTTTTATACAAGTTTTTTCGTTGTAGCTTCTAAACTTTAGATTGACTATGACCATAACTTCAGGTAGGGGTATTCACAGTTTGGATATATAAACAAATTCAAATCGATTAAATGAAAACAATTTTATTTAAATTTGGTTTGATTTTAGATTTTTTTAAAACCGATAGTATTTAGTTCGGTGATGATTTTGTTTGAGAAAAAATAAAGAAATAATTGACCCGATTATAATATATTATTTTTTAAAACAATTTTAAAGATCTTAATTATACTATTTTCATCAAATTTTATTTATAATTCTTATGAAAGCAAAAATGTTCAAGTTGAGAACATTTATTTTATTGTTGCATATATATATATATATATATATATATATATATATATATATATATATATATATATATATATATATATATATATATATATATATATATGACAATTCTTTTGTAAGATTGGAAATGTCATTTTCTGTTCCTTCTAGACAAAATTAGTGGATTTTGAAGCTCAATTCATAGTAAGCTCAGTAATAAAAAAAATATCACCAGTAATTCTAAAATTGTTCGTTTTAAATGAATTGTTGTAATTTCTCACATTTTAAATTAATTATTTTTTTTATTTTTGTATATAATTAATAACCGGATAGCTGAATCAAATCGAAATTAATAACAATCAAATCAATAAATATAAATTATATTTGATTTGGCTTTAATAATTCTAAAATCGACTAAATTGATTTGATTTTAAAATTTTAACCGATAACTAAATCAAATGGACTCATGAGCACCCCTTAAATAGAGGGTAAAAGTATTATGTTATGAAAAAACATAAATGTGAATGAGAGTATGAGAGAAGACTAGGGACACGTGGCTGTTATGTCCTTGGAATCTAACAAAAGAGAAATGTCATCTTCTGTCGGGAGACATTTATGAACATCTTTCCCTTCCCCGCATTTTTCGCCTTAACCATGTTATAAAATTATCTTTAAATTATTTAAATTGAATATTTTTATTTTTATTATTCTCCTATTTAAAAGATGATTTAATAATATTAAATATATTAAAATATTTTTCAATTTAGTGAATTAAATATGTAAAAAATTAAAATTTAAATATTTTTAAAAGAATCATTCTTTTTTAAATAGATTAAAAAAATATGATCATTTTTTTAAAAATAGTGAGAATAATAAATTGGGAAGTTGGGATTACAGGTACCTCACATGTATAGCTTAGATATGTAATTGATAATTCAATCACAGTTTAGTTATAATTTTATACCTTATCCTAAAACATTTAAAATAAATTAATTCAAACCTATTTTTATTTTGGATCAAAAAAATTAAATTAAATCGTATGAAATGGAACCAAAAAAGTAAAATATAAGTAATAATAAATTCTCAGACTCGTAAAATTCCTGGTTTGGGGACCTTTTGTCACTTCAATTTGTTATAGACTGATTTTGATTTTGTACTGTATTTGGAAATGATGTCAAAATAAAGGTAGTTGCAGGTCATCCTCCTGGTTTTGGTTCAGATGACAATTCACTGTCGGTATTTATATTATCATCTATTTTGTTCTTTTTTTTCTTATTTGTTAAATTTGAGTTTAACACAATTTATTTGCTTGTAATATTTTCTTTTACAAATTTTTGATTTTAATTAAGAATGAAAGTGATAATTTCTCTATTTTTCTGTATTTAATTTTTCTTCTTCTCACACACCTCCTTGTTTCCTTTGAAAACTTGAAAACTCCCAATTTTCATCATCTGCTTATACATTTTATACCCTCATTTTCTTTTGTTTGATGTAACAAATCTTGTTTTCTTAGGTTCAAAATAAGAAACTTTCCCTTTTATTTTACGTAATAATATTTCATCTGTTTCTATTTACTTGTTTATATAGATTCCTCTATTTACTTGTCCATTTTGACAAATCAAAAAATTCCTATTATACCATTATTTAAACTTCTCAAAAATTTCATAGTTTTAATTCATTCTTTTTGAAATCATATTTAATAAGGATAAGATTGTAACTTCACTATATTAATTATTGTTATTTTAATATGTGTGTGTTTTATAAAGTGGATAACTAAATAGGAATTAGAGGGAATAATAATTATGTCGAGGCCCCACTTCTTAATATATTTTGTATCTCCAATTTCTGACTAGTCCAAGTTTCAGTTTTTAGTGATCATAACCAGGACAGACACTTGATTTTTTCCAATACAAATATTTATTTGCTTTCTGTAATGCTAAATTTGGTGAGAACAAGAACTCAGCTCAGGTCTAATAGATCTATGCCTTTAGTAGGTGAGCTCCTATATCCTCCTTTCCTTTTGCTTCTTTTTTGTTTTATGTTTCAGTGGAAGTCAATAGCACTTCTCTTCTTCATCATGGTTGTTTGCTAATCTCTCAAATGTTTATGTTATTAACAGAATCTTTAACTCTGTTGTAAGCAACTTTGTTTATTGGTTAATAGGCATGGATTATGCAGATCCAAAGAAGAAAAACAACTTTGTGGGTAAAATTCTTATGGCTGCTATATTGACTGCACTATGCATTCTTATGCTCAAACACTCCCCTGATTTTAATCCCCCAACTGCAGTATGTCCATCATCCTTTACTTTATTAATTGTTTAGACACTCGTACTAGGTCTTGTTTCAATTAGGCACCTGAACACATTTAGATACTTCTGATTCATATCCTGCAAAAGCTTTTGAGTACATTTTCAAGTGCTTATTATGTAGCCAAGTTAATCAAATAAAATATAACACTTTCTTTAATTACACACATTAGCCTCGATTGGAACAAACCTGAGGTTTTTCGGCTTATTTAGGCTAATGCGCATAACTTGAGGAGGTAACATATTGTAAATGGTTAACTTATCTAAGTAATAGACGTTTGAGAATATACATATAAACGTAGCACTTTTATTGTAGCAATTTTGCTAAAAATAGCCTCCCTCTCCATTTGTAAAACACACCTTATTCTTCCAAGAAGTGTTCTCTCTCAAGAAAACTTGGTCAGAGTTTGCTCCCTCTTTGTATTTTGAAAGTTCGTTTGATATGTATATCAAAGTTCAATTTTTTAACTTGCATTTTTCATTACTTCTGTTAACCATCATTTTCATTGTCGTTATTACTTATGTTGGCACCTCCACCTACTTTTAAATTGGTGAATTGCATTATCTAATATCATGGTTGGCTCTGTTGCCTAATTTATTTATTGCATTTGCATTTACATTCTTGCATATTTACATTTAAGTATCGTTCTTTTGCTTCCTATCCTCCTTCCCGGTATTTCACCGCTATTATATTAGGCAGGTTTGCTTCCCCGTACTTGGTTTTGGTCGGTCATCATTTAGTGGGAAAAATTGGCTGTCATTTTTGTTGACAGATGTTTGGAACTGTACTTTTGTTTACTGGTTCATCATTTTTCTAGAAAGCTCGATAGTAGTATATTATTGCCTGCACTTGCCACTAAAATCTAGTTTTGGTATCTATCTTTGTTTTTGGAACTTTTGGGATATGAATTATTATTATGCTGTTTCAGCTCTGAGTTTGTCATAGTTCCTTTGTTGTTTCATATTGCAAGAGCTTTCTGTTGAGATAGAGCTAGTTTCACCTTTCTAACTGGTGTAGGCCTTGTAACAATCGTCTAGAATGATGGATTAACAATTTTGTCCTTTTGAGTTAATAACATTTGAATCAGCACAAATGATGGATTTGAATCTCCAGTTCTACAAGAAATGCAAATCCTCCTTAAGAGTGAGAAAAAGGAAATTTGTGTACACCTCTCAGTTTCGCAATAATTTTATTTTCATAACATGTGTATATATGTGAGAGACAATAAATCATATGAATATTGGACAACTATTGAGCTTGCTGTTCACCATGTTTGTTTCTCCTGTTTCCTCCTCTTCAGTTCTCTCGTCATGAACCAGGTGTCACTCATGTGTTAGTCACTGGAGGTGCTGGATATATTGGATCGCATGCAGCATTACGTCTTCTAAAAGATTCTTACCGAGTGACCATAGTGGTAATTTCTCCGTTTGATGTTGTGAACTGGTCCTTTCCGTAATCATTGTAGACAGCTCTTAGGTTTTGAATTGTTCAACTCTTGAGCGTAAATATGTACATGGGACATCATAGGAAAAATGATTTACTGATTTGACAGGACAACCTTTCACGAGGAAATTTAGGTGCTGTAATGATTCTACAGGAATTATTTCCTGAACCTGGCAGGTTTCAGTTCATATATGCTGATTTGGGGGATGCCAAAGTGGTATACTGCTGTTGTTCTTAACTACCTTTTGGTACTTAAGCTGTTTGTGTTTTGCCATCTACTTATTTTTGTGATGAACATATGCAGGTGCACAAGATATTCTCCCAAAACGCATTTGATGCGGTCATGCATTTTGCAGCTGTAGCATATGTTGGCGAGAGCACCCTTGATCCTCTAAAGTAAGTGTTGTTGAGTTTCTTTGAGAAATTTTGTTCCACATATACATGTATTTAGTTTGCATGATTTTAGAGGAACATAAGATCAGTGAAGTCTTTTCTTTTTCCAAAAAAGAAAAGAAGAAAAAAAAACAAGAACCTCCGCCCCCACAGAAACTTATGTATTTGCTGATAATGCAATCCTTTTGACATTGTTGTTTGAGATTTAGACAGTGTTTTGAACCTTTGGATGCAGTGGCTTCTAAAGAAACATTTACCAATCTCTAAATGTTTACTTCTACTAAAGTACATGGCAACTAACTCTTGTACTGTCACTTTGACAAGTTATGCACTCTTATCCTAAAGTGGAAATTTATAAAGTTGCCTTTGATCTTGCTTTCTGTGTACGGTACTTAAAAAAAGAGACTGTCACATCCATTATTTCAAATTGAGAGATGTTTTTAACACTTAATCTAGTGTACCAATTTTCCTTTAAAGAGATTTGACAGACTAACTTTTAACCATGATATCCACATTTAGGTATTCTTTTATGGTAATGTTGCTTTGCCTTTTCCTTTTTACTTATAATTTGTATGCCGCTTCATGGCTCAATCAGGTATTATCACAACATTACATCAAACACCCTCACTGTACTAGAAGCAATGGCAACTCGTGGAGTCCCAACTTTAATTTACTCTAGTACATGTGCAACGTATGGAGAGCCTGAAGAGATGCCGATTACAGAAGAAACTCCACAGGTGGGTGCTTTAAAGGTCATATGCATGTATTAGGCTCGAAGCATATGAATGATGTTAAGTCGATGTGAAGAGCTTCACCATTTGTAAGTTGGGAGCTTATTACATACCAGCTGAGCATCATTCTCTCAAATTGCAGCTGCCAATTAATCCATATGGAAAAGCAAAGAAAATGGCGGAGGATATCATCCTAGATTTTCACAAGAACTCAAACATGTCTGTCATGATTTTGAGGTAGATTGTTCTTATACTCCTTTACTTTTAGTTTGTGTTTGCGGATTGGTCCTTACCTTTCCCTTCACTTTTTATTGTTTCTATCTATTTGTATTTCCCCTGCTTGTTCATTATATCTAGTATACATTAATGTTAGTTGATTTTTGTGGTCATTTATCTTCTAATGAACAAGGCCAGTTAAACTATTTTACTTTCTTGTCTACTGATGTCTCGTATGTGAACTTACTGATCGAAATATTTTACCTTCTCAAAAGACTGTCCTCTTTTCAATTGTGGTCCATTGGTTTTCATTGTTCTTTACCAAGTAAACTACAAGCTTGCACTTCTTTGATCAATTTTTGATTACCAACTGCTATTATTGTTTTTGACTTGTTAAGTGTGCTTTATATCCCAAATTTACGCTTACATCAAATTTCTCAAAATTTAGATACTTCAATGTCATTGGTTCTGATCCAAATGGAAGACTAGGTGAAGCTCCACGACCTGAACTACGGGAACATGGCCGGATATCTGGTGCTTGTTTTGATGCAGCTCGTGGAATCATACCTGGGCTTAAGGTCAGTAACTATTTTCTATCAAAATATTTGTATTTGTTGAATTTGCCAGAAAGCGGTCTGTTTGTCCAGTTCTATTGAGTTATGTATGAAAAGTGACTGTTCCGTTCAAAAAAGTATGTATAAAACATTTTCAAACTTCCAAATGTCTTCCAGTCAGTGGTTGTTAATATTTTTCCTATGACAATCAAAACTCAAGACTGCTCTATGCACAAGATTAAAGATCCTGTTATTGAAGGGAAAAGTGGATGTTGTATCATGATCAAATGAATTTTGTTGACAAACAATTGTCCGAGTCACGGAGTTCATTTGTTATGCAGGTAAGAGGAACAGACTATAAGACAGCAGACGGTACCTGCATAAGGGATTATATAGACGTGACCGATCTGGTTGATGCTCATGTTAAAGCTCTTGAGAAGGCAAGGCCAGGGAAAGTTGGGATCTACAATGTTGGAACAGGAAGAGGTAAACAACTTTGTTCTACATAATCAGTTTTGCTTTCTCAAAATGATCTCAACGTCTTATTATCCCTCGTCTGCAAGTACAGGCAGATCAGTGAAAGAATTTGTGGAGGCTTGTAAGGTAGCAACTGGAGTACCTATCAAAGTTGAGTTCCTTCCCCGTAGGCCTGGTGATTATGCAGAAGTTTACAGCGATCCAACTAAGATTAGGAATGAACTGAACTGGACAGCCAAATACACTGATCTTCAACAGAGTTTGCAGATTGCATGGAGATGGCAGAAGTCACATCTTAATGGTTATAGTTTATCGGTGGCAACATCCTGATGACGCCTCTATCAACTTATGGTTGTTTAAGACTTGACTTGAACCTGGTGTCACAGCTGAACTTAACGTCGAACTATTAGTATCCATAAAGTACAATTTTCAAGGCCAAGAGGGGTATGATGTGTATTGTGACAATAGGCAGCAGTTTATTTACCCATTTGTTATGTGTATTTAGTAAAAGGGATATTTCAAATCAATAATAGTTCCCATTCAGGTATAGCTTCCATCTGTTTTACTTCCTTTTTTGTGTACGTTCTATTATTTTATTCTTTTTTGTGTACATTCTATTATTTTATTCTTTGACTTTGAGGCATAGTTGATTGATTGATTATTTATTGTATGTAATTTCATTTGTTGATGCACAAATATGTTCTACAACACAACAGTTACCTTCCCAGACAGGCTGTAAATATGGCTAATATTACTGCATTGAATTTCTGTTTTTTCTTCTTCAGAAAAATCAAATCTGAAGGGTCACATAAAACACAGTAAGGGGTTGTTTGGTAATTTACTCAAGTGACACTTGAAAGTCATTCACGTATTAATTTTGTACCATGTTTAGTTTGTAAATATGATAAAACATGTTCATGTATTAGATTTATACAATGTTTGGTTGATAGGTTTCTAAAATTTATACAAGAGTTGTTCATGTATTAGTTTTTATGTGTTTGATTGCGTTTTTTTCTTTTTTATAAATCTACATAATTAATACTTACATAACTTATGAGGAATTATAACTTATGCAGGATAGAGGGTAAATTTAGTTATGTGGGTATTAGTTATACACGTATTAAAATAATAAATTACACATTTAACCCTATCTATTTACTTTTAAATGTATATTAATTTACAATAAATCAAATAATTAATACATGTAAAAAATATAAGTTTGTCTTTTGGAGGTTGTATGTCTTGATAATTGTTTAATTACTTTTAGTTTAATTTTCTGGTTAATTATTTTCTTTGGCGGTTAGGCAATGATTGTTTATCGTTTTGTTATTAATTTAATTAATTTGTTTGCTCATTTTTGAACACAACTCAAAATTCAACACTCATGATGACATCTACTATAACTGCCAAATACATATTTCAGAATAACCAGTCATTGACATATTAAGAAAGGGGAAAAAAACCACAAGATAAAACAGAAGCAATTTAGCGAAAACAACAAAAAATAAAAACCAAACAAAAGATCCAATCCTACGACTTAGTTAGTAGTCAGAAGCAGTGGCGCAGCCGAGGATTGATCCTGCAATCACACGCACGTGCAGCCAAACTTTGGTTGAGTGATTCCAACTACTGAGTCATTACTACATTCATGTTCTTTAAGGTGACCAAAATATTATATATACTGTTGTTACATAGAATTTTACCTCAGTACACCGTATAATTTTTGGACACCTTGAGATCTGCCTGTGGTTACAAGTAGACAACTGCTAAAGTAGTACAAGTCTCAAAAGTGAACAAAAATATTGACTTATCTCAAGTAAAAAAAACTAGTCAAACTATAAAAGTTGATCAAGGACACCATAAACTCAACCTTGGTCGCTGACGTCCCCCCAGCGGGCTCGAAATCAATGTCAGCGACTGATGGTCCTACCTACATCACAAAAACAGTTCAGAATGTAGTATGAGCACAAAATAGCAGGTACGCTTGGAAAACATTTTTAAAGAAATTTCCTATATCATAATAATTCAAGACATTAGTATGTTTCAAATAGTTGTGAGCATAAACATTCAGATCGTCAGTAAAGACTCGACAAGATTACAATTATAGTTTTCATGATATACTATGAACATACATAGAAAATTTTGAGATGATTATTACCATCGAGAAAATGCGGCTTTAAAAAATTCAAGTCTCATATCCACATGCCAACGTAGTATTTGAGTGTACCTCTAGTCGGTCAACTCCTTCAAAACCCAAGAGGCTTCATAGTGGATCCACATTATTTATATATATATATATATATATATATATATATTCTAAACAGTGGCAAGGTATAAGCGGTAGCTCTCCTAACTGAGTTAGTTGTTAGTAGGGGTGTACATGATTGGATTGAGTCGACTTTTTAACTATCAAACCAAATAATTATTGTCAAAATTTAAAATTTATAAACCAAATCAAATTAATGAAACTCAATTTTTGGGTTTTTTCAAAATTTTCCAATAAAGTATTCATAGAAATATATAATTAACTAGTATTTTAGATATACTTCTAGTCCTACCAATATACAATCATCTAATATATTTTTTAAGAAAATAACACAAAATATGAGATGAGTAATGACTCAAAAATTACAAAAAGTAATAATGAAATTGCATAAAACAAATATTGAACTTATTTGGCCAAAAAAAAATCATCACAATTTAAAAGTACCAAAACATGCAAAAATAAGTCTATTAAATAGTAAGTACATGACTAAACATTGAAGAAAAACAATATTTGGTTATGTATTTTAATTATCTAAATTAATATATAATTAAAGAATAAATATTTAATATAATTGTCATTCTTAGTATTAAATCAATTTTTTTTATTAGTTATATTGATTTGACTTTGATTTAACCTTTATTAGAGTTACTAATTTCTATAGATATAATTTTTATTGAACCATTCAAACTTCTAAGTTTCGAACATGAAACAATATGTTGAAATATAAAAAATATTTATAAATTATATTAAAATAAATACTTTATTTTTAAAATAAATTTTAAAAATGATATATATAATGTAGGTTAGTTTGGCTCGAACTGACTTTTTTTTAGTTAAAACCAAATCAACACTATTAAAATTGATTTTTTTTTTAAGAAAAAAGCAAACCAGACCACTAGTCGCCTTTTTTTTTTCTAATTTAACTCGATTTGCAATTTGATTCGATTTTGTTCACCCCTATCTTGCTACTTGTTATCCTATAATTAGTAGCTCTTGTTTCTTGTACTTTTGTTACTGAACATCATTGACTGATTTCTCCTTGATCTGAGGGTTTATCGGGAACAATTACCTCTACTTTTGAGCTAGGATTAAGGTCTACATACATTCTACATTCCCCCAAATTTTATTTTGTAAAATTATACTGAGTATATTATTATTATAATTCAGTTGGTATATATAGTTCGTTTTGCCTTGTTGGTTTTGAACTACATATCCAATATTCAAGTCAACTTATATTTTCTTTCGAAATTAGCCCACTTGCAAATTATTTTTCAATCACCAAAACATATGCTTGCCACTAATTATACTAAACTAATCTTTATTGGTTTTTTGCTATCATCTTAGTGGTTAACCATGAAACCATTACATTAATTAATCTCAAGAAGTTTATTACTTTGCTACTATAAAAACCAAGGATTCCAACTAAACTATGCAACACGAGTCTTAGTCCTATCTTTTTTCTCCAAAAATCAAAATGATAAGCTTTGGAAATTTGGAACAAAGGTCTCTTCTTGCATTTGCTTTGGTAATTTGCTTTGTAGCCAGCACTGTTGTTGCTGACTACTCTTATGAATACACTTCTCATTCACCATCTCCATACTACAAGAAACCGGATAAACATGTTGAACATTCTCCATCACATCACTATTACAAATCGCACGCTCCTTCAAAATATTACAAGACACCTGTTGTAGCAAAGTATTACGAGTCACATGCTCCTTCGAAGCACTATTACAAGTCACCTGTGGTAGCAAAATATTACAAGTCACATGCTCCTTCGAAGCACTACTACAAGTCACCTATCGTAGTGAAGTATTACAAATCACATGCTCCTTCGAAACATTACTACAAGGCACCGGTGGTAGTGAAGTATTACAAGTCACCAACTCCTTCTTTCAAAGAAGTACTACAAATCGCCAACTCCTTCAAAGTACTATTACAAATCACCATCACCTACAAAGTACTATAAATCGTCATCACCTGCAAAGTACTACAAGTCGCCTACTCCATCGACACATTATTACTACAAGTCACCATCCCCATCAAAATATTACAAATCACCTACTCTTTCTAAATACTATAAATCACCACCACCACCAAAATATTACAAGTCACCAATTTACTACAAGTCCCCTCCCCCTCCAACATACTACAAAGAGTCTACACCTTCCTATAAATCCCCTCCCCCTTCACCATACTACAAAGAATCTACCCCTTCCTACAAGTCTCCTCCCCCTCAACCATACTACAAAGAATCTACACCTTCCTATAAATCCCCTCCACCTCCACCATACTACAAAGAATCTACACCTTCCTATAAATCCCCTCCTCCTCCACCATACTACAAAGAATCTAAGCCTTCCTATAAATCTCCTCCACCTCCACCAAAGTACTATGAGCAATCGCCTACAACCTATAACTCACCACCTCCACCACCTCAGAAGTACGAGCAATCTGTCACCTATGCTTCACCTCCACCCCCACCAGTATACTACTAAACATTCAAGAACTCTATAATTTCCATGACTTTTACCTCCTACTTTGATCCCATTTCCTATTCCAAAATTTTAATGTACGCTTGTCGAACTTTGCTTAATGTGTGTTCGATATTGTTTTGTTCTAATTATTTTGTATTATGTATTACTTGAGAATTAATTAAGTCATCCTCATTGTATCGAGATTAATAGTTTGTTACGAATCTTCACTTCTTTGCTTAATATTGTATCCAAATAATTAATTTAAATGAGGTGGTATACTGGTATTGTCGCTTAAAGAATTTTTCTCTTTGTAACCTATCAACTTCAAACTTTTGGAAAGATCTACTAAATTTTACAAATTTACAAATAGTATAAAATAAAAATTAATACATTAGTTGTAAAAACAATTAAAAAGTAAAAGTTGAAAAAAGGTAGGCTTAAGTTCTAAAATTGTAATATAACTATGAAATATACAATCAACTTTATATTAAGGGAAAAAGGACAAATATACCCCCGAACTATCGTAAATTTTATGCACATACCCTCCATCATACCTTTGGGGCATTGGTGCCCTGCCGTCCAAAAACTAAAGCATATGTGTCCTTTGTTCTAAGGGACATACACGTGTCACAAACTTATCCACCAACTAATATTTATTAAATATTGAATCGACGGATAAAATTATGCTACGCGTCCCTATTTAGTCTCCCAGGGCATATATGCTCTAGTTTTTAGACGTACTAACATCATTCAATCTGCTTTGGTTCAGCTACTCCTGACAGCAGACACATCATTTGAATTACTTTCATCCGACCTCAATGAGACCTCCTTGCTTTCAGAGCTATAGTAAGTTTTAATAGTTTTAGTATATGTTGGTAGCATGGTATTCAAGTCACTTGGGTCTTCTCACGGTAACCTTTCTACATTATGCTAGAAGCTTCATAGATGAGTCTGTTGAGTTGTAACTTCCGGTATTATTTTATAAACGTATACGTATACATTATTCAGTGTTTCAGATCTTTAAATAGAATTGTTCAATTTGTTTTTTCTGAATTTGTTTTGCATGTTCATCTTTCGAAAGCTTTTGCATGTGTCATAACCTACAAGGTAGTAGTAAGTCTGGTCTCTTGACTTCACATGAAACCAACAATGTTTCTAGGTGCAAGTCTCAGGGTGTAGGCTCAGGACATTTCACATCCCATTGCTATTTTCCCACTATTCCATCATATATTTCATGATTGAATCCCTAAGACTGGTTTAAAAAATTGAGGGATGGGGTTTTTTCCCCAAGTTATAAAGTAACTAAGAAGCTAAATGCTAAAACCAAAAGATCAAAGGCTAAAAGTCTAACTACAATCAACGGTAATATTATTGGCTTTGTTCCCGCTCTTACTTACTACTAATAAATAAGAAACTCTATTCTAGTAATTAGAAAATCAAATTCACATATTTCTGAGTTTTGACTGAACGAACGACTACATCTGTATCAATATATTTAAGACTCATACCAAAATGAATCGTTGAATTTAAAAGGTCGTACGAGGGGATTAGGATTGATTTTAGTGAAGAATTAAGAGGGATCTGGTGTGTGCGCACCTTTAGCGACCAAATTGACTTGTAGCGATGGGAAGAGACTTTTACCGAGAAGCTGCCCTTCCAAATCTCAAATAAGCAATGAAACGTTCAGAGGAAACCTATGTTGCTTGGACTCTTCTAAAGTATTAACAGGTGTGTATCGGATACTTCAAAAGTAGTGCATTTTAAAACATCCGACACGGGTGCGGCAACATTTTTGGAGAGTCCAAGCAACATAGGAGGAAACTATAGATCAACAGAGGGGGCATCTTGTGTTTCCTGGAGGTTAGGGATGGGTTTCTCAACCAGAAGGAGAGAAATAAATAAGTCAAGCTAGAACCAAGAAGGGCAAGACAAAATTCTACTCAAGTGAACCGCAATAATAAATACCACAATCATGCTTCTATACATTCTTCATAAACTACATGTGGAGAACTCTATAGCATGGAATGATAAGACTCTTAAAAACTCAGATGGACAAATGGAATTGCTAGAGCAACATTGCAGCAACTTGAAAAAGATAAATAAACTAGAGACTTATTTTACAAGTACTGGAACAACATTTAGGTCTATAAAGTTCATAATGGACCAAAAGAAAAAACCCTGTCAAAAGATAAAAGTGTGTATGCCTATGCTTCACAAGACTGCAAACTTACATGTACAGGAAAGTTTGTATCTCACTTGTAGAGGCGAAGGTTAATCTTCTTGTTGAAATAAAGTATAATCTGAACTGGCTTCGCTCTTGTGGACCTGCATGAAAGATCCAGGTTTATGAGATACACATATCCTTCCCATCTAACAAACTTCAGAAAATCACCACTCTGCACAATTTTTCTGTAGGGAATACTTGTTATGTAACCATTCTCAAGTGCTTCTCACCCTTCACTCCATCTTGTAAACATACTAGGATCAATAATTCATTTGAAGTCCTAAACAACAATTATTGGTTATATACAGGACACAGACCTTTTACTGCTTATGCAATCCCACACACTACCAAAAGGCAGTCATTACGACTACATCACAAGTATTATGCTACTCAACATTATATACTACTGAAATTTGCATTTTGTGTAGTCTTTTAAAATTGGAAATGGCATAGTCATGTGGAAGGGTATATGTTATATTGAGGTACCACTAATGGTGGGTGCAAAAGTATGTATTGTTAGATACTAAGTAGGATCTCTTGTTAAAGACCAAGGTCCAGACAAGTCATAACAGAGGCAAGCAGTCAAGGTACAACTAACTGAACATTATCCATTCTTCAAAGAGAAAAGTCATACTAATACTCTTCGTACATCTTAACAACAATCATGATTTTCCCACTTAAATTGCTGGTGGACGTGGATAGTAGAGCTCAGGCTTAGCTAAGTGCAAGTTCCATTAGATGATATAGCTAGGAAACAGTCTGCTGAAGAAAAAATCACTTAAAAATAATTAAATGGACAAAATTGTAAATTAGCAACTTCTTTAATTTGATCTAGTATTCATGTGAAACTAAGCATCAGATGCGAGGAATCATTGAGTCTAGGTGATTATCATTCCACTCCATCAACTTTTTATCCTACTTCCATGTTTCTACACAGATGGGAGTATGCGAAACAAGATAATCTAAGCATTGATAAGAGATAAACTCACCTCAGCAGTCCGTGAAGAACCTGTATGAAAATTAGGAACAATAGATGTCCAAAGAACAGGGTCTGTTAAGGGATCTATGCTGTTGTAGTTAGTGAGAAGTGGTCCTGACAGGAGTGGAGTAAGTGGGTGCAAGTTTCTGTTAATAGATAATCCCCCAGCATTGAGAAATGCAGCTCCAAGCCTCTCACTTCCACTATCAGGACTTGATTTTTCTATCATCTTCCCACGGTCGACTCTGTTGATAGTGCTTTTGTTTTCATTCTCATCATTCTCAACTTTTTCTTTCTTTTTAGCAACCTTCTCTACTAAACTCTTGTATGCTGCAGACTGTGACAAAATGCTCACAGCAGATAATGTTGAGCTTTTATGATTCTTATTTTCTTGGTACACACCCAAACGGGGCATCTCATATGGTTCAGTCTGCTGAATTGATAATTCTGAAGCCCTAAGCTCATTATCAATATCTTCAGGACAACCAACCTTTGTTTCCTCCGATATTTTCAGATGCGAATCTGTTTGACGAGCTTTATTACCTCCCCACCACTTGATGTAACTTGACAAGTCAATCTTTCTATCCATGCAGAAACCACCGATGTACTCATTGTCCACTGTGGCGTTATCACCTTTGAGAAATTTAAAGATTTATAAGATGTGAGTTCAGCCCTGATTTGCTAACTAAATCCTAGGTCTAAAAGGAACTATTTTATTTTTTGAGAATGAAGGTCTAAAATGAACAATTATTAATAGAAAATTTATTTTTGCATGACAATAACTGTACTCACCATAGTGCAGGCTGTTAAAGTAATCAGCTCCAGGCACACGTCCGAATTGCAGATCCCATCGACTACATTGGATGCAGAGAAGAGAAGACGGAAGATATCGTGAATAATGACATCTAAGAAACCCTAATGAATATCAAGATACCAGGAAAAATAGGTAAATGTGAATGTGTCGGGAAATCCCACAGCATTCATCCTTCATCACATAATTTTCAATTCAACAAGTCATATGAATGCAGACTTGATCTGTGCTAGCATACCTGGATAGCGGACGATATTTAGAGATCCCTCTGGAGAAACCACCACTCTTTCTGCAAAGATGAGTTTATGAGGAATCAGCAGATACTCTACCAAACGCATGCATATGCAAACAGCACACCCACCTTCTTAATGATGCAAGATAATCTTCTCTTGAGACATTTTGCATCTCTTCAAGGTCCCTTGTGTAATCTGTCACCTACATAAACAGTCAGAACATTTAGTACATGAAAGTATAGCCATTGCAAAGCACCTGATACAGTTGGGTGCAAAGCTTTAACAGACCCAATATTATGCAAGTAAGGAATTAAGAAAACAAAGCAAGAGAAGAATTGTAGTAAATCCTTGAGAAAGATAGGAAGGAATTAGGAAGGGCTAGATGCCTGTATCGCTTGGTAAACTGACAAAAAAACTAATATTAAACATCTTACTGGGAAATTAATGAGGGTTCCAGGACCCCAATATTTCAAAGCGGCAAGATCATATGCTCTTGCTGCAGCCTCCTCATCATCATATGCTCCTACAACAAATTTTGTTCTCGAAATGTTTAACAGTTTAATCTCCTTTCATGTGCAGTACTTCAGAAAAGGATTACTCAAAATGCTCACCTAAATAAACTGTCCATCCCGATCAAGCAGCAATAAGTGTCCCAATGTCCATGCAATAATAACACTTTCTAAACATCAGTTTTTCACCCAAAAAAAAAAAATGGAGCATCGAGCTGAATTCTGATCAGCATGAAATAGAACCAAAAATATCTGCTAGAGAACAAAGAGAAACACCTTGCTTTCCTTTCTTATTTTGGTTTTGATTCCAGGTACTTTTATCCCAAAGATGAGCTTCATAACGACCAGTCCATCTATGCCTAGTCTCATGAAATTAAAAACATAGCTCAAAATTTTTCCAAGGAACAAGAGAAATTCTTGAGACAAGTAATATTTCTTTAAAAGAACAGTCAAAACAGAAGGAGAGTTTACATATACCATCTTATCTGACTCTAATAAATAGAACAGAAAAACACACACAAGAAAAGAGACAAAACCTATAGGCCTAGAATCTTCCATTGCATACAAAAGGTATTCATTAACTATTTTGTTAAAAATCATATAGAGGCAAATGTGAAGATCCAATGAAGAGGATATTATGCTTTAGCAACTAAAATAAATAAAAAGCCCTGCTCATCCAAGCAATGCAGGCATTCTAAATTCTTAAGTCTTTCTGTTTAATCTAACCTAAGGACTCAAATAGAGTAGGCACTATTCCCATCCCGAAAAGTTTCAACTTCAATTTTTTCTTAAATCCAAATCAAACACCTCTACTAATTTATAGGTTTTCCCCTTCTTCAGTTCTCATAAAAACTGTATATAAAATATGGAAACAAATTCATATATCACGAAACAAGTTTATCATCTCTAAGCAAGGTGTACCGGTACAAGTTTGTGTCATGCATGGCACAGCTGTGGATCACTTCATGTTGCCGCACTCACTATTTACTGTTAGAATCTTTGTGAATATTATAGAATCATGTAAATATAGCAAGTAGCTTAATTTACTGCAATTGTAAGACATGTAAACATAATATTTAAACCCCAATAGCTTGAGAGAGTAAATCAAGACGAGTTCTCTTTTTTTTTCTACTTCCACTTCACATGGTATCAGATCATCAATCTCCTCCCATCCTCCCCTATCTTTTTCATTAATATCACCTTGTCCCTTACACCATAGTTGAATTGAAGATAACCAAAATAAGTAATTTGCACTACCTATCTAGTTCCAATAGTGATAGAATGGTTCAAATTGATGGAAAACATGGTCTAAGCACAAAAATATCTGATTTGAGAAACATGACCAAATATCAAGTATATAGTGCTGTAGATGTTAACAGAGTTAAATCTGTCTAAGTCATACAAAAAAGAAGCAGACACCAGAAAAGTTGATAAGAACAGGAAGCAACCACTAAAAAATTGAATCTGGTCTTCAAAAAGTGGTCGAATCAGGGGGTTCCTATATGGGTAGCCTCGGAATGAACAAGAGACACTGCTGGAAAAAAAAAGGTCGGAAGGAGCTCACATGCACCTGCACGTGTGCAGATGTAGCTGGAATCTGGGCTGCTCTGGTTAGCGTGTGAGGGCCAGTGCGGCAGCGGAAGATGGCGAAGTAGGCTGGGATTTGCTTGTGCTGGTATTTTGGTTCTCGTGATGGTGTTGGTTTGATCACAACATCTACGGAAACGAATTCTCTTCACACAACCGTGAAACTTGCTCTGAAATATTTCAAGTTCGGAGTTTTGTTTTCTTCCTATATGTTGCTGACCTTAACTAGGCTCTGCTATCATGTTCTGTTGTTGAGGGGGAGCCTGGTAACAAGGTGTGCAGACTATGACAATTGACAAGCACTTCATAACCTGTAGCAGCTCGAGCATGGTTTAGGTAATTCAGCATGGTTGTTCAGGAATTTGGCATAGTTTGAGTGAAGCTGATCACTCTGTATTTTATCATCACTCTACATAGGTCTGTGCATGTAATGATGATGAGCAAATTACAAAGTTGAAACATCACCTTTTTCAGCATTTTTAAACCAATTATATTGGTCGACTAAAGAACCTCTAGGGCATTGAGGTTGCTCAATCCAAATAAGAAATTACTATTTCACTGAGGCAATGTGCACTTGATATTTTTAAGGGAACAGGGATGACATATTGTAGGCCTATTGATATGCTGATGGATCAAATGTGTAGCATGACTAAACTTACTGAAAAAATTATTTTTTTTATGATTTCAAAGGCAATGATCCGGCAAAAGGAGGATCATTAGAGCAGGTTCAATGGACAATGGGATGGAATAGCGTGGGATGGTTCGGACACCCCGTGTTGGAAGTTAGTTCTTGGATTCTCCTTGTGACAGTCACTGAAATGCAGTTAATTCACCTTTTTTGATACATAACATCTGCTCCAGGGAAGGGGCTACTTTACGAAGACCGAGGACATAAGAAAATATTTGGATACACAGATGCAGACTTATGAAACTGATATATAGATGCAAACTAGGCAGGGTCGTCTTTTGACAGACGATCCACTTGTAGATATTGTCTTCTAGTTGGGGAAATTGGTGTCTTGGTAAAGAAAGAAATAAAATGTGGTTGATAGATGGAGTACAGAAGCAGAATATCAGGTTAAGGCAATGACAACATGTGAACTCATATATCAAGCAATACTTGAGGAGTTGAAATTTGGAGAGAACAATAAAATGGAACTTGTATGAGATAATGAGGCTGCACTTCACATTGCATCAAGTTCACCGTTTAACGAGAGGACCAAACACAAAGATTGATTGTTATTTTTTCAGAAATAAAGTACTCTAAAGAGATGTTGGAATAGAAATAAGTATTTCCTTCTCAAAATAGGAATAGGAATAAAAATAGGAATCCTAGTTGGAAAAGGATTCCAATGTAGTGACTATAAATACGGTCTTTATGTAACAATTTAGATACGCAATTCAATAATATTCTCTCCAATATTTCTCACATGGTATCAAAGCAATTGTGAGAGAAAAAAAAGGCAGTTTTTCAGTAACCTAGTTGTTGTCCAGATAATTACCACTAGCTACGGAACTTCCCAGCGAGCAAACCCCAGTCATCCCCACCGGAATTCAGTGTTACACGCGCCGCCACGCACCGCGGGAAGGATTCTCCAGGGAACTGTCAGATCCACGCGCCGGGCCGTGTGACCTTCTCCGACCAGTTTTTTCGACAATTTTTTTTCTATCTGGGTCGCCTCTTCATCCCGAGGCTGACCATGTAATTTTTTCCTGATTCCGACCAATATTTGGCGCTCAAATCTATTTTTCTGGCGGCTTCCAATATTTTCAAACTACTATTTTCAGACCACTGTAGCAGGAGTTTCCGGCAGTTTCCAGCGTATATACCAGTCTATGGAGAATCGACGAAGGGGAGAACGTTTTGGAAAACATCGATCCATCTGTAGTCATTGTCATAAACCTGGACACACTCGTGACATATGTTACATTTTGCATGGTCCACCACCCAATTATGATCCTATTGTTCTAAGGGAATATAATGAGCTCCTTCGGAATCGCGCAAGTAAAAAAACGTTTTGGAAAACCTCGATCCAAGTGTAGTCATTGTCATAAACTTGGACACACTCGAGACATATGTTATATTTTACAAGGTCCACCACCCAGTTATGATCCTATTGTTCTAAAGGAAAATAGAGAGTTCCTTCGGTATCGTGCAAATAAACAAACGTCTCCACACGTAGTTTTGGTTGCACAACCTGATGTTTTTGTTGCGGGTAATTCTTTTACTTGTGTGTCACAGTCTAGCACTCTTGGATCATGGGTCATAGACTCGGTTAGTCTCTGGTTCTCCTTTTAATCTAGCATTGGTTAGTCTTTTGACAAAAGCCCCTACATTTTAGCATAACTTTTTTTTATGATTGCTTTCTCACGCAGGACCGTAGTACTGGATGGATCAGGACAGTGTTACGAAAGGCGCTCGCCTCGTCGCCAAAGGCGAGAGGCGAGGCGAGGCGAAGGTCCATCGCCATTATCAGGCGAGGCGAGGCGATGATAATAAGGCGACCCATGGAGAGCTGTGGCGCTGAAAAGGCGAGATAAAAGGCGGCGCCTTTTTGATTAAAAAAATTTGACTTAATAAAATTAGTCAAAATTAGGGTTTTTTTTTACTCTCTCTCGCGATCGATCGACTCTCTCTTCTTCTCCATCGCGACTCTTCTCCCTTGCTGTCGCCAGCTTCTCCTTCTCCCTCGCTCTCCCTCGCTGTCGCCAGCTTCTCCTTCTCCCTCGCTCTCCCTCGCAGCCTCGCGGTCGCCTTCAGCTTCTCCTTCTCCCTCGCCGACGACCCTCGTGAGTCGCAACTCTAGTTCCCTCCGAAGTCCGACCCTCGCGACTCTCACTCTCTGTTTTCAGGTAATGTTTTCTGATTTCTGTTCTTCTTCTTCAAATTTTTCTGTTCTTCTTCTTCATTTTTCTGTTCTTCTTCTTCATTTTTTTTTTCAGTTACAGTTCTTCACTTCTTCTGATTTCTGTTCTTCTTGTTTACACTTTACAGCAGTCTGTAAAGTGTTAATTTTTTTTAAATAATTATTTTCCTTAGACCTAATTATTTATTCCAATATTCCTAAACAGCGAATTAATTGAATTTGATAATCAATGGCGGATGCTAGCAAAAAGATGGACATTGGATGGAATTATGGCACTCAAGGAGCGACGAAAGATTCGGTCACTTGTAACTTTTGTGGGAATACTTTCAATGGTGGAATAACGCGACACAAACAACATTTAGTGGGTGGTTTCAAAAATGTTAAACAATGTGCCGCTTGTCCGTCGGAAATTAGAGAAGAAATAAGGGCTTATATGCAAAACAAAATAGCTAATAATCCCAAATTTCAAATGAGGCAACCGGAAGAATTTGTTGATATTGATGATCTTGATGAAATGGATGATTATGCGGAAATGAGGCCTCCCTCCAAAACTCAAAGGATATCTTCTAGTGGAGGTTCATCCACCGGACGGAGTGTGACGAAAGGACCTTTGAACCTCTATTTTTCACAAAAATCAACACAAAAAGGAGGCTTAGAAAAAGGAGGAGGAATCGAAGAAACAAAGAAAATTCTAAGAGAGCGTGCGGTAAGTGCTTTTGCAATTTGGATGTATGATGCCGGGCTCCCTTTTAATTGCGTCAATCACAAATCATTCGATAAATTTATTGAGGCGGTTGGACAACATGTCCCCGGAATGAAGCCTCCTACATTCCATGAAGTTAGAGTCACTCACCTTAAAAAAGAGGTGGATAAAGTAGAAAAAATTGTTGAGGAGCATAAAGTGCAATGGACAAAGTTTGGTTGTTCCATTATGATGGACAAATGGACGGCACGAAATGGCAAAATGATCATCAATATTTTGGTGAATTCTCCAATCGGTAGTGTATTTCTTGGTTCGGTTGATGCTAGCAATGAATCTACCGATTCCACCAAAATGTACAAGTTATTTGAAAGCACTATCAAAAGAATTGGACCGGAAAATGTGGTACAAATTGTCACCGATAATGCTAGTGAGAATGTAAAAGCGGGAAGTATGATAATGGGTGCGTATCCACACATTTATTGGACTCCATGTGCCGCTCATTGCATCAACTTGATATTTGGTGACATATTCAAGGTTAAGCCATATGCTTCCGGTAATCAACCTATCCTTTAACTTTATTAAGTTTCTTTATAGTCAATACTCAATAATTCATTAGCTACTAATTAATTTAATTTAATCTTTCTATAACAGTTTTTAAGAAGGCCATCAGAATCCATTCTTACATTAGTCAAAGGCCATTGTTGTTAAACTTGATGAGAAAATTCACCAAAGAAAGAAATTTGGCGAAACCGGCCAAGACAAGATTTGCAACGGCATTCTTAACTTTGAGAGCTATGTACATTCAAAGAAAAAACTTGAAAACTTTAGTCCTCTCAACCGAATGGAATTCAAGCAAATTTGCAAAGGAAACTTCGAGGAAAGAAGTTGCCAATCTTCTTATTTCTATCCACTTTTGGAATGATGTTGTTCGGGCACTTACAGTTTGTAGCCCTTTGACAAAAGTGCTTCATTTGGTGGATGGGGAGAAAAAACCACCAATGGGTTATATTTATAAGGCAATGGATAGAGCCAAAGAAGCTACTGCACATGGTTTTCGGGGAGTTCAGAAGCATTATGAGGAAGTGTTTCAAATAATTGATGCAAGGTGGTCAGAACAACTCCATCGGCCTTTGCATGCTGCAGGCCATGTTTTGAACCCAGGATTATATTATAAAGCTGAAGAAGAGGGAACTTTATTACAGAGTTTGTGGACCGAGTATTATGCATGTGTTGAGAAGTTGGTCCGTGATACAACAATACAAGATGCACTAATCGCTGAGCTTCCTAAGTACAAAATGGCGGATGGACTATTTGGTTGTGGTCCGGCTAAAAGAGCTAGAGACACAAGGTCACCGGGTAAGTGGGTTGATTTAGATCTTACATTCTTACTTATATTATTTGACTTACTTATAGTCACTAACCTTTAAATTTATTTTATTATAGTTGAATGGTGGTCACTATTTGGTAGTGAAACACAAAACTTGCAAAAGTTTGCCATGAAAGTCTTAAGCCTAACTTGTAGCTCATCCGGATGTGAGCGAAATTGGAGTGTGTTTGAACACGTAAGTAAAAATTTATATCCTATTTTTCATATTATATTATTATCAATATCAACTAGTTAATATCAATAACTTATGCACAGATTCATTCCAAAAAGAGGAATAGGCTTACACTATCGCGTCTCAATGATCTAGTGTACATTAAGTACAACAGAACATTGAAATGCCGTTATGATGCTCGTGATCTTATTGATCCAATTCGCTTGGATAACATAGATGATTCCAACGAATGGTTAGTTGGATGCCCCGAAGATCAAGATGATGAACTAATATATGAGGATGATGATCTTACTTGGGGTAGTGTTGCTACGGCAATTGGAGCGGACGAGAGTATCTATCATCTTAGGGGACTTTCTTCAAGATCAACAGTACTTGACAAGGGCAAAGGAGTAGAAAGTACATCTTTAAGTTCATCTTCAAGTAGGACTCGGACACTAATTGATGAAGAATACGAGGAGGAAGAAGATGAAGAGCAATATAATGATGTAGAAGATTTTGATCTTCAAGAGTTGGATAATTTTGAAGAAGAATAGACTTTTAAAGTTTTGGTTTATTGTATTTTGAAATTTGAATTGTTTGGTCTTTAAAGTTTTAGACATTCTATTGGTTTTTGAATTGAATATTTGCTAATATGTGTTATTGATTGCTATTAAGACTTTGGATAAAATATGCAATTAAATATTTTTAATTTTTGGTATTAATTGGCGCCTTTATTCAAAAAGGCAAGCGCCTCGCCGCGTGGCGAGGCAGGCCCTTGTCGCCTTTTGTCGCCTCTCGCCGTCCACAACACTGGATCAGGACACGAATCACAAGGCCTTTACTATCTTACCTCTTCTAATTCCTTAACAGCATGCTCCGTCACAGATTCCCCAGATCTAATTCACAAACATTTGGGACATCCAAGTCTATCCAAACTGCAAAAGATGGTGCTTAGTTTGTCTAGTTTATCCACATTAGATTGTGAGTCGTATCAACTTAGGAAACATACTCATGCTACATTTTCTCGTAGTACTGAGGGTTGTTAAGAGTCTATTTTTTCATTAGTTCATTCTGATATTTGGGGTCCTAGTAGAGTCAGTTCTACTTTAGGATTTCGTTATTTTGTTAGTTTCATTGATGATTATTCGAGATGCACTTGGGTTTTCTTAATGAAAGATTGTTCTGAGTTACTTTCTATTTTCAAAAGTTCCTTTGCTGAAATGCAAAATCAGTTTGGTGTTTCCATTCATACTTTCAGTAGTGATCAACAAAAAGGTGTAGCTGAAAGAAAGAATAAGCATCTCATAAAGACTGCTGGCACTCTCCTCATTGAACCCATGTTCCGCTACATTTTTAGGGTGATGTCGTCCTTTCATCTTATTATTTAATTAAGAAAACGTCCTCTTCTTCTATTCAGAATCGGGTTCCACATTCCATATTGTTTCCTCAGTCACATATCTATCCTATCCCTCCTCGTGTCTTTGGGAGCACATGTTGTGTTCATAATTTAGCCCTAGGGAAAGATAAATTAGCTGCTCCTGACCTCAAATGCGTCTTTCTTGGTTACTCTAGAGTTCAAAAAGGGTATCGTTGTTATTCACATGATCTTCATCGATACCTTATGCCCGCTGATGTTACATTTTTTGAGTCTCAGCCTTACTATACATCTTCTGACCATCCTGACGTATCTATGGTCATACCCATATCTCATGTTTTACCTGTGCCAACCTTTGAGGAATCTACGGTTAATTCTACATCTCCAGTTGTAGTGCCACAACTACTAACTTATCATCGTCGTCCTCGTCCAACCCTAGTCCTAGATGATTTATGTCATGTGCCAGACCCTGCTCTTACTGCGGACTTGCCTGCTCCTAGCCAACCACTTGCACTTCAAAAAGGTATACGATCCACTCGAATAACCATATTATACCTTCTTAAGTTATCATCGTCTATCATCACCCTATTATGCCTTTGTGTCGTCTTTGTCCTCTATTTCCATCCCTAAGACTACAGGTGAAGCACTTTCTCATTTTGGATGGAGACATGCTATAATTGATGAGATGTCTGCTTTGCATAAAAGTCGTACTTGGAGCTTGTCTCCCTTCCTGCAGGTAAATCTACGATTGGTTGTCATTGGGTTTATGCAGTCAAAATTGGCCCAGATGTCAGGTTGATCGACTTAAGGCTCGTCTTGTTGCCAAAGGGTATACTCAGATACTTGGGCTAGATTATAGTGACACATTTGCTCCTGTGGCCAAAATAGCATTTGTCCGCCTTTTTCTATCTATGGTTGTCGTTCGTCATTGGCCTCTTCATAAGCTGGACATTAAGAATGTTTTTCTGGATGGTGATCTTTGAGGAAGAAGTCTATATGGAGCAACCACCTGGTTTTGTTACTCAGGGGGAGTCTAGTAGCCTTATATGTCGATTGCGTAAGTCACTCTATGGTCTGAAACAATCTCGTCGAGCTTGGTTTGGGAAGTTCAGCACAGTAATTCAACAGTTTGGCATGACTCATAGTGGAGCTGATCACTCGATGTTTTATCGGCATTCTGCACAAAATCGATGTATCCATTTGGTTGTTCATGTTGATGATATTGTTATCACCGGTAATGATCAAGATGGTATCACAGATTTGAAGCAACATCTCTTTAAGCACTTCCAGACTAAATACCTTGGCAGATTGAAGTAATTTTTTGGTATTGAGGTTGCTCAATCTAGATCAGGTATTGTTATTTACCAACGCAAGTATGCCTTATATATTCTTGAGGAGAGGGGAATGATGGGATATAGACCTATTGACACTCCTATGGATCCGAATGTTGAACTCCTTCCAAGACAGGGGGGCCACTTAGTAATCCTGAAAGGTATAGACGGCTTGTTGGAAAGTTTGAATTATCTCACAGTGACTAGACCTGACATCTCTTTTCCTGTGAGTGCTGTAAGTCAATTTATGACTTCCCTTGTGATAGTCATTGGGAAGCAGTTGTTTGTGTTCAGCGATATATAAAGTCAGCTCCCGGTAAAGGACTACTCTTTGAGGATTGAGGCCATGAGCATATCACTGGATATACCGACGCTGATTGGGCTGGATCACCTTCTGACACCTTCTGACAGACATTCGACATCAGGATATTGTGTTTTAGTAGGAGGTAATTTGGTGTCGTGGAAGAGCAAGAAACAGAATGTAGTTGCTTGATCTAGTGCGGAATCACAGTATCGAGCAACAGCAACAACAACTTGTGAGCTAGTTTGGATCAAACAGTTGCTGGGAGAACTAAAATTTGACAAAATTGATCCGATGGAAGTCGTGTGTGATAATCAAGTGACTCTCATATCGCATCAAATCCACTGTTTCATGAAAGGACTAAGCACATTGAGATTGGTTGTCACTTTATCCGAGAAAAGATGCTCTCAAGAGATACTGTTACGAAATTCGTCAAGTCAAATGATCAGCTTGCAGATATCTTCACCAAGACCCTCACAGGTCCTCGTATCAATTACATTTGTAACAAGCTAGGTACATATGATTTGTATGCACCAGCTTGAGGGGGAGTGTTCGAATAGAAATAAGTATTTCCTTCTCAAAATAGGAATAGGAATAGGAATAAGAATAGGAATCCTAGTTGGAAAACAGGAAAAGGATTCCAATGTAGTGTCTATAAATAGGCTCTTTATGTAACAATTTAGATACGGAATTCAATAATATTCTCTCCAATATTTCTCATTAAAGACATTGTCACAAGGTTTGTGCATCAAATGATCCGCTTGCAAACATACTCACCATGTCCCTAGCCGGTCCCAAAACAAGTTAATATTTATGACAAGTTTGGTATATATTATTTGTATGCACCAATTTGAAGGGTAGTATTAGAACCCTTGTGAATATTCTAGAATATATGTAAAAATAGCAGGTAGCTTAATTCACTCTTATTGTGATTAGGCATTCATGTCCTTTCCGTTTTAGAACAGATAAACATAGTTATTTTAACTTTAATAGCTTGAGGGGATGATCCAGCCTAGTTCTCTGACCTCTCTATTCCCGCATCACATTTACAAACTTTTTAAAGTGTTTGTTGCAAAAGCCTAAATGTATGTCATGAAAGCTAACCAGATGTTGCTAGTTCAATAATATGCAAAATCCGGCACCCTAACTTTCTAATTCATTAACTAATGCTGATGTTCTCTTATAGGGCAATGAACTGCTGAAAAGTTCTTCTATGTTAGAGATCATATAAGACCTCCATAAAAGAACCCAATGTCGGTCAGGCAACTCAGGAAGCAAAATGTAGAGAAACTAGATTCTTACGCAAATATGCAAAAGAATAAAGCATATTTACACAACGAGACTAATATATCACTACAATCTACAATTTGCCTTTTGTGCCATACCTAGTGACACCACGATAGATGGAGCTGCGCTTCCCTGCAGTACATGGGGGCATTTTGCTTATGCGCTCCTTGGCTGTATAACCCCTTTCTTTTTTCGCTTTTTTCAGTCCTCTATATAATAACAGTTGATCAGTCCCTATATGCCCCATAGCTTCTGATGTTTCTCCACCACCAGCATCATTGCCACTGCTACCCTCAGTCTTGGCAGTAGGCTCAGAGGAAAGGGAAGCCATAAGCAACACAGTCCTGCAAGAGAACATCACATTAAGGGACTGACCAAAACAACCCATGATAATTCAAAAATCTAGAGACATATACAGGATGTTTCACACTTTTGCCAACAAATAATAAATGAGAACCAGTTTAGTTTCTATCCATACATGGTCATGCAAGACAAAAATGGGCATCCCTTTATATTTTACTTCAGCTTTCAATCAGTTATTCATCTTCCTTAGAACTATCCACAACCATTTCCAAAAACTTTGGAACTTAGAACTTCTACATAACTAGTTACGTTAGTATAGAGAGAAGGTGACTAAATTTTTTTGAGGAAACCCAATTTCCCTTATGTTCAGTTCAATTCTTCAAATAACATTGGAAAAGGGTAAAATATGTTGTTTCCTCCCTGCTTTTGTCACCACTCATATTGAAGGGGAAATGCATCCATTGATTTTGCCTTCATATTCACTACAATAATACGAAATTCTATAAACAACAAGAAGGAAAAAGGAAGGCAATGTTACATTAAGGTCTCAACTTACTACTGATTCATCTTTAAGGATATGGAAGTTTCAAAGAGATCAAATAAAAAGCTTAGAAATTCTTTAAAGGAACCAGATTGTATAAAGAACATAAACTATATATGCAGAGTTTAAGACCTGACTCACATGCTCTCATTCCGAAAAATTAATAACTATGCCATTTTTCTTTCCTTTTAGGTCGTAAACTGAACTATAAGAATTTTTTACTTTGTTATAAGATATATTTTAGGTATATACTTGGTAAACTTTTAACTTTTGTTAAATCAAAAGTAACCAACTATTCTGAGTTCAGTATCAGTTACGCTCTCATTCGTTTGCACTTAATGAAGCTTTTAATCTTAACCATTCAGATATCATTTAATTTTAACCATTCAGATATCAATCATCAAATATGCCTTAGGATTTAATCTTAATCATTCAATTGTTAATGAGAAAAAGTATAACTTAAGAAATTCAAATTGTCTATCCAAACAAAACTTAGATTCATATCAATCTGATTTCACATCATATGTCCAAACTGGCCTTAAGATATCTAACAAAATCTTAATATCATTAAGACATCATCTTCCATGACTACCACCAATCACCATATTCACCGGTCACTGCCATTAGTCATTATTTACAATCATCCCTACTAATATCACTATAGACACCAACCGTTATCGATAATCACCACTATATATCGCCAACCACCGCCATCATTCACCACAAGTCCACAACCATTGGTCATCACTATCGTCCACCACAATTATAAGTCGTCACCACCAACTACCCCAATCAACATCATTGTTATCCACTAGTACTGGCCACTATTACATAGAGCTACCACCATCACCTAATAATATCCAAGCAGCACCTACAACTACCACCCTTAGCAATCACCACAACCAATTGCATATAATTCTTCAGAAATATTTGTATTAATACAGTATTAGATCAAATTAGTATTTTATTCAAATATTATATTAATTACTCTTTAAATGAAGACAAGTTTATATAGTTAGATGTTAAAAGAATAAAGTCTTAATTATTTAGTATTCACATCTCAGTACGACATATTACTACAGAAAAATTTAGATATGTATTCAGATTCAAATATTCAGATGTGCACCTAGATTCAGAAAACTTAATATTAATAATAACAAGAAAACAAATGAGGCCTTAGGTTCTTTGGAAGTTATTTTGATTTAGTAGCCATGAAGTGAGTATTTGGGGCAGTGAAGTGTCTAAAATGATCTTATGGGAACTCAGTTTTAATGTTATGTGACTGTTCCCTCAACTGTGAGGATACAGAAATGATTAAATTAAGTTACAACACATATACAAAGTTTGTCCAAGGAGTATTTCATTTTAGACAGAAGTGAACAATGCTCATGATTGAATAAATCATCAAAAATCAAAAAAAAAAAAAAAAAAAAAAAAACCTAGATTTGCCCGCCTCTCCTTCAAGGAAAAAATGGTCATGTTTTTTAAAATAAACACTTTAGAGAATTCCTTACTAGTCAATTCTTCAAGAACAACCGAACCCACCTTCAAAACTAAAAACCCAAGTAAAATCAACCAAAAAGAACCCTTTTTTGCAGCAGAAATTACAGAATTCATAATACCTGTGCAGTAAGTACAATTTACAAGAAGTTGAAGAGTAGATACCTGGAGCAGAAAGAATTTAAGGAAGCTGAAATTAAAGTAAACAGAGTAGCATTTGAAGCAGAGTGAGAGAGAATGAGGGGTCCGGCTAGTGACACTATAGAAGAGCAGTTTGATTTTCAGATTTTCATAGCGAAGTGTAACAGGAGAAGAAGGTAGATGTGAAATGTCGATAATGTCCTCGGCTTTTGATTGGAAGATGTAGAAGAAGAGAGGTGGACAAGTTCAAACGGTTATGTTATGATTGAGGGTAATATAGGAATTCCAATATATATTTCAAAGTGTCACAGTCATGTGCATGTCTGGGACACATGTCCCAAATTATGATTCTACCTCCTCCCGAGGTACACTCACCATATTCCCTGTCGAGTTTATATTCAACTGATTATAGTGTCGTTCAGCAGAATGTATTATATTAGAAATTCTTCAATTTTTTAAAAGATATCATAATTTCGTGAGTGTTTTATTATCTTATAAAAATACTAAATATCTTTTTAAGTATATCATTTTTATTTATTTTCTCACTTGGTTTGTGAGCACGTACATGATGAGTGTGAGAGTGTTTTGTTGGTCCAAAAATCAATTAAGAAGTGTCATGTTTTTGTTGTTTTTCTATTAATTATTTATTTCATTAAATATGTCTTCTTTCTTTTTAGTATATCATTTTGATTTATTTTTTTATTTGGTTTGTGAGCATGTACATAATGCATGTGAAAGTATTTTATTACTGTTAATAATTAGGAGTGTTCATAGTTTGATTTAGATCGATTATTGATTAAAATCAAAATCAAATTAATTTAGTTGGTTTTTTAAATTTTTAAAACCAAACGAAAAAAAATAACTATTGATTTGGTTATTGTTGGTTTGGTTCAGTTTTTCTGATTTATTTGGTTGAAAGTAATAATTTTTTTGAGGACGTACATTACTCGATAAATACAAACACCAAGTACATGAACAATCTACAGAAAAACTAATGTCGTTTAAGTAAAGCAATTAAGCAATATTAGAGTTATCATTACACGAATAATACATTTCATTTAAGAGAAAATATGATTATTTTATGTGAAATACAATAGGTAAAGACTAAAATAGATTTGATAGACTTGGATTTCAAATTATTATACTTGGGCTAAAGTGTTGACTTGATAAAAAGATAAAGTTAAAGACTTAAGTTGATTAAAATTTAACAAAATATTTTTTATTTATTTATGAAGAATATATAAATAATTATAAAATTTATATATCTAATTTATCGATTGATATGGTTATTTTTGCGATTTTTTTAGTAAAATCAAATAGTAGCGTTTTTCAAATTTTAAAAATCAAAATTAACCAAACTAGACCAAATATGATTTTTTTCACATTTAATTCAAATTGCGATTTAATTTGATTGTTAACCATAACCATGAACAGTCCTACCGAAAATCAATTAAAAAGTGTCATGTTTCAGTTGTCTTCTCTATTAATTTTTTACTTCATTTAAATATGTCATCTTCATATAAAAAAAACTCAAAAGAGAAATGTTAAAGTGGAGAACTGGAAAAAATGAAAAAAAATGATGTAGTACAGATAAATACATTATCATTTTAATGGAAGTTAATTCTATGTGCATATGATAAGTACCCTCCATCTAATTCAATTTTAAAATAATGAGTTCGAATTATTTTTAAAAAGTTAAAACTTTTAAGGAGAAATAAAAAAATGAGAGACAAATTTAGATCGAGTCATGAAATATAAATTGTCATCATACATCTTAATAAAATTGATCATCTTCAACAAAAGTTATGATTAAGAAAATGAGGAGACAAACTGAGAAATAGATAACAAAAGAAAAAAAATCCTTTTGAAATGAATCGGGTTGTGCTAATTTAATTTTTAAATTAAATTAATTTAATTAAAAGGGTGAGCAGCACGCGAGTCTTACAGGGTGAGAAAATGAGTCGAAATGGTATATTTACAAAGGTATTTAATATTTTTGTGGAGTAATCAAACGTCCACAAAAATGAGGTGTTTTTTTGGAAATTAGATACCTTCAGTGGTAACTTTATAGTTTTTCTCTAAAACTAGTGTAAATTAGTGTGTATTATCCTTATTATTACTCTTTTGCATTGTGTATATACCCTTAAAACTAACGACGGACACGTGACGTCATCTCAACCATTTACTTAATTTTATTTATTAATTTACCTAAAATTAAAAGATACACCCAACCCACACCCAATTAATCAAATCTTCATTTCTACTCTATTGGAAGTGTCAGTGGTGTCAACGTGTCTTGTTATTTGTCCATAAAATTAAAATTGAGGACAATTTAATCATTTCACGTATAAGCTAATTAATAAGCTAAACTACATGGCTTATTTCAAGAGTCACCACTTCACTCAAAAGAGAAATTCAATTGTTTCTTCTTCAATGTTGGTGTTGTTCTCTTGTTCCAATTGACATGTTAACTCCTTTTGTAATCTTTGGCCAAAATTCTTCTATTTTTGCTTAGTATATGTGTTTGTGATGATCTTCCATCTAAAATTTACAAGTTATTTTGCTAATACATGTGTGTAATTTGATTTTTTGGGGTGGAACATGGACTTTCTTAACTCTCCCTATAAATATTTTCAGCAAATTGAGTTTCTTTTACATTGTGTTTTTCTGGGACAAATTAAAAAAAAGTGTGACGCATAAATTAAAGTTAAAATTTAAGGAATCCTATAGTGTAATTCAATAATTACATTCTGTCCCGATAAATTTAGTATTTACTAAAAATCCCTTAAAATTTTTGTGTCGTGATACTTTAGACTCTAGTGATACATGGTAAATGATACATGGTAAATTTAAACTGTAAAGAAAAAAATGGGGAAAAAATGGTACATTTAAACTTGTTAACTTAATTAGCTTAATTTACGGTAACAGATCATTAATCAACATTAAATTAGCACGTAATTGGATATTAATTCCAAATTTTGAAAATCAAAAATTATATCATCTATTTTGAATACAATTTTCAAACCGCATGATACATAGAAAACATTATGATACACAACAAATTCATGTATCAATGCATCGTCTTAAACACTATACACAGTGATTCAAAATGTATCAGCAAGCACACTTGATGGATTCACAAATATATCAATGCATCATCTAAAACACTATACACACTTGATGGATTCAAAATGTATCAGCAAGCACACTGATTCAAAATGTATCAGCAAACACTTCATGTATCAATGCATCGTCTAAAACACTATACACATTGATTCAAAATGTATCAGCAAGCACACTTGATGGCGCAGTTATTGAAATTAATCACTGATACATGATAAAAAATTTCAAAAACCCTTGATACATAGGAAATCATATGATACGCATCTAATTCATGTATCAAATCATAGACTAAACATTATAATCCACTTAGTACTTATGTATTAAACCTATTGTCTGATACATGATAATAATTTTCATAAGTTTTTGATACATATTGGATTCCTTAAAATTTTTACTAATTTCAACAACAATTTTAAAATAAGTATAAAAATACAAACCCGAAACAATGTAGGTCTGAATCATATATCCAATTACGTGCTAAACCACAACATGATTTAAAAATACACATAATATGTGCATAGCTCCTCCTATGCATAACAGTAGTGACTTACAATCACTGGTGGCAATTTAGTCGTGAATATGAGGTGCTTCATATTCATGCTAGTTGCATTAGTCACCACAAAAGCTCTAAATTGTCATCGAGGAAAGGTGATTTTCTGCAGAGCTTGTTGTAATTAGTCACCATACACTCTCTTTATCATGTGCAAAGCCGGAGTAAAGTTTAGTAAATGTTGGAGTAAGAAGAATTGAAGACGTGGTGGAGTAAGAGGAACAATAAGAACGGGAGAGAAATTGTGCAGTTTTTGAAATTTCAATTTTTTTGAATTTTGAAATTCAAAATTTCAAAATTAATAATTCAAAATCCAAAAACTGATTTAGAAGATTGAGTATTTTAGTGGAGAAAAAATAGGCATTATATTGGGGGATTGTGTATTATAGGAGAGAGAATGTTATGTATCTAACACACTTCTACTAAAACTAAAAAAAAGGGAATTATGTAATATTTAAAATAAGAAGGGAAAATTAGAGAATATAAAATTTATAGTTGTGTATTTAAGTTATTTTTCCTTGATTTTTTGGGGTGGAACATGGACTTTCTTAACTCTCCCTATAAATATTTTCAGCAAATTGAGTTTCTTTTATATTGTCTTTTTCTGGGACAAATTAAAAAAAAAGTGTGACGCATAAATTAAAATTGAGGGAGTATGAATTATTAATTTATTCTTAGATGAACTCAATGCTCCGTTTCATCATTAGCTTCTTGTGCAAATGTTTTTCTTTCGACATAGTGTTTCTTATTATAATTTTTCGGAGATTAATCAGGTTATTTAAATTCAAATATTTTGAAGTTAAATTCCATAATTGTAATTAAGAGAAGGGATATGACTTTGAAACAAAAAACTAACAAGAAAGAGATCATCAATGACCAAATTAATATGAAAAATTGGCTTATTACGTCCAAAAGTAGAAAGCTCGTGAAATTTTTGGGTTCCTACTTCCTCCTCTTAAAGTTCAATTGGAATTCAAAGTAAGTGGATTGTCAACTCTTTTGGCCCACTTCAAGTCCCTTTTTAATAGATATTAAAGAATTTATACCCATCTTTCCCTAAAGAATTATGTTTAATTGAGTACAACAACAAAATATTTAATGTAATCTCACAAGTTGATATGGGTTGAATAAAATAGAGTGTACGTAGATCTTATTCATATCTTAGTAGGAAGAGAGTTCTTCGACTCAAGAAAAAACATATCAAAGGAGGAGGAGAACAATTTCACAGTATAATACATAAAGATGAAGTAATCTGCACAATTAATCCCGCTATCTGTGGGTTTGAGCACGTCAAGAATGAAGGAGTAAATGTTACTTGGATAAGAATATGTGATAAAGCATGTAAGTGGCATCATATTGTTAATAAAGAGAATTTGAAGGTTGAGTAAGTTTCCAACATGATGGATACTTAAGGTAAAGTGATTCATAAGGGAGAAGCAGTGGTTCATCGGCTAATGTCGAGGTATATATATTTAATTTAAATTTGATATAAAAATTTATTGCATGAAGTTATATAAAATTAAAGTTTGTATATTTTATATCACAGTTTGATTTATAAGTTAAATCTTCATGTCTAGTCATAAGATGTTTTCATTTAATAATAGTAGTAGCTGGTTTTCTGAATCTGAATTTGTTAAATTAGATTTTGGCCTAACTCACACCCCAAAAGGTAGCTCAAAGGGAGTAGGATTTCTCAGAGTCCACCCATCTAATTAACCACCGTTGTGGGACTTTTGTCATTTTTAACAGAATTAACAAAATTTACTTTTTACTTTGTTCTGGTATTTTCGACTGCAATTGAAATCAATTTTTGCTGTTATTTTTGGATGTTTCTACAACTGATTTATGATATTATGATATTGGTTTTTTTTTAACTTGTCAAAAGCATCTGCATGTCAGCTTTAAGAAAATGGATCACACGGAACCCTAATCCTTATTACAAGAGGCAAAACCTCCCGCATCAGTAGCGCAAAAGAAACACAATAATCAGAGTTGTTTACATATAAAATGAAAACGACTTCTTAATTCAACAAACCTCATGATTCAGTCCTAATGGTGATGATGTTGAATAAAGAGCAAACCACAGAACTTGCACATAGCTGGCTCAGGCAGATCAAGGCATATATACTCAATCGGATGACCAAGAGCAGGTGAGTCTCCACCTTCACAAGCAGATCAAGGCATATATACTTTTCTCCCTCTTAAAAGATAGAAGATTATGAATTTTTTTACTAGATATTGACAATTAAATGACATAATACTTGAAGAGGTTTGAGAGAAAAGGTCATGCTGCTGAAGTAATTTCATATGACAAGTTTCTTATCCATTGTTAAAACAAAATCTTTTTGAATAAAAAGTTTTACGAATTAGGTCCTACATAGTATGATCTTCTAGCTATTTATTATTTCATGGGTGATCAATTGATCATTCCCAAAATTGAATGGTACCCAGTAAAATGTACAATACATTAACACTAAATATACATGTTTCTAACACATCTTTTTAAGGATACAAATTCAGAAATTTAATAAAGCATGTATGTTGATCATTTTTACCCGTTATATATACGTATCTCAATTTTTTAACCCTTGGATACATGTATTTCAAAGGCCAAAATCTGATAGAGTTCTTAATTAATACTCAGTTGCTCCTTTAATTAAGGAAAATATTAATACACATCTATTTTAAAATTAATGAAATATGTATCTCAATCTTTTTTATCTGTGTATCTCAATTTTTAACCTTCGAATACATGTGTTCAAAGGCCAAAATTTGCTAGAGTTCTTAATTAATACTTAATTGCTCCTTTAATTAAGGATATCTGTTATACACATTTAATTAAAAATAATAAAACATGTATCTCGCTTTTTTGAGTTATCAGATATGCATGTATCTGTGTATCTTATATCTATATATCTGGCAAGTCATGATACATGGATCCAAATGCCTAAGGGAAAATTATATATAATAGTAAATTAATAACCTAAATTAAATGGAATAGCTAGGGTTTGATTTAATTGAGCTACATAGCAAACATTAGCTAAAATTTGTCAGCGTCTCTCTCCCAAAAACCTCGCTCGTCACTCTCCATTCACGCTCGCCTCTCTCGCTTTATACACAGAAGTGTATAATTCTGTTTCTGTTTTCTATAAAGCGAGAGAAAATTGTATATACACATGCAAAAATATATATTTTCGTGTTATACACTTAATTTTACAATTTACAAACATTTTACTTCAAATATTGCAGAGAAAAAGGCCAACGAATTATACAATTGCGAATTATACAATTGCAGTGAAATACAATTTTCTCTAGCTTTATACAACAGAAGTGTATATATTGTGTTTCTGTTTTTGTATAAAGCGAGAAAAACATGTATATTCTTGCTATACACTTATAATTATGCAATATACATACATTTTAATTCGATTCAACTGTATGCAAAACAAATTATACAATTGCAGCGAAATAGGCCAACGAATTATATAATTTAGGCCAGCGAATTATACAATTTAGGCCAGCGAATTATACAGTTTTATGTTTGCTATGGAGCGCAATTATGCAAAGTTTGCTATAGCATGCAAATATGAATTTTTTAGTTGCTATATGTGAAAGTTGCCCTAAATATAATATAGAAAGTAATACTCTAAATTAATGTAAATCCTAATAATTAGTACCTAAACAAGTGAAATTTGTGTAGTTTATCTTTTTTTTAAAACATGATACAATTATTATTTTTATTTTATTAGATAAAAGTGCAAAACTCTAAACCGATCATTTGCTACTATCTTGAGGGAAAAGCAAGGGAAGAATTGATTAGCAATTGTGGAAAATTTTCTTATGTCCAAAAGAGAAGTCCGTCAAAATTTTGACAGATGTTTATAAGAATATTTAAAATGTATCAATTATGAAAATATGAAAAATTATTAGTACTCTATGTTAAAATATAAGAAATATTTTGATTTTTAATTTAAAGATAAAAATTAATTTTAATTGTTTGCTCGTTTAAAAGGACTCTATTTTTAACGTGATACATAGAGCTGTCAATATCAGCTAGTCCGTTAGATCGGCCTGGCCTACCCAAAATTTAATAGGGTTGGGTTAAAACTTTTGGAGTCCATTTAAAAAAAAATTAGCCCGACCTAAATAAACCCGTTGATATGTGGAATTTGAGAAATATAGATGAGACCAGTCCGTGAGCCAATAAAAAATTAATTAAAAATATAATATTAATAATTTATATCTTTATCAAAAATGAAAAAAAAATTCAATTATTCAACCACAACTCAATGTTGGTAAAATTTATGTCATTATTGTACAAAAAATGAGTTTATGTGTCCAATCTTTACCTAAAGCAAGTCTAGCATCATCCTATCTAATTAATATTAATTAATTGCTTGCAAAAAAAAAATTAAAATTAAAGAGAGTTCAAACTCAAAATAATTAGGTTAATATTTTTTTTATATATTTATACTTTTATTTGAAAAAAAAAACTTAATAAATAGTATAAAGATTATTTTTTTATATGAATTTGACTAACATGTAGTAACATTAACATCATGTAATTGTTTTATTGATATATATGATAATATTTTTATATTAGAATTTATAATTTAATTTATTAATTATTAAAAAATAAAATTTTTTAAAAAGTAGGCTGATCCGGAAAGCCTGTAGTTCACGTACTTGTGGGTTGGGCTGGCTATTTTTTGATCCACGCTAAAAATGGGCTAACCCAGCCTACATAAAATATCAAAACATGTATGAATAAGCTCGGATTGAATGGACTAGTCCCTATTGACAACTCTAGTGACACAATTAATAATAAAATTATATTTTTAATGTTGGTTAAAGAATTGGGAAGAATTATCTTCAAACGTGTAAATAGTATAAAATAACAATAGTAATTTCAAATTCTAATCTTTCATTTTTTTTCCCCCGCTAAAACAGAATGCTACAAGGACTTGTTAATTAATGATTAAAATTGTTTTCTTTTAATATTTTTCTTTTAACATTTGAAAAAATTTACACTAATATAGATTAATTTTTTTAATAAAAAAAGTCAAATGGTAATTATAAATAATTTAATACATAATAAAATAGTCAACATTGTCATTGTTATGTATCATATACTTATTATTGAAACTGTTATTAGTGCTTAATTTATAGAACATGATTCATGTATCAATATTGTTATTGAATAATATATACATATACATAATCTTGTTGGATAAGACCGAACAAACATTAAAAAGATTGTAGATACATAACACACAACTGATTGGTACTATTTATATAACCTCTTAAATTTGAATAGGGTTGAAAATACATTATAGAACTTGGTATATATAAATGATACATTAGATAGTATTTATATATCAAGTACATTGATATTGAAGAGGATAAACACTACTCTAGATTCAACAACATTAGGGTTATGTATCAATTTTTTTAAATTGAACAAGATACATTGCTTAAAACAAAGGTCATTGTAGTCGTAATGTATCGGAGTAGTGATAACACTACCAAAGTCTAATTTAAGAAATAAAGTAAATTAAATACATTAGAAATCTGTAAGTTTGATAGTGATGATTGTGTAACTATCGATCGAACTTCACCCCCCCCCCCCAACCCGTGGTCGCTTTTTCCAACAATAGATTTGGTATTCGAGCATGCATTCTTTTTTACTTTTTCGCTCTCAAATTATTTATGATTAATGACTCATTTCATTGTTTATATCTATTTCATGAAATTTTTCATCATCGGAGTCCATATGTATCAGAAAACTGTAGATGAAAAAACTAAATAAAAATAATTAAAAACAAGATAATTTAAGAACCGAAAAGAAAAAATTAATAAAGAAATAGTTCTACCTCTTTTGAAACTTGAAATTCATGAACCGGAGAGAGAATAGATTCAAAAATGGAATGACAAAGACAACTGATAATCTATTGAGGTGATTTTAGACATGAAAATAGAAACAAAAATCGCTTAATTCGAGGGTTGTGAGATTGAAAAAGGAGAGAAAGAGAGCTAATAGAAATTTTTGAAATATTTTAAAATAGTAAAATCGTTTAGAAAATATGAAAAAAAAATTGTGTAGTTAAGTAATTTTAAATAGGTTACACACGTAAATTCAAAAAATTGATGACACATGTTGCTTTTTGGAAATTTATTAAGTGGTACATTTAAATGTAAAATTATAGAGTAGATTAATTGAGAAGAGGACACATATTTTTATGTGTAAATTTTGTATATAGCATTTTATACAATAATATTATCAAGTTATGACATTAGAGTTTCAATTTCATTGTGTAGCATTTCTCACTCTATAGTATTTTATTAATAATTATATTGTTAATTATAATTTATAAAAAAGAGTTGTTATTAACAATTAATCAAAAATTAAGGGAATAAAGTAATAATGGATAATTAATGTTAATAATTAACACACTGACAACACAAATTATGAAATTTTTGTTTCTTTATTAATTGCTACATTTAATGCAGGTAGCACGTTTTTTAATATAAATAGTTGCACTTTTTAGAGAGTTTAATTAAAGTTAAAATATATGATTAGCACATTTTTAGGGATATTAAACATTTTCAAATTATCATTATTGCCTTAAATATCTCTAGTTAGTTAAAATAATATTATTTTTTTTGAATTAATTCCTTAAAAAACTCAACCAGATAATAACAAATATTTTCAAATTTTCAGAATACTTTTAAATTGTCATTTTCAAATATATTTGAATCAACGTTACAAGTAGTCTTCTTTCCAAATTTCACAATTATTTTCAGATTGCTTTCAACGTATAAATTATTTTTTTCTAAAAATTCAAGAATATTTTCATAGATACATATTTCACTTCTTTTTTTAGTAACCTGATAAAATTTGGCGTACAATATATGTTTCTATTTAAATTATAATATATGTTTTTATATTAAGTTTGTATTGAAAATGTATTGTGTTTGTTTAATTGGAGTATTGTATAGGACAATGAATGATATATTAATTGTGTATGAAGTGTGTATAAATTATATGAACTGATTATAAATTTGTGTAACGTTGAAGTCTGAATATTTTTTAATAGTGTATGAAGATTATACAAAACGTATATCATTTGTGTATGAAAGTCCATTTATTTTTTTTTCTAAATTACAGTATTTTTTTTAATGAAATTAGAATATATGTTTTTTATTAGTTTTGTACAGCGGGTAGAACAAAACTTAAAAGATGGAAGGGGTTTTGCTTACGTGAAATTCAAAAGGAAAAAAATAACTTGCAGTAGATACCGTCAAGTTGGACACAATAGAAAGACATGTTCAAATTATCCTGTGCAAAAACAATGATTTCGTAATGTTACATTTGTTATTTGTTGTTTTGAATGTTAGAAACACGTTTTGTTTTATTGAGTGCAGTTGTTATTATTGACATTTATAAAGTTTGATTTCGTAAGAAATCGTCATATATATATATATATATATATATATATATATATATATATATATATATATATATATATCACTTGTTTCTGTTACATATGTCAAAGTTCAGTATGACATTCATAATTCATACAGTGTTTATACATTATAAATATATATTGAACTATATTGTCATTCATAAAATGTTCAATAGTATTCATAAAATGTTCATACAGTATTCATACAATGTTCATATATGTACCATTTGTTACTGTTACATATATCCAAGTTCAATATGGGATTCATAATTCATACAATGTTTATACATTATATATATATATATACATTGAACTTTACTGTCATTCATAAAATGTTCATATAGTATTCATACAATGTTCATATATATACCATTTGTTTCTGTTACATATATCAAAGTTCAATATGACATTCATAATTTATACAATATTTATACATTTTTCATTCAATGTTCATATATTTTTGCATATTGCAATCGAAATTTATACAAAAATCATACACATTTAATAAAGTACAAATATTCATTTAAGCATACTATCATTAAATACAACAGTTAATATATTATGACATATATAGTCAAATATATTTTATACAACATGTAGACATGAGTGTTACAAGATCTCTAGTGCTGAATTTTTGCGACAAGTCAAAATCATCTCTTGGTTTCACACACCAAGATGACGAAGAAGAAAAAGAAATTGATGAACTATGTGATTCTTCACTCACTTCGTCATGTTCTTCATTAACAATCAGTTCTCTAATCATGTCCGGGACATAATTTTTTACTTTCCTCCTCTTATAACATTTTTTTTCTGATTGCTTTCACCGTTGACACTACTTTCCTTTTAGAAGGACTAGATCTTACTAGTTCATCATTCGACTTCTTCTCTAATTCCATCGCAGTTGTATAGCCTGAGATTTGCGATTGAATTTGAGTTATACATAGATCAAAAAATGGTATTTCAACCATGAAGTTACCGGTATAGTTTGTACCTCTTGTGAATCTCCTTAGGATATTTGGTTTAGACATTGTATTCAACAACCCAGATCCTAAAAAATTATAGACAAATAAATATTAAAGAATTTGACATAAACAAATATAAAACTTGAAGAAACCTGCATTATCTATACAACGTAAATTTCTCCTAAAATCAAGCAACAACATATAAAAATTAAATAATTTGACAAAATAATCAGAGAAAAAATAAAAACTTAAAGAAAATAAACCTGTTTGATGATCTATACAACACGATTTTTTTAAAAAATCATGTAATGTTGCGAATTTGATGGTCGAAAAATAAAAACTTAATTTTGTGAAAGATTGATAGAGATGTAGTTGAATAAGAATTTTAAGCTTAATATGATTTTGAGAAATAAGTTTAAAGCTTGAAAATGTTTGTACTTGAAGATGACATTAAGCGTGCGTATATGTATTCTCAGATTTAATATGACAAAGAAATTAGTCGTGCTGTCTTTAATTAATCAATAGAGAGAGAAATGTGTGCTGCCTTTAATTGATTAATAGAGAGAGAAACGTGAAAAAAGACGTGTAGAATTAATATGGTAGAAAGAGAAGAGTGTAAATAGGGAAATGTTGAGTGTATTGGGGGAAGATAAAAGAGTATTGGTTGATATGGGGGTGGATAGTTATTGGGTAACCATATAATATGAAATTAATTAAAATCAAATCCCTAATTTTTATATTTTGTTTTTTTAAAAGGTAACTATATAATATGAAGTTTAATTAATATTTAATAAATAATAATCTGTTATTTATATTAAAAACATTAAAAGATAATTGATTAATATTTAATAATTTATTATTTATATTAAAAAACTTTAAAAGGTAATTGATTAATCAGTAATAATTTAAAAGGTTTTGTTGATAAAAGGTAAGTGAATAAATGAAAGAAATTATTTAAACATAATAATTATTAGTTAAATAATATAATAATTTTTTTATTAATATATTATTAGTTAATATGATATAACTTGATAATAATATGCTATAAATAATTTATTTTTAAATTTTTTTTAAATTAATATATTATTAAATGATGTGCTATAAGATGATAATAATATGCTATAAGTAATTTATTTTTAAAGAGTATAATTATAACTTAATATTTATCCTCTTAAATGTGTGTGAGATGTTAATTTTACTTTTTTTTAAATTATTTTTTAAAATCATTATCAGATAACTTATGTTGATTTAAGGGTTTTCATTCATTTGAGGTGTACATATGGTAAGTTTTATGGCAACGAGAGTATAGGTAATTGAATAATATTACGAAGGATAAAGCTAGCAATTAAACAAAAATTGAAAGAATATTTTGTACCTTCTCCATAAATTTTATGTAAGTATACCTGTGGATTAAAGTGAATTTTCTAAGTGGTCATTCAAATTTAGAGAATTATTTTAAAATATTTTTTATATTTTATTTAGAACTAAAAAATTATTTAACTATCCTCCAAATATATTTGACACTTTAAAAGCCTAACTTTCTCCTAATTGACATGACATGTCATTAAAATATTTTCTAAAATAATAGACTAATTTAATTCTTTAAACCATTTAACTGAAATAGTGATCTTATTATTTAAAAAAAAGATATACTAGTTTATTAAAAAAATAATTCATATTTAAGAATCTTTTATCATTATTATTTTTTTATTTTTTACGATCAAGAATATTTTTTAAAACTTATGCCATAATGTCAACAAATTTAAATAGTTATAAACAAATATATTAAAAAAAATAGTGCTATATAAATCACTTATGAATGTCAACTTACATAATCAGATATTATATAATAGATCAATAACATTAAAAGTCAATTAACTATTAAAAAGTAATTAATTGAGTGTTTTGAAATCCATATATACTTATAATATTTTTTTTTAAAATAATAAAATAGAAAGTAAATAATATTTATATTAAAGTAAAATTTTGATCTTTATTTATTAATATATTAATAACATACAATATGCATATTATTGAATTAAAATAGGCAATTCAATTAATTATTACTAGTATTTCATAAATTTGGGATGGATAAGAATATATATATATATTAGTGTTTAATTGTATAAGAAGTTAAAATATAATATAATACAATACAATATAGAATAAAAGAATAAAAATTAAAATTAAAATTTTTAAAAAAGTTAAATAATAATTTTCTTTCGTACCAACCTTTTGTCAATCTTACAAATTATATGAACACTTTTATAAAAAAATTGCTTAAAATTTTCAAATAATTTACTTAGGAATTTTAAAAATTATCAGGTAATAATTGCACGCATAGATTTTTTAATTGAATTTTTTGTTTGGTTAAAATATGTAAAGGAATTAGATTTTTTTTCATTTTGTTTATAATCTTCATCAATTTTCATGAAATTTGTATATTTATTTTTTAGAGACATAAGTTTGATGAATTAAATAGGTTTATTATTTTTTTAAATGATGATTTATCGACATGATGTATCAACTAGAATAGAAGGAGACTTTTGAGGTATTTAGTATTGTTTTTTGGATAAAAAAATATAATATTTTTTCAAAAAATAATATTGTAAGCATGAATTTGAAAATACACAATTAACATTATTGTAATAGTTAATTTACTTAATATTATTAATTCATTAAATAATTTATGATTAATTAATTTAAGTTAACATTCATGAGTGATTTGTATGCCAATTTTTTTTTAATATATGCGTTTATAATTATTCAAAATTGATGATATTATAGTACGTTTTAAAAATCTATTCTTCATAACATAAAACTACGTTTAATTATGATAAAAGATTCTTAAATATGAAAATTTATTCTTAATAAACTAACATATCTTTTTTTAAAAAAATATGATTATTATTTTAATTAAATGATTTTAATGAATTAAATTAATCTATTATAAAAAAAAATTGTAATGACATATCATGCCAACAAGGAGAGAGTGAAACTTTTAGAGTGTCAAGTATATTTGCAGGAAAATAATGATAGTTGAATGATATTTTGATTCTAAATAAAACATAAATGATATTTTAAGATAATTCCCTAAACTTGAGTGACCATTTAGGAAATTGACTCATGGATTATAATAGCCTAAGCATTTCATATTTTTAATCATGAATTAATATAACTAGAATGAAATCTTATCCTTCCTTCTAATTGATCTTACATCATGATAATCAACAATTATTTTAAAAGCATATACTTTTATTCTGCTTATTTATTTGTTATTATAAAAACATTGTAGTAAAATATTATATCTAGAGTTCGTGCAACACGAAGGAATCAAACACCCACTACGAAAATAATTTTGAAAGGGATGCTTTATCCGTTCAAATATTAATTTTCTACCAATATTATATTATATCAAGTTGCTCAAAATACAATAAAGAAAAAAAAATAATTTCTGGTAATCTATCCAAATTTTAATTAGTGAAGTTATTTATTTATTTAATAGAAATGGATATAAAAGATAGCAATCATATTAATAAATAATTGTCCACAACTAATCAACATTATTGTTATAAAAATATGGATTCAATAATTAACATGAAGTTGCTTTACACAAAGTCTTGCATAGGCCTTTCTAGATGATTTTGAAGAGATATTTGATCCAATCAATAATTTTTTCTTTTTATAACACTCGAATATGCAGTTGCTTACCTATTCAATATATTAATTAGTATTCCCCTTGTCCTTACTATATTTGACATATTTTATTTTAAGGTGTTCAAAGAAAGAATATTATACCTAATTATTTGAATATAAAGTAAAAGTTCCTATTTTACTCTATAATTTATTTGATCAAGCTTTTGAGAGGGTAAAAGTATATTTTTTTCAAAAGTTCTTGTTTTTAAAACATGAAGCTGTTTTCCAAAAGAAAAATTCATGTTTTTGAAAACACTTCTAAAATATCAGTCAAATTCCAATTGTTGATCAAAATAATTTTGAGATAAAAGGTAAAATACACTTAAATTATTCTCCTTTTAAATTTTGCACATAAATAATTTAATGTAGCAATTTCATATTTAAAATATCTTTTTTTATTACATTCTCTCTTTTATTTAAAATTTTCTTGTAATACATAGTATCCCACGTAGATGAATATTTCACTAACAAAAATTAAATAATAAACTATTTAATATTAATTAAAAATTAAAAATTAAATTATTACTATATATAAAAAATATAAAACCATCCGCTCATCCCCCCTACCCCTACCCCACAAAGAAAAAATGATATATATTTTCTTTATCCTATTCTAGTTAATTTTCCGCTCCTAATTTGTTTTTTTTTTTTTTGCATTTTTCTCATTTTGTGATACGTACATATATTTTGTAGAAATATTATACTAGTGTACGAATATAACATAAATAAATAAAAAAATTTAAAAAGTCTTACAGCGACAAATAAAAAATATTTTTGATATGTATATATATCTAAGACTAAATGAAACAAATTAAAAGCAAAGGGCTAAGTGGGGTGGGTAAAAATATTTTTTAAAAATAAAATAATATTTAAATTAATATTTGAAGAGCGGAGAGGGAAGGAGATAAAGTAAAAAAATTAAATACTTTTATAAAAAAAAATTTAAACAAAAAAAAAACTGAAATAAAATGCCAGGGTGGGGGAGCGGTGAGAGAAAGTAATGAAATGGGATAAAAAAAAAATTTTATTTTATTTTATAAAAGAAATATTATTTTTAGTAATCTTTTAATTTAACTAATACTAATAAAGGTTGAATTTTGTCCTTGTAGATATGATGTAGCAATTTCTTATATATACATCAGGATGAGAGTGATATAAAAGAGAAATGTGTGTTTCTTAAATTAGAAAGTGATAATTTAGATACAAAATTCACTCTCTCAATAGTTTAGATATGAAACTAAAAAAAAAAGTATAGTTAAACTGTATTTTTTGACACTTATCAATATTTTTCTCACTATTTTTTTCAAAATATATTAATTTTAAAAATTGGCCGAGAAAATTATTAATAAAATAATTAAATTATGATAATATTTATAACTTATTACCCTATAAATTTTAAATTCTGTGCCAAATAAAATAATTATTTAATCATTAATAGGAATTATTAAATTACTTCTTTAAATAATTACAAGCACAATAGACCATAAGCACGCTACCCTACACTGTCCGTGCACGTTAGCCCCAGCGCACCAAATATCTCATTCGATCACATTATTGCACGGCTTTGTCGTACGTTCTATATTATTACTTATTCCTTCAAATTGTATATTATATTTTTACTTTTTAAGAGAATTAACTGTTTGAATTTTGAAATTTTAAATTTAAAATATGTGTTTAAATGTTTTAACTAAATATGTGTAGAATAATTAAATAAACGATTTGTTCAAAAAAGTAAAAAAGATATTTCTTTAAAATAAAGTTAAAAGAAAAGTAGAATAAACAAATGGAAATGGATCAATATTATATCTTCTTCCATTATGTTTGTTTTAACTCTTTGTTAGTAATCCCTCCGTTTATTATTATTTGTTATAATTTTTATTTTTAAAGTTAAATTATATGAGCTTTGAGTAATATTTTAAAATATATTTTTTTATCATATTAATATGCAAAAATTTATAATTTATTATATTTTTTTATATATTTTTTAAATATCTAAATTTTTTGTTTAAAATATTAAATTAAATGTAATTTAATCTAAATATGAAAATTAGTTAAATTGACTTTTGAAAAGTGTAACATGACAAATAAAAATGGACACATGGAGTAATATGCTCTGTCCTTCTCATTTTGTGTAGCACTCCTTTGTTTTTAGCCAATTTCAAAAAGAATATTATTTTATTATAATTAGAAATAATTTAACTCTAAAATTTTTCTTTTGTTCTTAATATAATGATTTATATATAACCATATTATATATATCAGTTATTTTAAATCATAAATTTTAAAAATTATTTGTTAAAATATTGTCAAATCAAACGTTGCTAGATAAATGGAACGGATCAAAATAGTGAATTTCAAAATTCAAAAATAAGTAAATAGAGATAATGAAATTTTTATCCATCAATTTTATCTTGCAGAACTTGTTGTTAGTTATATACTTTCCTATCAATTTTATGTTTTGCGAACACAAAAATTTTCATAATATGTTTAAGTTACATATATTATGGATCTTTCTTTTTCTTTTAATTGAGAGAATATTTTAATTTAATTAAAAATATTAAACACCAACAATGGTAGTGCCAACCCACCAACTCCTTCTCGGTGCTTTATCCTTAATCAATAGTCTCAAGTTTGAACTTTGGTATGAAGAAAATCATGTTGAGAGTGTCATCTCCAAATAAGCCCTGCAGAGCGTAGTCTGAATTTAGTCGAAGTTTCAATATATATTTAGTATATCGGGTGAAGAAAAAACTATGTTCTCATTTTGGCTGTGATATTGAAACTAATTGGAGCATCTTACTTTATGTTAAAAAAAAGAGTATATACTTGTCATTTGAATATATTATGAAATTGACCCCTCTTTTTTGTTAATTTGAAAGTTGAAGGCTAATTTGTAATTTATACGATGTCGTATGTGTAGAATGTCACGTAGGGTTCATTCCCTTATAAAGGTTTTAAACAATAGTGTGCAATAAAAAACTAATATTTTTGTGCTCTGAAGTTTTCTATCGCTCAAGTCTTGTCTCTAAAGAATATTTTCAATGGCACATAAAGACTAGGTTGAAGCAACAAAAATAATCTGAGAATTATCTTTTCCTTACTTATTTTATTATATTACTGTTCTTTATAAACTTATTTACTAATATTTGCTTCAAACATGAATTAATAAGTTAAATTGATCTGTGTTCTTGATCGCGCCCACTGTGTGGATTTTATGGTATGATTTAGCTCACTACACTACTTACTCACCAACGTAGATTTATTTTACTTTAGGAAAAATATAAATATATCCTTAAACTATCGTAAATGGTATGCAAATACCATCCGTCATACTTTTTGGAATATTCGTGCTCCTACCGTCCAAAAATTAAAGCATTTATATCCTTTATACTAATGAACGTACACGTGTCATAATCTTATCCACCGACTTAACGGATAAGATCACATCACGTGTCCCTATTTAGTCTTCTGTTAGAATGAAGAATATGTATGCTCTAGTTTTTGAACGGCATCGACACGAATGTTCCAAAAGTATGATGAAAGGTATCTATAATACCATATACGATAGTTTCGAGATATATTTTTATCTTTTTCCCCATTTATTTTTTTCCAGAAAATAACATATGACAATCGTGAATGAAAATGATGATAATGTGATAAAAGGGCTACTTCTTAATGTTGTCTGGACCAGATAGATCATATGAAAATATGGTCCAACATTATTGCTACGGTAGAGGATGGTCCAGAAACCATAAATCTAATGTATGAAAGGGTACCTAGGTGTTCACTCAGATAAAATTTTAAGTTAAGACTCGAATCATTTTGTAATGTCTTGTTGAAGGAATATTGATTGTATTGAAGTGTTAACGTAATAAGGGAATACATGGGAGATATATATAGGAGATGTAGGAAGGAGTACTAATCCTAATAGGACTAGGATTAAGGAGTATTAATCCTAATAGGACTAGGATTAGTACACAGTAAATACTAATATTATTTAATACTATTTATTTAATACTATCTGTTATTATCCTCCCTCAAGCTGAGCTGAGCGGAAGCGAACGGAAGCTTGGAACAGAGGTAATCGTGCTGTCGGCTCGGGAGAGGCTTGGTGAGAATATCAGCGGGTTGTTCTTCAGTGGGTACATATTGCACAGTCATGGTGCCGGCCTGAACTTCATCGCGAACAAAGAGACAATCGGTATCAACATGCTTCATTCTGGTGTGTAGGACGGAATTCTTGGCCACACAGATGGTTGATTTGTTGTCACAATAGAGAGCAGGAACAGTGTGAGTGGCGCGGAGTTCGCGAAGAATATATGTGGCCCACATGGTCTCAGCAGCAAGAAGAGCAAGGGCGCGATATTCAGCTTCAGTCGAGGACCGAGAGACCTTGGGTTGTTTTTTTGTATACCAGGAGATCAGGTTCGGCCCCAAAAAAATGAGAAACCCCGATGTAGATTTTCTGTCATTTTTATCATTCGCCCAATCTGAATCTGAGAAACCCCGAAGCTCCAAGTCCCCAGGTCGAATGAGTAAACCACGACCAAGAGTGCCAAAAATGTACCTGAGAATGCGTTTTAGACAATGGTAATCATGTTCACTTGGTTGATGCATGCGCTGAGCAACTCGGTTGACAGCAAACTGGATGTCAGGACGGGTAATGGCCAGATACTGTAGAGCCCCAATGAGGATGCGGAAGTGGGTGATATCGGCAAAAGGGGTGTCGTCTCCATTCGTAGACGAAGAGACTGCCATCGGTGTTGGTTGACTGGTGCATTTTTCCAGTCCAGCTTTCTGCAACAGATATCGAGCATATTTTGACTGATGAAGAAACAAGCCGCTTCCTGTCCGAGAAATCTCCATTCCCAGAAAATAATGTAACGGGCCAAGGTCCTTCATTTTCAAGGTAGTATGCATAGCTCGAGTGACATCCTGAATGAGAGCTGCAGTAGAGCCTGTAATAATGATATCATCTACATAGACAAGAAGAATGACTGTACCATGTGCTGAATGTCGAGTAAACCGACTCGTGTCGTGTATGCAACACGTGAAGCCGAGTCCCTGGAGAAACGTTTTTAGACGTGTGTACCAAGAACGGGGGGCTTGCTTGAGACCATACAGAGACTTCTGGAGTTTGCAAACATGTTGAGGGAAGCGGGGATCAACATAGCCCGGTGGTTGCGTCATGTAGATAGTTTCATCAAGCATGCCATGAAGAAAAGCATTGGAAACATCCAACTGATTGATGAGCCAATTGTTGCGCACGGCGAGTGACAGTACCAGGCGAATGGTTTCCTGCCGAATAACAGGACTGAATGTCTCGGAGTAATCAAGCCCATACTCCTGATTGTAGCCTTTAGCAACCAAACGAGCCTTGTACCTGGAAATACTGCCATCTGCATTGTGTTTAATTTTGTACACCCATTTACAGCCCACTGGGTGCCGCCCATGGGGCTTAGGTACAAGAACCCATGTTTTCTGATCAGTCAAAGCTTAAACTCGTCATCCATAGCATGACGCCAATAAGCATTTTTTGAGACAACAGAGTAGGTTGTTGGTTCACTATAGGGAAAGGGTGTATTTGGTAGTATGGTAGCCTGAAAGGTTTTGGGTTTAAAGATACCGGCTTTGCCACGGGTTAACATGGGATGAGTATTGGGGGGTGGCACGGGCGGTGGTGACTCAGTGGTGGCCGGGAAGGACCCAAAACGGATCGGGCTGGAGATGTTGTGGGTATGGGGTGGTTCGGGTTGGTTGTGAGTGTGGGTGGTGGTTGCGGGTGTATTGTGGGTGACGGTCGAAGGGGTGATGAGGGGTGGTTGGGTAGTCGGTGGAGGTGTTGGGGAAGGTGGTGAGGGACCCTGTGAGTATGTTGGAAAAAGGGGAAGGACGCCAATGAATGATGTATTTGTGGAGGAGAAAATAGACTCGTAGGGAAACTCATTTTCGACAAATTTGACATGACGAGATATGTAGACTTTATGAGTTTGTGGGTCAAGACAGCGATAACCCTTGGAGGTAGGATGATAGCCCAAAAAAATACAAGGACGGGATCGGGGTTGTAATTTGTGAGTAATATGAGGGCGTAGCCAAGGGTAGGCAAGACACCCAAAGACGCGAAGGTTGGTATAATTGGGAAGTTCTTGGTAAAGGAGTTGATAGGGTGATTTGTTGGAGAGGGTGTCACTGGGCATTCTGTTAATGAGGTAGTTTGGGGTGGCTAGAGCTTCTACCCAAAAGGAGACATGGAGATGAGATTGATATAGAAGAGTAACCACCGTTTCAATGAGATGGCGATGCTTACGCTCAACCACCCCATTCTATTCGGGAGTGTATGGACAGGAGGTTTGATGTATAATTCCCAGGGATTGCAGAAACTGGCCAAAGATGTTATTTACATATTCCTTTCCATTGTCACTTCGAAAAAGTTTAACATGAGAATTGAATTGTGTTTTGACCATTTTTTCAAAAGCGACAAAGGTGGTGTATGCCTGTGATTTGTGTTTTAGTGGGTACAACCAAGTGTATTTAGTAAAATCATCCACAAAACAAATATAATAGCGAAAACCAGTAAATGAAGGAACAACAGTAGGACCCCATAGGTCAGAATGAATAAGTTGAAAAGGTGCAGTTGTACGCTTCTCATATAAAGTAAAAGGTAATTTATGAGATTTAGCAATTGAACAGGAGTCACAATTGTTTACATGAATGGAAGAAAAACCTAATTGAGACATTAAAGAATTTATTATTTGAGTAGACGGGTGACCCAGACGACTGTGCCACAACAGACTGTGACCATCAGCCGAAAGAGACACCGGACCCACAGGAACACTTTCTGAAACTGGGTGGGCAGACGAACTTGTGCCAGGAAGAACGTACAGACCATGCTCACAGGGGCCCTGAAAAATCACCCTCTTGGTAGTATTGTCTAGGATCTGAAAATCATTAGAGGTTAACAAGAGTGAGCAATTATTGTCTTTTGTGAATTGGTGAACTGAAAGGAGATTGGTTTTAAAAGAAGGGACGTGGGTAAGGTTACCTAGGTGAAAGATAGCGGTGGGGGTTTTAATGGTACCCGTGCCAGTGTGAGAAATATTAAGGGACTCACCGTTGCCAACAGTAATACCATTGGAGCCATGATATGGATTTGGAGCGTTAAGCTTGGATAGATCAGAAGTAACGTGCATGTTGGCCCTAGTATCCAACAGCCATTCAGAGGAAGGGCCGACTTGAGATGCATAATTGGCACGGTTATCACTATTTCGGCTCTCCTCATACCAAAACCAGCAACGAACAACGGTGTGTCCTGTTATCTGACAGATTTGACAAGTTGGACGATCCCGCTCGTAAGTTCCCTGCCCGCCGCTAGAAGATGACTGCCCGCTGCTGCCGAAGGAGTGCAGGCTGTTGTTGCTGCCGTGCTGCTGACTGTCGTACGGCGAACGACTGCCCTGCCGACTGCCGCGCCCGCGGCCTCCGCTGTTTCTGCCGTAGCCGCGGCGGCTCCCCTGCCGGCCACCACCACGCCCCCCTCGATAGTTCTGGCTTGCGGTGAGGGCGGTGGCCGACTCCATAACAGCGGCTTCTCGGAGAAGAAGTTTGCTCTCCAGATCCACGTTGATTTCTTCACTTTTTAGCCACGAGGAGAGAGTAGCCAGGTCAACGGGCGTTGGACTGATGCGAACCGCCTGTTTAATGGAGGAGTAAGCTGATGGGAGCCCTCGAACGACGCACATGATGAGATCTTTTTCGGGAATGATTTCGTTCACGGTGTTGAGGGCTGTGATGATGGTGGAGACCTCGTCTAAATACTCCACCATAGTTTTCGTGCCTTTGGTAATTGTATGGAGACGATCACGCAATTGAAAAATATGAGAGTGGAAAATTGATGCATAGCGTGTTGTGAGGGCCGTCTATAGGGCTGAAGCAGTTGTGTAGGATCGGACGTGTTTCTTAACCGTGGGAGAGATGACCGCAATCAAACATGATCAGATCTGTTATCCACGGCTTTCCAGGCGGCATGGGCCGGATTGGTTTTTTCTAATTTGTCCGTGGTGGTACTGACTGCCGACGGCGGTTCTGTGCTTCCATCGATGTATTTGAGAAGGTAATTGGCCTCAAGGGCTGTAAGAACGGTGATTTTCCATGTGAGGTAATTTATATCTGATAATTTTTCGGGAATCAGGGCATGAAGATGTCTGAGAAGGAGTTTAACGCCAGAAGGAAGTGAATCGAGAGGATCCACCTCGGTTGTCATGGCTGCCGCCGCCCAAGAGAAGAGAGGGAAAGATCGGTGCCCTAAAGAGAGAAAAAAAAACCTAGAGAAAAGAAGATCTAGGTTTTCTGGCTCTTGATACCATGAAGGAATATTGATTGTATTGAAGTGTTAACGTAATAAGGGAATACATGGGAGATATATATAGGAGATATAGGAAGGAGTAATAATCCTAATAGGACTAGGATTAAGGAGTATTAATCCTAATAGGACTAGGATTAGTACACAGTAAATACTAATATTATTTAATACTATTTATTTATTACTATCTGTTATTACTTGTAATTCTACTTTTAAAGTTTGGATTGTTTGTTGCAAGTATGAACTTGAACTAGGTGATGTTCGACTTGCTCATGTGTTTTAGGGTATTTTAGCAAGTGTACAGAGAGTATCTAAAGTGATCTACGGTCATAAGGGACCTCAAACACCAAGCCAAGTTCGAAGGATTCCTTTTGGCTAGGTTCTCCTATAAGTTTTATGTAAAGGTCAATTTCCAGCACTCATATCTCTCAACATATAAAGAATTATGTGACCTATAGCCTATCAAATTAAATTTCTATGAGTCTTCTTTCCAATGTCACTGAGTTTGTCTTATTTCGAGTTTAGAGTAAAAAATTATGATCGTTTTCCTAGAACATATTAGGCTGAGAAATTGGACGAACTCACTTACTCAATCAGCGATCCGCCAAATGGGTTGGTAATCACCAAATTAGATAGCTGAATTTTCCCAAAAAATCTTGAGTTTATGTCCATTTGGATGATCTAAGTCTCAATAGGCGATTCACTGAGCAGTTTTTGCAAGGAGACCTCCAAGATCGCCTATTTGTCCTACGAGATTGATTAAAAGGTTCTCTTACATTCCTAGAAGGATATCTTTATCGTTTAACCCTAAATCAACTTTCATATGTCCATATTACAACCTAAGAACATCATTATATGGATAAACACTTTAAAGATCCTTAATTTTCATTCTATAAAAAAATTCAAGAACTCCAAGAAAGAATATCTTCATTTTCTCAAGATCTAAAGGCTTCAAGTTTAAGATTCTCTTAAAAAATCCTAAGGTTTTCAATCTAAGATTAGTCTCCAGACTTCATCTCCCAAAAAAATGTCACGACCCATAACGGGCCGCGAGTGGCACCCACACTTACCCTCCTATGTGAGCAAACCAATCAATCTTAACCCCAACATTTCTACCATAAGAAACAGAATATAATGCGGAAGACTTAAAACTCATTAACGAAAATCGATTAACTAACTTCTAAAACTCCATACTTATCATTCCCAAAATTTGGAAGTCATCACCACAAGAACATTCTATCCTCAAATTACTAAATCTAAGAGTGTCTAGGAAGCTAAATAAGTAAACAGATGGTCCATGTCCGAACTTCAAGACATCAAGACGTGAAAGAAAGAATCTAGTCCGAGCTAGGAACAATAACTCACCCTGAAATCTGATTATGCTGAAGTCTAGCTAGAGTTGCGGTTGAGTCGAAGTCGATGGCACGTTTGCCGCACTCCACAAATAACAAAGAAGAAAATTACAAGTAGGGGTCAGTACAAGGCACAAGTACTGAGTAGGTATCATCGGCCAACTCAAAATAGAAAGCAATATATATCAGATAATAACATAAAATCAACTACAATACTCAACAGGTGGCAACAACAAGTACAAGAACCTTTGGCAACACCAAGCACACCTATGAGGACTCAAGCCTCCACACCATACTCATTTGGAAAATAGGTTCTTCAAACCTGAGTATATTAGCATAATTCAAGATTCATTCTCTTTACTATCCTGGTGTCGGAACGTGACACTCCGATACCCTCAATATTCATTCATCTTACTATCCTAGGGTCGGAACGTGACACTCCGATCCCCTACTATCCTGGTGTCGGAACGTGACACTCCGATCCCTACTATCCTGGTGTCGGAACGTGACACTCCGATCTTCTACTATCCTGGTGTCGGAACGTGACACTCCGATCCTCTACTATCCTGGTGTCGGAGTGACACCCGATCCTCTACTATCCTGGTGTCGGAACGTGACACTCCGATCCTCTACTATCCTGGTGTCAGAACGTGACACCCGATCCTCTACTATCCTGGTGTCGGAACGTGACACCCGATCCTCTACTATCCTGGTGTCGGAACGTGACACTCCGATCCCCTAATTCTACATGTCGGTTCGTGACACCCGATCCCCTAATCTCATTCTTTTAGTTCATCAAGCCTTCTTTTATACCAAGGCATTATCATTAACAAAGAGGTTTTAAGGTTTAAGATTCAACAGCCTCATCGTGCTAATTCATCACAATTACATAATCACATCATGCAATCACACAATTAAGCATATAGAAGACTTTACAAAATTACCCAATACATATCAATCGCTATTTAGAGTTTACTACGGAATAGCATAAACCATAACCTACCTCCACCAAAGAATCGTGATCAAGCAATCTACTTCTCCAATGCTTTGCTTTCCTCTTCGTTTCTCCCTCTCTCGTTTGTTCTCCCCTCTTCTCTCTGTTCTTTCTATTTTTCCTTATTCAAACTCTTTTTCTTTTACCCTAATTACCATATAATTAAGTATAAAAGATGGTAAAAGTAACCCACTATTTATTCCAAGGTTGTCTCCCTTAACCCCCAAGTAATTGAATTATTAACATTAAACCACTAACTTTATAATCATAAGCAGGAATAGTCCAAAACACCCCTTAAAACTTTTAACAGAAATCCGACCCAGTCAGGGTTACGCAGCCTGTGACGGTCCGTCGTGCCTGCGACGGTCCGTTCTGTTGAGTCGTCACAGAGTTCAGAGACTCAAATTCATTAAAGACTCTGTGACGGTCCGTCGTGCCTACGACGGATTGTCCTGCCATGTCGTCGCGAAGTTCAGAGAGTTTTTCTTAGTACCCAAATTTCCAGAGTCCAAGTGTTTTGGAACGAGACCCCCTCGATGGTCCGTCGTACCCATGACGGTCCGTCGTAGGATCCGTCGACCCAGACAGTTATTACCAGAAATAAACTCTACTGCCCAAAACGACTAAATATGTCGTTACAATAGATACCAATTTACCCATCGTTCATCCTCGAACGATCACAAGAAGAAAGCAAGGGCGGGAAAGAGTACCTGAATCTGTGAAAAGGTGTGGATATTTTTGTTGCATATCATCCTCCTTCTCCCAAAGGGACTCTTCAACTGGCCGATTCTTCCATTGAACCTTGATGGATGCAATCTCCCTTGATCTCAACTTGTGGACTTCTCTATCTAAAATGGCAACAGGCTCCTCCTCATAAGACAAATTTTCATCAAGAAGAACTGAATCCCAACGAATGATGTAGTTTCCATCCCCATGGTATCTTTTCAGCATAGACACATGAAATACCGGGTGCACTCCTGACAGTCCTGCAGGCAAGGATAATTTATAAGCTACCTCCCCCACATGCTTCAGAACTTCAAATGGACCAATGTACCTCGGACTAAGTTTACCTCGCTTACCGAACCGCATCACCCCTTTCATGGGTGAAACCTTCAGCAAAACTTTCTCACCCTCCATAAACTCCAAGTCTCTAACCTTTCGATCTGCATATTCTTTTTGTCTACTTTGAGATGCTAAAAGCTTTTCTTGAATGCATTTCACTTTATCTAACGATTCCCTCAGAAGGTCAGTACCCCAAGGTCTAACCTCAAATGCATCAAACCACTGAATGGGAGACCTACATCTTCTCCCATACAGTGCTTCAAATGGGGCCATATCAACACTTGAATGATAGCTATTGTGGTATGCGAACTCTGCTAAGGGTAAGAAGTTATCCCAATGACCACCAAACTCTATCACACATGCACGAAGCATATCCTCCAAAACCTGAATCGTTCGCTCAGACTGACCATCGGTCTGAGGGTGAAATGCAGTACTAAGATCCAACCTAGTACCTAACTCGGCATGCAATGTTCTCCAAAACTTAGAAGTAACTGAACGACTTCTGAGATATAGAGCCTGGCTAACTTCTCTGCATTGTAAGTCACCTTAACCGGAATGAAGTAAGCAGACTTAGTCAATCTGTCAACAAATACCCAAATGGAGTCATACTTACCCATGGTCTTTGGAAGACCAACCACGAAGTCCATTGCAATTCTCTCCCACTCCCATTCAGGAATGGGCATTCTCTGAAGTGTCCCCCCGGGCCTCTGGTGTTCATACTTTACCTGCTGACAATTCGGGCATTGAGCAACAAAATCAACAACGTCACGCTTCATCCTACTCCACCAAAAATGTTGCTTTAAGTCACGATACATCTTGGTTGCACCAGGATGTATAGAATACATTGAACTATGAGCCTCTGTAAGAATAGTGTGAATAAAATCATCGACGCGGGGTACACATACCCTTCCCTTAATCCTCAAAACACCTTCCTCATCGATTTTTGCTTCTTTAGCCTCTCCTCGCAATACCTTATCTCGAATCCGGATCAGTTTCTCATCCGTAAACTGATTTTCCTTAATCTTGTCAAGAAAGGAAGATCTTGCCTCCACACATGCCAAAAATCCTCCCTTCTCATTTACTTCTAGCCTCATAAAGTCATTAGCCAGAGTCTGAACCTCTCTAGACAATGGGCGTCTTGAAACCTGTAAGTGAGCTAGGCTTCCCATGCTCCCTACTTTTCTACTTAACGCATCTGCCACAACATTAGTTTTTCCCGAATGATACAAGATAGTGAGATCATAGTCCTTCAGTAGTTCCATCCACCTCCTCTGTCTCAAATTCAAATCTTTCTGAGTAAGGACATATTGTAAACTACGATGATCCGTATAGACTTCACACTTAACCCCATATAGATAATGTCTCCATTGCTTTAATGCAAACACTACTGCAGCCAACTCCAAATCATGGGTCGGATAATTACGTTCATGCACCTTTAATTGCCTCGAAGCATAAGCAATTACATTCTTCTCTTGCATTAGCACTTCACCCAAACCAGAATAGGATGCATCACAATAAACAATGAAATTCTTACCTTCCACTGGCAGGGTAAGAATTGGTGCAGTAGTCAACAAGGTCTTGAGCTTCTAAAAGTTTTCTTCACACTCGTCCGACCATACAAATGGAACACTCTACTTAGTCAAATTTGTCAATTGGGAAGCAACAGAAGAAAATCCCTTGACAAATCGACGGTAGTAGCTAGCTAGACCAACAAAGCTCCTTACCTCTGTAACATTAGTAGGTCTTACCCAATTCTTCACTGCTTCAATCTTGGTAGGATCCACCATCACTCCATCCTTAGAAACCACATGCCCCAAGAAGGACACTGAATTTAGCCAAAACTCACACTTGGAGAATTTGGCATAAAGCTTTTTCTCCCTCAACATTTCCAATACAATTCTCAAGTGCTCCTCATGTTCTTTCCTGCTCTTTGAGTATACCAGTATATTATCGATGAATACAATGACAAAGAGATCTAGATATGGCTTAAAAATCCCTTCATCAAGCTCATGAACGCAGCAGGGGCATTCGTAAGCCCAAAAGACATTACTAAGAACTCGTAATGTCCATACCTGGTCCGAAAAGCAGTCTTTGGCACATCCATTGCCCGTATTTTCAATTGATGATAACCAGATCTCAAATCGATTTTTGAGAAGGTACAAGCACCTTGTAACTGATCGAACAAATCATCGATGCGAGGAAGAGGATAGTTGTTCTTAATAGTTACCTTATTCAGTTGTCTGTAGTCTATGCACATCCGAAAACTTCCATCCTTCTTCTTCACAAACAAAACAGGAGCACCCCAAGGGGAAGCGCTTGGTCTAATAAAGCCCTTGCTTAACAACTCTTGAAGTTGAGCCTTTAACTCTCTTAACTCAGCGGGAGCCATCTTATAAGGGGGTATGGAAATGGGGCAAGTACCCGGCTCCAGATCAATACAGAAATCAATATCTCTATCCGGTGGCATACCAGGAAGGTCTGCAGGAAACACATCCAGAAACTCACGGACTATTAAAACCGACTCAATTGAAGGTACTTGGGTAGTATCATCCCTGAGGTGTGACAACAAAGCTAAACACCCCTTACTAACCATTCTCTTAGCACGAAGAAAGGAGATGATACGAACTGGAGTGGAAGTGTAGTCACCCTCCCACACTACGGATCTGTCCCAGGCTTGGCCAACATTAGAGTTTTAGCATTACAATCTAAGATTGCAAAATTTGGAGACAGCTAAGTCATACCCAGAATTACATCGAAGTCAACCATTTCTAGGATAACCAAGTCTGCATGAGTATTGCTCCCCACAAGAATCACAAGACAAGACCTATACACCTTTTCAACTATCACAGACTCACCCACCGGAGTAGAGACACGAATAGGTATGTCATGCAATTCACAATGTAAATTAAGACCAGTAGCAAATGAGGAAGATACATATGGAAATGTGGATCCAGGATCAAACAATACAGAAGCCATGCAATCACAAACCAAAAGATTACCTGTGATGACAACATCAGATGTCTCCGCTTCAGATCTCCCAGGGAAAGCATAACAATGGGCCCTATCACCTGTCTGCCCGTTGCCTCTACCATGTTGCGCTGAAGAAGTTCCAGTTTGCCCGCCACCCCGGTTGATTTGGTGACCTCCATTACCTTGGCCACCCCGTCCTCCAGAATAACGGCCTCTTCCATGACCACCTCTACCTCTGACTTTTGGGGGTCTGTAACTCTGTTTTGGACAATACCTCTTAATATGTCAAGTCTTCCCACATCCATAACACTCTCTGGGTTCAAACATAGGTCTTTGTGAGAATGATTAAGTCTGGGGGTAACCTCAAAACTCAGAGGAATGTTAGCTGGTCTGCGATGGACCCCCAGCTACAGCCTGCAGTGAAGATTGAATAGGTCGGGTTGGGTAACCTCCTAAACTCTGCCCTCTGGAGTAAGACCCACCAAATTCACCTCCCTTACAAAACTTCTTAGGTGTCGATGCTATGGTGAAGTCGTCTGGCTTCTCTCCCTTCACTTCTATCACAAAATCTACCACCTCCTGAAAGGATTTTGCTGCAGTAGCTACCTGTAAGGCTAGAATCTGCAAATCTGACCTCAATCCCTTCACAAAACGGCGAATCCGCTCTTGTGGACTGAAGCAAAGATGGGTGGCATACCTGGATAATACACGAAACTTAGCCTCATATGCAGTAACCGACATCCTGCCTTGCTCTAGGCTCAGGAACTCCTCTCTCCTCCTATCCCTCAAAGTCCGGGGTATATACTTCTCCATACGATCTTGGTGCCTGTGCTGGTTGACACTCAACATACGATCGCCACCATATTTTGGCATTTCCCTGAAACTGATAGGTTACGAACTCAACACCGAATCGTTCCACTATGCCCATCTTATGTAGCAACTCATGAAAATCAACCAGAAAATCATAGGCATCCTCAGATTCAGCACCCTTGAAGACTGGAGGTTTCAATTTCAAGAACTTACTGAAAAGTTTGTGTTGATCACTTGTCATTATAGGCCCTGTAGTCAAGCGAGGAAACGTGCCTATTTCCAGCAGCTGCATGTTGTACTCCCGGAACCTGAGGTGCTGGTGCAGAAAACACTGGAGGTGTCTGGCCTTGATCAGATAACCCGCTAAGATAAGCAAGAACATGATTAATCATCTCCGGGGTAGGTTGGGGGGGTAATTCCTCACTCTGCACTTGTTCATTCTCCCCTTCCTCACCCTCTCTTAATACTTCCTCAGTCGGTGGAGGAGTCACCGCCCTAGTACTAGCTGGGCCAGGTGCTTGTCCTCTTCCTCTAGAAGACGTCCTTCCGCGACCTCTACCACGGCCTCTTGCCACTGCTCCTCTTCGAGCTACAACCTCAGTGGCTGGTTCAGACGCATCTTGTCTTGCCGGTGTTGGTGTTGGCGCAGTTGTTGCTCTAGTTCTAACCACCTGCGAAATAGAGTGAAGATGGTCAGATACCAATTTGTATCACCTAGATATCAATTGGATCCAAGTACTAGCACGAAAGAAAGAAGGAATGGAATTTTCCTAAAGTCTTGTAGCCTCTCAAAGAAAAGTAAAGGCGTCCCCCTATCGTTCCTCAAGACTCTACTAGACTCGTTCTTGTGTGATGAGACCAACGAACCTAATGCTCTGATACCAAGTTTGTCACGACCCAAAACGGGCCGCGAGTGGCACCCACACTTACCCTCCTATGTGAGCGAACCAACCAATCTAAACCCCAACATTTCAACCATAAGAAACATAATATAATGCGGAAGACTTAAAACTCATTAACAAAAATCGATTAACTAACTTCTAAAACTCCATACTTATCATTCCCAAAATCTGGAAGTCATCACCACAAGAACATTCTATCCTCAAATTACTAAATCTAAGAGTGTCTAGGAAGCTAAATAAGTAAACAGATGGTCCATATCCAAACTTCAAGACATCAAGACGTGAAAGAAAGAATCTAGTCCGAGCTAGGAACAATAGCTCACCCTGAAATCTCATTCTTTCAGTTCATCAAGCCTTCTTTTATACCAAGGCATCATCATTAACAAGGAGGTTTTAAGGTTTAAGATTCAACAGCCTCATCATGCTAATTCATCACAATTACATAATCACATCATGCAAGCACACAATTAAGCATATAGAAGACTTTACAAAATTACCCAATACATATCAATCGCTATTTAGAGTTTACTACGGAATAGCATAAACCATAACCTACCTCCACCAAAGAATCGTGATCAAGCAATCTACTTCTCCAATGCTTTGCTTTCCTCTTCGTTTCTCCCTCTCTCGTTCGTTCTCCCCTCTTCTCTCTGTTCTTTATATTTTTCCTTATTCAAACTCTTTTTCTTTTACCCTAATTACCATATAATTAAGTATAAAAGATGGTAAAAGTAACCCACTATTTATTCCAAGGTTGTCTCCTTTAACCCCCAAGTAATTGAATTATTAAGGGAAAATACCCAAGTACCCTCTCAACCTATGCCCGAAATCCCAGAGACACACTTATACTATACTAAGTTCCTATTACCCCCCCTGAACTTATTTTATATGTAATTTTCTATCCCTTTTTAGCCTACGTGGCACTAGTTCGGAAAAAAAATGTCAACCATCGTTGGGCCCACAAGATAGTGCCACGTAAGCTAAAAAGGGGTAAAAAATTATTAATAAAATAAGTTCAGGGGGTAATAGGACCTTAGTATAGTATAAGTGTGTCTATGAGATTTCGGGCATAGGTTGAGGGGGTACTTGGGCATTATCCCAATTATTAACATTAAACCACTAACTTTATAATCATAAGAAGGAATAGTCCAAAACACCCCTTAAAACTTTTAACAGAAATCCGACCCAGTCAGGGTTATGCAGTTTGTGACGGTCCGTCGTACCTGCGACGGTCCGTCCTGCTGAGTCGTCACAGAGTTCAGAGACTCAAATTCATTAAAGACTCTGTGACGGTCCGTCGTGCCTATGACTGTCCATCCTGCCATGTCGTCGCGAAGTTTAGAGAGTTGTTCTCAGTACCTAAATTTCCAGAGTCTAAGTGTTTTGGAACGAGACCCCCTCGACGGTCCGTCGTGGGATCCGTCGACCCAGACAGTTATTACCAGAAATAAACTCTACTCAAAACGACTAAACAGGTCATTACAAAAAAAACCCGCAAGGAATACAAAATCTAGAATTTCAAATCTTTTAATCAAGTTCTCCTTCAAACTTCTTCCAGAACTTTGTTCTTCCATGTATATAAGGATATCATAGTGATGAAATATGTTTGTCCTCACGGCCTACATCTTTATAAATTCGATAAAAAAGTAATCTAGAGTTTTATCCTTGATTTAAAGTATTCTTGAGATTAGTAGTATCGTTTAGTTTCGAGTTCTTGATTTCTGAGTATTGAGTTTCTATATTGTTATTGAGATCCTTTAGTTGATTTGTTCATGTCTATATTCCATCATAAATCCCTTTTTGAGTTAAAAATATTGAGAATCTTTTAAAGCAAACATTTTTGTCCTAAACTGATTTTCTAAGAAAGTAAAGATGAGTTTTAAGAAAGAGTTTTAAACATGATTTGAGTAAAAGTATAAGAGAACTAAGTATTGCCAAATGATTTAAAACATGATTTGAGTAAGAGTAAAAGAGAACTAAGTATTCCTAAATGTAACACTTTTAATATTGAGAAAAGAGAAATTTTGATTTCTAAATGAGTCAGTGAGTTCAGAGATATTTCAGAGAAGTTACCTATTTTACGAGGATATTTTGAGCAAATGCCTCAAATTGATAAACAATATGTTTTATACAGTTAACTATGATTATATATTTATTAGGAATATATTGAGCATCAATACGGGGATAAGTTCAGACAACTCACATTCTTCACAAATCATGTAGCCAACAAGGGTAAATAATCGTATTTTTTGGACGACTCCTTATTGATTTCGATTAAAGCTTTAGTATATCCACTTAATTGAGATATTCTAGATACCGATAAGGTATATGTCACGCCTCGAGGCTACCCCATAGATGTAATATGGGACCTAGAATCACGAGTTACCCTAAGTTAACCTTGAGTCTGGCATATATTAATCATAGTATAAATAACTATGTAAGACATGAAATATGAGGAAGCTAAATCAATAGATATATATCTCAAGAAGAACTCTGAATATAAATATAACATGATATGAGTGTTCTAATGCAGACTAAAACACACTTAATAAATCCAGCTGAATTTACTACTATGTTTGGAAAAATCTCTATTGAGTTGAGTTGATGGGAAATTCTATCAACTAACTCTAACAAACTAAAAACTAAAAGTAAAGATAAAAACGAAAGCATGTCTATTGTCCTTAAAATTTGAGAACTCACTACTAAAATTATTGAATGCGGATCAAGAAACGGTCTATGCGTGATCTAGATGCTGAGTACTTGAACCAACATCATAAAATGATGTAGCGCATGTTATGCGCCATGACCCTAGCGCCTTATTTTTTGACTTCCGGAGTCAGTTTAATATATTTGTTTATTTTTTGTTTTTATTATTTTCGTCTTCCGGAGGTCAGAATTTTTACTTATCAAATTTTAGAATACCGACCTCCGAAAGACGGTATTTTTCTTTCCTATTTTTTAGATTCTGACCTCTGAAGGTCGGTATTTTTATTTCTTATTTTTTTTATTCCGACCTCTGGAGGTCGGTATTTCTATTTCTTATGTTTTAGATTTCGACCTCCGGAAGTCGGTATTTCTATTTCTTATTCTTTAGATTTCGACTTCCGGAGGTCGGTATTTATATTTTCTATTTTTTAGATTCTGACCTTCACAGGTCGATATTTTTATTTCTTATTTTTGAGATTCGACCTCCGGAGGTCGGTATTTGTATTTCTTATTTTTGAGATTCCGACCTCCGGAGGTCGGTATTTCTATTTCTTATTATTTAGATTTTGACCTCCGAAAGTCGGTATTTTTATTTCTTTTTTTTTAGATTCTGATCTCCGGAGGTCGTTATTTCCATTTCTTAATTTTTAGATTCCGACCTCCGGAGGTCGGTATTTCTGCTACAAATCTGGCAGCATTGAGCTGCAATTTGAGTATCCCACCTGTATATTTATATCAAAACAACCCAAAGAATTTCAAATAAGCTATTTCAAAATAAACTTCATCCAACTTAAAGAATTTCAAATGAGCTATTTTAAAATAAACTTCATCCATCTAAACAACATAATATTTTCAAAATATACATTAAACTATTTGAAAATAAACTTCATCCAACTTCAAATTAAACTAAAATACGATCAAACAATTCCAAAAATATAGAAGTCTAAGATGTCAAACCAATACAACTACTCGTTATCACCGTCACTCTCCTTATCACCCTTATCATTCTCATCACCCTCCTGATCAACTCCATCATCACTATTTGCCCGACATGGAGGAAGAATATTTCCTGATTCAAAAAGAAAAGTTAGTTGGGCATGAAGCGTTGCATACCTCTTGTTCTTTGCCTCCTTTGATGCTGCAATCTCCACCTCTCTCTTCCTCTTTCTGTCGGCTACAACAGCAAGCTCGGCAATGAGAAAAGCTATCTTACCCCTCATTGCAGATATTGTCTCTTTATCCCCGCCATCGAGGCTAGAGGATGATGAACCACAATACCAACCCTTCTTATTTTGATATGTCTTTTCTGGATAGCCGTAGACTGAACCTCTAATCGGTTCACCAACACTTTGTTTCCAAAGATTCTCACTTTCTTTTTGTATAAATGATTTGTCCCCGCTTTCAAGAGGTAGAGTAATATGGTATTTCTGAGACATTCGTATAAACATATCCTGTAATTTAAACAAAGAACTCTACAAATAAGAATGTAATATATACAAGAAAGAGAAAAAAGATTTACTTGAATAGAGTTCTTAAATATGTCTATTTTGCACGTGGCTCAATCCATCTTTCTTCTTCTTCTGGGTTCGTACTCTTCTTAACATGAGTAACCTTGAACATCTTCTCTACATCTACCGGCCTACCCAACTCTTTTTCCTACAAATAACACAAGTACAATTTCATCTCCAAAAATTACTTATCACAAAATAAAAACAAATATTTTACAAAATTAATAAAGTATACCATTCTTTCCTTCTTAATAATTAGGCTAGCTCCACCGGTGTGCAAAGAGCCTCCCTTTTCTGATGCGCGAGCCATATTCCCAATCACACTCCTCTTTTTAAACTTTTCATTAATACTCCAATGTTCCATTAATACTCCAATGTTCCATTAATAGATCCCATCGAGTTGGTACCATAAATTTAGGAATTCTATTATTTTTCCGAAATTCACTAAATGTGTGAGAAAGCAACTTTGAAGCTTTAACATTAAAGTTTGCTTGAACTTCTTCCTCATGTTCGGGAGCCCAGACATAATATTTCTGAAATAAAAAATGACTAAATATTTATTTCTCAAATAAATAGCGAATTTAAATGTATATGACGTGAATTTAATTGATACACATTCTTACCTTAAATTCATTGAACATCTGTCCCCTATTGCTAATTGGAATCGACCCCAAGTTGGGTACACACCATTATAGTGAGTATCGATGAACTTTAAAATAATCTTTGACATACCCACATCCGGACAGAAGCTGAAATGTGATTTATTGACAAAGAATGGTAAACAAAAAATAATCAATCAATTAATAAAAGTATAAAAAGACAAATAAAAAATGAAACATAATTAAATCATACTTGTATCCTAACGGCTCAATGACAAGTCTCCGAAAATTATTTCTATCACCTAGCTGAGGACCACGTGCATCTGAGTGCTGGGTGACGGGAGTATTAGACTCCGAGCCATTGGATTCAAGATGAAGATTTGACAATTCAATTGATCCACTATTAGTATTCAAATTATTGCACTGACTAGCACTAGCTGATGGTATGGTAGACTCACGACCAATATGTGAATAACCCTGCAATGTTTGGTAACCTGATCTACATACCACAGTGGGTGTAGATATAGTATAACCAGATTGTGGAGCCACATGAGTAGAGGCATTATGTGTCTGGTTTGCAAAGTGAGTAGGTAAAACTGAGGGTCGTTTTGAAATATTCACTCTAGAGGGCTCATCAGATATCACCACCTAGTGAACCTTCTCAAAGCATTGGCCTTGAATTTCTTTTTTGGATTAGCTGACATTTTTTATTTACCCTTGTCTTTATCTACCATCTATATCAATTAAACACAAAAATTAAAAAAGAATAGTACAAAATAATGTCACAATGTCAAACAAATATATCAAACAAAGTTATCATAACGTAAGGCTTAATCCAAATAGTCTTTCACAATCTCAAACAATTAATAAAACTATTAAAATATTAAGTATACTCAAATATGAATAGCTAAAAATCCACCAAGTAAACATAAAAATTGTTATTCATCATCTTCGGATGTTTCTTCATCATCTATCCATTCATTTGAATCATCTTCGGATGTTTCATCTGCATCTATCCATTCATCTTCTTCAAAAGTTTCATCCTCATTCTCCTCAATATTTCTAAGTCTAATTAGTTAAGTTTTAACTTACTTCTTACACTATTCACCAACGAAATCCTAAAACTTAACAACTTTCTAAGTCTAATTAGTTAAGTTTTAACTTACTTCTAACACTATATTCACCAACTAAATCACATTAAGTATTTGGAGAACTTAAAGACTTTCTAAGTCTAATTAGTTAAGTTTTAACTTACTTCTAACACTATTCACCAACGAAATCACATTACTTGTTTGAAAAACTTAACAACTTTCTAAGTCTAATGAGTTAAGTTTTAACTTACTTCTAACACTATATTCACCAACTAAATCACATTAAGTATTTGCAGAACTTAAAGACTTTCTAAGGCTAATTAGTTTAGGTTTAACTTACTTCTAACACTATATTGGCCAACTAAATCACATTAAGTATTTGGAGAAATTAAAGATTTTCTACGTCTAATTAGTTAAGTTTTAACTTAACTAAAACACTATATTCACCAACTAAATAACATTAACTTATTTGAAATACTTAACAACTTTCTAAGTCTAATTAGTTTAGTTTTAACTTACTTCTAACACTATATTCACCAACACTAAGACTGGGCAACGGAACGGGACGTACCAGTACCGTTCCGGTTCGTTCCGGTTCGTCCCGGTTCGGTTGCCTACGGGACGGGACGGGATAGTCTAAACCGGTACACGGAACGGGACAGAACCGTCATTTCATACCGGTGTACCGGTACCGGTTCATCCCGGTTCATTCCGGTTCAGGTTCGGTTCGGTCCGGTTCCGGTCCGGTTTATTTAATATTAATATTAATTTTTTTATATTTTATATTTATATTTTTTATAAATTATATTTTATAATACAAATTTTAAATTAACCGCCCTTGCCCGGCTCTGCCCCGCCCTGCCTGCCCTTGCCCCGCCCTGCCCGCCCCTGTAGTCTGCAGTCTGCACTCTGCATAAAGCTGCAGTGCACTGCAGCTGCAGCCTGCAGCTAGCCCCCCTCCCCCGCCCCCTACCCTTTTCCCGAGACCTGGACCAACGGCTTTAAACGAAAAAATTTAAAATGGCTAGTTTTTTTGTTTTATAAATTAAGTTGATTAGTAAAAATTTTATATACAAATTACAACTTACAAATATAAGTCTGAGTATTTGAGAGAATATATATTTCCAAATTACATTCATATTTATAACTTATAAGATTTAGCAATTACGGATTATAAATTCTAAAATTTCAAATTTCAATATTCAATTCAGTTCTAAATTCTTTATATCATTTGGTCATTTGGTGTATTTCGGAGGAGGAATCTTCTTCAAATTTCAAGTTTCGACATCAATATTTTAATTTTCGTTATAATCGTTTGTTCTTACACAAACGTTTGGTAACTTCGTTCCACTCTCTAATCTTATATTTATTTTTTGTTATATTATTTAACTTGTAAGTTGTTCTTGTTATATTATTGTTCTTGTTAAGTTTCGTATTTTGTAATTTATAATTTTATATCATGAAGTCTTCTAAAAAAAGTGAAAGTAAAAAAGGTCTAGTAGAATCAGTAAAAAAATTAGTTAAAAAAACTAATAAAGGTGTCAGTTCTTCTAAACCTAAAATTCCTCTTGTTGGAATAAATACAGATGAATTTACGCATGTGAATGAAACTAGTTTTCCCGTCCCGGTCCTATAAATATTAATTCAGATACTCCTATGATTCCCCATGAACTCTATGAAAGACATTATGGTATTAATCAAGAAAATGAAGAAGTGGAAATAGATGAACAATTAAATTTAGATGAAGAAGTAGATTTAGATGATACACCGACTAGCCCCGCCGTCGACCTCAATACAGTCAATAGTATAGGTATTGAAGCTCCACCTCCGGTTGGAACTACTCGTCCCCCTATTATTCCAACTAGAGATAAGACCAAGGTACAACGTTCTTTAAAATCACATGTGTGGAAATTTTGTTATTTGAATGAAGAAAAAACTTTTAGTATATGTAATCTTTGTAAACAACATTTTAAATATACATCTGGTGGGACGGGAGGTTCAACGGGGGGATTAAAAAAATATTTGATTAACAAGCATAGTAAAGAGTGGTTTGCATATATGTCTTCTCTTGAAGTTGTTGAAAATTGTAATGTTGAAGAATCGGTTAGAGGATCAAATATGGTTCAAAGTGAATTAAATAATTCGAACCCAAGTGGTCCTCTTACACATCGAACCTATAACAAGGATCGTGATCGTGAAAACTTTGCTAAAATGGTTGTTGTTTGTGGTTTACCTTTTAGTTTTGGAGAACATCCGGGTTTTATTGCTTATATTCGTGAAACATATAATCCTAGTTTTAAAGGTTTATCAAGAAGCATGGTAAAAAGAGATATTTTCGAATTTCAAGAAAAACATTGTCAATATTTACGTGTCTGTTTTAACTAATGGATTGTAGAGTTGCTATTACAACTGATATGGGTCGTAGTCCTAATGGTTTTGATTATTTAACTGTTACTGCGCATTGGATCGATTATAGTTGGAATTTACAAAAAAGAATTATTGGTTATAAAATTTTTCAAAAGAAAAAAACCGGAATTTATATTGCTACTACTGTGTTGGAAATTTTAGATTTTTTTGGTCTTTGTGATAAAGTCGTTAGTATTACTTTAGATAATGCCTCTGCTAATTTAAATGCTATTAATATGCTAGAACCTAGACTTTGTCCTATTAGTAAATATGCTTTTCATGTTAGATGTGCCGCGCATATATTAAATTTGGTTGTTAGTGACGGTGTGAAATTATTTGAAAATAGTTGTGATAAAATTGATAATGCTTGTTTTTACATTTTTCGTATGAATAGCAGTAGTAGAATTAATAAATTTAAAGAACTTTGTAATGCATTTAAACTTCCGTTTAGAAAAGTTCCGAAGCATGTAAAAACTAGATGGAATTCCTTTTATGATATGCTTGAAGTTGCTTATGCATATAGGCAACCTATTACTACGCTATTTAATAATCATAATGCTTATCCTGAATTAAAAATTAATGATAGTGATTGGGATGAAGTAAATGAACTTAGAATATTTTTGAAATCATTTTATGATGCTACTAAAAATTTTTCTGGAATATATTATCCTACTATTTCTGAAATTTTAATACACATATGTGAGATTTCATCTATTTTTTCTGAATATAAAACAAATACTTTATTCACCTCTCCTATTGAAGTTATGATTACAAAATTTAAAAAATATTTTTTTCCTATTCCTCAAATTTACTTAACTGCACTTCTTTTCAACCCCAAATATAAAGAATATGGTACAAAAGCTTTAGTTGAATGCATTTATCAGAATTTAGATATTCAACCTGAAGAAGAACCTGATTTGGTAACATGTCAAAATAGTATAAAATACTTTGCAAAAGAAATGTATGATAAATATTCATTCTTAGAAAATGTTGAAAATCCTCAAATAAATGTGAGTTTGTTAAATATCTTGAACAGGGTACAGATGATATTACAAACGATAATGATATACCGGTATTGAACTGGTGGAGGAATCGTGGAGCTCAATTTCCAAAACTTAGTAGGATGGTGAAGGATGTGCTTGCAATTCAAGGATCATCAGTAGGTTCGGAGGCAGCTTTCAGCGCGGCAAGATTTCAAATTGGAGACCACAAATATCGTTAGCAGAAGACAGCCTGGAGATATCAGTGTTATTTAGAGACTGGATAAATGCTGAGCGTAGAAATCAAGGACTTCCAAAGTTAGATAGTCAATTTGAACTTTTCATAGATTCACCTATTGGATGTGGTAGTGATGATGACATCGAAATTCAAGATCGTCAATGAGCTTTACCAAGACCAGAAGTTGATCACAATCAATCCATAGCCGAGTTAGAAAGAGGATTTACAGGACTATAAAATTATTAGTATTACATTCGTGTCACGACCCAAATCGGGTCGCGACTGCCACCCACACTTACCCTCCTATGTGAGCGAACCAACCAATCTAAACCTTAACATTTCAATATAATATCAACAGAAGTAATGCGGAAGACTTAAACTCATTAATAAAAACCAATTCAATAACTTCTAAAAACTCAACAACTATTATTATTATCCCCAAAATCTGGAAGTCATCACTACAAGAACATCTATGATCAAATTACTAAACTAAGAGTATTCTAAAAACCTAAAACAAGTAAAAGCTAGTCCATGCCGGAACTTCAAGGCATCAAGACATGAAGAGGAAGACCCAGTCCAAGCTAGAAGCATTAGCTCACCCTGAAATCCGGTGTGATTGAAGACTGGCTAGAATTACGGTTGAGTTGAAGACGACGGCACGTTTGCTGCACTCCACAAATAACAAAGAAGAAAACATAAAAGTAGGGGGTCAGTACAAACACAAGTACTGAGTAGGTATCATCGGCCAACTCCAAATAGAAAACAATATATATCAAGTAATATCATAAATAAACTACAATACTCTACATGTAGCAACAACAAGCACTATAATCATTACCAAGTACCGCCAAGTTCACACATGAGGACTCAAGCCTCAATACCATACTCATTTAGGAATTAGGTTCATTAGATTGAGTATATTAACATTTTTCAAGATTCATCACCTTTATTCTTGTGTCGGTACGTGAAACTCCGCTCCCCTACTACTATGTGTCGAAACGTGACACTCTGATCCCCTAGTTCTACGTGTCGGTTCGTGACACCCGATCCCCTAATTCTACGTGTCGGTTCGTGACAACCGATCCCCTAATTCTACGTGTCGGTTCGTGACACCCGATGCCCTAATTCTACGTATCGGTTCGTGACACCCGCTCCACTAATCTCATTCTATTAATTCATCAAGCCTTCTTTTATACCAAGGCATCATCAATCTCATTACTTTAGTTCATCAAGCCTTCTTTTATACCAAGGCATCATCAATCTCATTACTTTAGTTCATCAAGCCTTCTTTTATACCAAGGCATCATCATTAACAAGGGGTTTTCAAGATTTGGGATTCAATAGCTTCATCATGCTTATTTCATCACAATTATATAATCACATTCATGCAAGCATACAATTAAGCATATAGAAGACTTTACAATATAACCCAACACATATCATTCGCTATTAAGAGTTAACTACGAATAGTATAAAAACCATAACCTACCTCCACCGAAGAATTTTGATCAAGCAAGCAATTTCCAAGCCTTTTTTCGTTTTCTCGTTTCCCCTCTTTCTCGTTCGATCCCCCCTCTCTCTTTCTGTTCTTTTCTTTTTCTTATTCAAACCCTCTTTCTTTTACCCTAATTAGTATATAATTAAGTATAAAAGAATGGTGAATTAACCCACTAATTAACTTAAGGTTATCTTTTTTAGCCCCCAAGTAATTAGACTTATTAATATTAACCCACTAAGTTTATAATTAAAGCAGGAATAGTCCAAAACGCCCCTTAAATTACTTAACAGAAATCCGACCCAGCCTGGGATTACGCAGCCTGTGACGGGCCGTCGTGCCTGCGACGGTCCGTCCTGCTGGGTCGTCACAGAGTTCAGAGACTGAAATTTACTGAAGAATCTGTGACGGTCCGTCACACCTGTGACGGTCCGTCCTGCTATTCCGTCACGAAGTTTAGAGAGTCGATTTCAGGACCCATTTTTCAGAATTACTAAGTGTTTTGAAACGAGACCCCCTCGACGGTCCGTCGTGCCCATGACGGTCTGTCGTGGGATCCGTCGTCTCAGCCAGTTTTCCAGAAATAACATTTGCTGCTCAAAACGACTAAACAGGTCGTTACAATAGATACCAATTTACCCATCGTTCGTCCCCGAACGATTGTAAGAAAAAAAACAAGGGCGAAAAGGAGTACCTGAATCTGTAAACAGGTGTGGGTATCTTTCTTGCATGTCCGCCTCTTTCTCCCAAGTGGCTTCTTCAACAGGTCGATTCTTCCATTGAACTTTGATGGATGCAATCTTCCTTGATCTCAGCTTGCGAACTTCTCTATCTAAAATGGCAACAGGCTCCTCCTCATAAGACAAATTTTCATCAAGCAAAACTGAATCCCAACGAATGATGTAGTTTCCATCCCCATGGTATCTTTTCAACATAGACACATGAAATACCGGATGCATTCAGGACAGCCCTGGAGGCAACGCTAACTCATAAGCCACCTCCCCTACTCGCTTAAGTACTTCGAAGGGACCAATATACCTTGGGCTTAATTTACCCCTTTTTCCAAAACGCATCACACCTTTCATGGGTGAAACCTTCAACAAGACTTGTTCACCCTCCATGAACTCCAAGTCTCTAACCTTTCGATCTGCATACTCTTTCTGTCTACTTTGAGCCGCTAACAACTTTTCTTGAATAGATTTCACTTTATCTAACGATACTCTCAGAAGGTCAGTACCCCAAGGTCTAACCTCAAATGCATCAAACCACCCAATGGGAGACCTACATCTTCTCCCATATAGTGCCTCAAATGGGGCCATATCAATGCTTGAGTGATAGCTATTGTTGTAAGAGAACTCCACTAAGGGTAAGAAGCTATCCCAATGACCACCAAATTCTATCACACATGCGCGAAGCATATCCTCCAACACTTGAATCGTTCGCTCAGACTGACCATCGGTCTGAGGATGGAACGCATTACTAAGGTCCAACCTAGTACCCAATTCCGCATGCAATGTTTTCCAAAACTTAGAAGTAAACTGCGTACCTCTATCTGATATGATGGAGAGTGGAACCCCATGCAACCGAACAATTTCTGAGATATAGATTTTGGCTAACTTCTCTGCATTGTAAGTCACCTGACCGGAATGAAATGAGCAGACTTAGTTAACCTATCAACAATCACCCAAATAGAGTCATACTTACCCATTGTCTTGGGAAGACCAACCACGAAGTCCATTGCAATCCTTTCCCACTTCCATTCAGGAATGGGCATTCTCTGAAGTGTTCCTCCGGGCCTCTGGTGTTCATACTTTACTTGTTGACAGTTTGGACATTTGGCAATAAAATCAACAATGTCACGCTTCATTCTACTCCACTAGAAGTGTTGCTTTAGGTCACGATACATCTTGGTTGCACCAGGATGTATAGAATACCTTGAACTATGAGCCTCTGTCAGAATAGTGTTGATCAAATCGTCAACTCGGGGTACACATACCCTTCCCTTGATTCTCAAAACACCTTCCTCATCGATTTGTGCTTCCTTAGCCTCTCCTCGCAATACCTTATCCTGGATTCTGCTTAGTTTCTCATCATCAAACTTTTTTCCCTTGATCTTGTCAAGAAAAGAAGATCCTGCCTCCACACAAGCCAACAATCCTCCCTTCTCGTTTATTTCTAATCTCATCAAGTCGTTAGCTAGAGTCTGAACCTCTCTAGCCAATGGACGTCTGGAAACTTGCAAGTGAGCTAGACTTCCCATGCTCCCTGCCTTTCAACTTAAAGCGTCTTCCACAACATTAGCCTTTCCCGAATGATACAAGATAGTGATATCGTAGTCCTTAAGTAGTTCCATCCACCTCCTCTGTCTCAAATTCAAATCTTTTTGAGTAAAGACATACTGTAGGCTGTGATGATCCGTGTATACTTCACACTTAACTCCGTATAGATAGTGCCTCCATTGCTTTAATGCAAACACTACCACAACCAACTCTAAATCATGGGTCGGATAATTATGTTTGTGCTCCTTTAATTGCCTTGAAGCATAAGCAATTACATTATTCTCTTGCATTAGCACCACACCCAAGCCAGAATAGGATGCATCACAATAGATAATGAAATTCTTACCTTCCACTGGCAAGGTAAGGATTGGTGCGGTAGTCAACAAAGTCTTGAGCTTCTAGAAGCTTTCTTCACATTCATCCGACCATACAAATGGAACATTCTGCTTAGTCAAGTTCGTCAATTGGGAAGCAATGGAAGAGAATCCCTTGACAAATTGACGGTAATAGCTAGCTAAACCAACAAAGCTCCTTATTTCTGACACATTAGTAGGTCTTACCCAATTCTTCACTGTCTCAATCTTAGAAGGATCCACCATCACCCCATCCTTCGAAACCACATGCCCCAAGAAGGACACTGAATCTACCCAAAACTCACACTTGGAGAATTTGGCATAGAGCTTCTTCTCCCTTAACATTTCCACTACCATTCTCAAATGCTCTTCATGTTCCTTCTTGCTCTTTGAGTATATCAATATATCGTCAATGAATACGATCACAAAGAGATCCAGATATGGCTTAAAAATCCCGTTCATCAAGCTCATGAAAGCAGCAGGGGCATTCATAAGACCGAAAGACATTACTACAAATTTGTAATGCCCATACCTAGTTCGAAAAGCAGTCTTTGGCACATCCGTTGCCCGTATCTTCAATTGATGATAATCGGATCTCAAGTCAATCTTAGAGAAGACACAAGCACCTTGTAACTGATCGAACAAGTCATCAATGCGAGGAATGGGATACTTGTTCTTAATAGTTACCTTGTTCAACTGCCGGTAGTCTATGCACATCCGAAAACTCCCATCCTTCTTCTTCACAGATAACACCAGAGCACCCCAAGGAGATACACTTGGTCTGATGAAGCCTTTGCTCAACAACTCTTGAAGTTGGGCCTTTAACTCTCGTAACTCCGCGGGGGCCATTCTATAAGGGGGTATAGAAATGGGGCGAGTACCCGGTTCAAGATCGATGCAGAAGTCAATATCTCTATCCGGTGGCATACCAGGAAGGTCTGCAGGAAACACATCTAAAAACTCGCGGACTATCGAAACCGACTCAATTGGAGGTACTTGGGTAGTATCATCCCTGAGATGTGCCAAGAACGCCAAACAACCCTTACTAACCATTTTCTTAGCACGAAGGAAGGAGATGATACGAACCAGATTGGAAGTGTAGTCACCCTCTCACACTAACGGATCTATCCCGGGCTTGGCTAACGTCACAGTTTTAGCGTTACAATCCAAGATGGCAAAATTCGGAGAAAGCCAAGTCATACGCAGAATTACATCAAAATCAACCATTTCTAAGATAACCAAGTCTACATAAGTATTACTCCCCACAAAAGTCACCAAACAAGACCTATATACTTTTTCAACTATCACAGACTCACCCACCGGGGTAGAAACACGAATAGGCATGTCAAGCAATTCACAAGGTAAATTAAGACCATTAGCAAATGAGGAAGATACATAAGAAAATGTGGATCCAGGATCAAAAAATACAGAAGCCATGCAATCACAAACCGAAAGATTACCTGTGATGACAGCATCAGATGTCTCCGCCTCAGATCGCCCAGGGAAAGCGTAACAATGGGCCCCATTACTTGTCTGTCCGTTGCCCCTACCATGTTGTGTTGTAGTGGCTCCAGTTTGCCCATCACCCTGGTTTTTGGTGATCACCATTACCTCGGCCACCACGTCCTCCAGAATAACGGCCTCTACCATGACCACCTCTACCTCTAGCTATTGGGGGTCTATAACTCTGTTTTGGACAATTCCTCCTAATATGTCCAGTCTCCCCACATCCATAACACTCTCTGGAGTCAAGCATAGGTCTCTCAGAGAAGTGTTGACCGGTTTGAGGTGGACCCCCAACTACAGTCTGTAGTGAAGACTGAATTGGTCAAACTGAGTAACCTCCTGAACCCTGTCCTCTAGAGTAAGAACCATTAAACTCACCTCCCTTTTGAAACCTTTTTGATGTCGATGCCATGGTGAAGTCATCTGGCTTCACTCCTTCCACCTCTATCACGAAGTCTACCACTTCTTGAAAGGATTTTGCCGTAGCCGCTACCTGTAAGGCTGAAATCCGCAATTCTGACCTCAACCCCTTCACAAAACGGCGAATCCGCTCTTGTGGACTGTAACAAAGCTGAGTGGCATATCTGGAAAGTGCACGAAACTTAGCCTCATATGCAGTAACCGACATCCTACCTTGCTCTAGGCTCAAGAATTCATCTCTTCCTATCCCTCAAAGTCCGGGGAATATACTTCTCCATAAACAAGCTAGAGAATGATGCCCAAGTCATAGGTGGTGCCTCTGTTGGTTGACACTCCACATGTGACCGCCACCACATTTTGGCGTTCCCTTGAAACTGATAAGTCACAAACTCAACACCAAACCGTTCTACTATACCCATCTTGTGTAGTAGCTCATGACAGTTAACCAGAAAATCATAGGCATCCTCAGATTCAGCACCCTTGAAGACTGGAGGTTTCAATTTCAAGAACTTACTGAAAAGTTCATGTTGATCATTTGTCATTATAGTCCCTGTAGTAAGACGAGGAAACGTGCCTATTTCCAATGGAACATCCATGCGGGGAGCCGCAGTAGCCGCATGTTGTACCTCCGGACCCTGAGGTGCTGGTGCAGAAAACACTGGAGGTGTTTGACCTTGATCAGATAACCCACTAAGATAAGCAAGAACCTGATTGATCATCTCTGGGGTAGGTTGGGGAGGCAATCCCTCATTCTGTACTTGTTCAGTTTCCCCTTCCTCACCCTCTCTTACTACTTCTTCAGTCGGTGGAGGAGTCACTGCCCTAGTATCAGATGGGCTAGGTGCTCGTCCTCTTCCTCTAGAGGACGTCCTCCCATGACCTCTACCACGGCCTCTTGCCACTACTCTTCCTCGAGCTACAGCCCCAGTGGCTGGCTCAGACGCTTCTTGTCTTGCCGATGTTGATGTTGGCGCAGTCGTTGCTCTAGTTCTAACCATCTGCGAAATAGAGTGAAGATGGTCAGATACCAATTTGTATCACCTAGATACTAATTGGACCCAAGTAATAGCACGATAGAAAGAAAGAACGGAATTTTCCTAAAGTCTTATAGCCTCTCAAAGAAAAGTAAAGGCGTCCCCCTACCGTTCCTTAAGACTCTACTAGACTCGTTCTTGTGTGATGAGACCAACGAACCTAATGCTCTGATACCAAGTTTGTCACGACCCAAATCGGGTCGCGACTGGCACCCACACTTACCCTCCTATTTGAGCGAACCAACCAATCTAAACCTTAACATTTCAATATAATATCAACAGAAGTAATGCGGAAGACTTAAACTCATTAATAAAAATCAATTCAATAACTTCTAAAAACTCAACAACTATTATTATTATCCCCAAAATCTGGAAGTCATCACCACAAGAACATCTATGATCAAATTACTAAACTAAGAGTATTCTAAAAAGCTAAAACAAGTAAAAGTTAGTCCATGCCGGAACTTCAAGGCATCAAGACATGAAGAGAAAGACCCAGTCCAAGCTAGAAGCATTAGCTCACCCTGAAATCCGGTGTGATTGAAGACTGGCTAGAATTACGGTTGAGTTGAAGACGACGGCACGTTTGCTGCACTCCACAAATAACAAAGAAGAAAACATAAAAGTAGGGGGTCAGTACAAACACAAGTACTGAGTAGGTATCATCGGCCAACTCCAAATATAAAACAATATATATCATGTAATATCATAAATGAACTACAATACTCTACATGTAGCAACAACAAGCACTATAATCATTACCAAGTACCGCCAAGTTCACACATGAGGACTCAAGCCTCAATACAATACTCATTTGGGAATTAGGTTCATTAGATTGAGTATATTAACATCTTTCAAGATTCATCACCTTTATTCTTGTGTCGGTACGTGACACTCCGCTCCCCTACTACTATGTGTCGGAACGTGACACTCTGATCCCCTAGTTCTACGTGTCGGTTCGTGACACCCGATCCCCTAATTCTACGTGTCGGTTCGTGACACCCGATCCCATAATTCAACGTGTCGGTTCGTGACACCCGATCCCCTAATTCTACGTGTCGGTTCGTGACACCCGATCCCCTAATTCTACGTGTCGGTTCGTGACACCCGCTCCACTAATCTCATTCTACTAATTCATCAAGCCTTCTTTTATACCAAGGCATCATCAATCTCATTACTTTACTTCATCAAGCCTTCTTTTATACCAAGGCATCATCAATCTCATTACTTTAGTTCATCAAGCCTTCTTTTATACCAAGGCATCATCATTAACAAGGGGTTTTCAAGATTTGGGATTCAATAGCTTCATCATGCTTATTTCATCACAATTATATAATCACATTCATGCAAGCATACAATTAAGCATATAGAAGACTTTACAGTACAACCCAACACATATCATTCGCTATTAAGAGTTAACTACGAATAGTATAAAAACCATAACCTACCTCCACCGAAGAATTTTGATCAAGCAAGCAATTTCCCAAGCCTTTTTTCGTTTTCTCGTTTCCCCTCTTTCTCGTTCGATACCCTCTCTCTCTTTCTGTTCTTTTCTTTTTCTTATTCAAACCCTCTTTCTTTTACCCTAATTAGTATATAATTAAGTATAAAAGAATGGTGAATTAACTCACTAATTAACTTAAGGTTATCTCTTTTAGCCCCCAAGTAATTAGACTTATTAATATTAACCCACTAAGTTTATAATTAAAGCAGGAATAGTCCAAAACGCCCCTTAAATTACTTAACAGAAATCCGACCCAGCCTGGGATTACACAGCCTGTGACGGGCCGTCGTGCCTGCGACGGTCCGTCCTGCTGGGTCGTCACAGAGTTCAGAGACTGAAATTTACTGAAGAATCTGTGACGGCCCGTCATGCCTGTGACCGTCTGTCCTGCAATTCCGTCACGATGTTCAGAGAGTCGATTTCAGGACCCATTTTTCAGAATTTTTAAGTGTTTTGAAACGAGACCCCCTCGACGGTCCGTCGTGCCCATGACGGTCCGTCGTGGGATCCGTCGTCTCAGCTAGTTTTCCAGAAATAACATTTGCTGCTCAAAACGACTAAACAGGTCATTACAATTCGAGACATAGTTGAAACAGAACCCTTCCTAGGAGGTGGCTGCGTAAGCTATGTACTCTACTAATAGTTGTAAATTGAAATTGTAATTTGTTACAAATTTAAATAAATTAAATTGATATTTTTTAATTGTTGTAATCGTTTTATCCTTATTTTAATTTAATTTTTTTAAAATTACAAATTTTATTTATTTAATATTTACAAGATACAAGTTATAAATATAACTTATAAAATAAATATTAATGAATATAAGTAATAACTTATAAAGTATAAACTTCAAAAGATTTAAATTTTGAAAACTTTATTAGATTACTTGCAAACTTAACAATAACAAAAAAATTAATAAAATATCTTTAAAATAAACATAAGTAAAAAATTATAGTATAAATTTAAAAACTATTAATTTATACTTAAAAAATAAAAAAAATAATTATATTTTCGTAATTTCAAAAAATATCGTCCCGTTAATCCCTTCCTGTTCCATCCCGTCCGTTCCGGTTCATCCATCCCGGTACATAGTGGAACGGGACGGAGCCGATGAACCATCCCGGTAATTTCGGTTCGGTTCATCTCGGTACCGGTCAACGGATTCCGGTCCGGTACCGGTTCGTTTCGGTCCGTTGACCAGTCTTAACCAACACTAGATGGAGACAAATCGATCTTGCAAGAAAATCAATTTTGTCATCAATAGGATCAACTAGTGTTGGTACTTATGCTTAACAAATATATATATCTAAATTTAATGCTAAGTGTCAACACTAGATTGACACAAATCAATCTTGCAAGAAAATTGATTTAGTGATCAATAGGATCAACTATTGTTGATACTTATCACAAATATATTATTTCTAAGTTTAAAACTAAGTGTCAACACTAGATGGACACAAATCAATCTTGCAAGAAAATCAATTTTGTCATCAACAGGATCAACTAGTGTTGGTACTTATGCTTAACAAATATATTATATCTAAATTTAAAGCTAAGTGCCAACACTAGATGGACACAAATCGATCTTGCAAGAAAATCGATTTAATCATCAATAAGATCAACTAGTGTTGGTACTTATGCTTAACAAATATATTAAATCTAAATTTAAAGCTAACTGTCAACACTAAATGGACACAAACCGATCTTGCAAGAAAATTGATTTAGTCATCAATAGGATCAACTAGTATTGATACTTATCCTTAACAAATATATTATTTCTAAAATTAAAGCTAAGTGACTACACAAGATGGACACAAATCAAGTAGGTGGATACAAACACATTATATAAAATAATTGTACTTAAACTTTAGAGATTTATAATCACCAAACCTTATCTCCAACTTTGATGGAAGAAGCAATATAATGTTGTATCAACTTTTTTATATGTTGAGCTTCCTGAGTTGGCTGGCACGAAAAGAGGTAAAAAAGTTAGCACTAGAAAAATAGATTTGAACTTACTTACATGCACATTACATACAAGAAGATCTAGTAGGGCATTAAGTCATACTCTTAAGTCATTTGTATTTTTATTTCAAAATAGTTCGATTTGATTCACTAATATCAATAGCTCAACTCAAGTGTGGATTTCCACCAACCTACTAATTTATCCCAAGCATGAGGATGTGCGATTTTTTCTTTATGATAGAACCATTTATTAACAACAAAAATATTATAACTCTACCATAATAATAGTACTTCAAGCACTTCAATAAACAAAATTGAAAATATATTTTCAACTAGAGATTCTAATAACACTTCAAGCACCAAGAAAAATCTTTTAAGGGAGATGTGCATACAAAAATGCAAGCAGAAAGTAGCAACTCCAAAAGTCAGAAAACTAGTTCCTTTAGGTGGTCCTAAAGACTGATGAACATCAAGACAAAAAATTTAAGGTAATAATAAAAAAGGGGTAACAAACTGTTGATAACTTACGAACATCATTAAGAAAATTATGAGGCAATAATAAAAAGGAAAAACAAACCTGGACAGATCCGTTTGGTAAATTTGAGCCTCAGCTTAAGCAGTTGGTGTTGTTGCTATCGCCCTCTAGCCGAGCTGCTGGCTTGCTGTCGTTGGTAGGAGCTACTGGCCGCCTGGGGTTCTATCGGAGTTGTGGCTGCTGCTGGTACTGCGGGATGCTCGTCGATGGCTGGCTGTTGATCCTTGTCGGAGTTCGCTGTGTGTGTGTGTGTGTGTGTGTGCGTGCGTGCGTGCGTGCGTTCGTGCGTGCGTGCGTGCGTCCGTGCGTGCGTGCGTGCGTGCGTCCGTGCGTGCGTGCGTGCGTGTGTGCGTGAGAGCCGTTTATTTTTAATTTTAATTTATCCATCAAGTTAATTTTATAAATCTAAATTATACACCTCCTAATTATATAAATTTAATTTTATCGATCAACGAAAGTTTATCAATATCAATTCTAATATATACATCTCTTTAAATTGATTATCGATATTTATGTTTAATTGATAATATATTTCATATATAATTAATTAACGTCTTTCATACTCAGATGAAGTATCCTTTACATGTCATCATAATTAGGAAGTGATATACTTGACATACATTCAAGATCGAAAGTATATAATAATACTATCTCACATTTCATACTCGAATAGATTATATGCTCTTCACCTCTACATCATAACATGAGATATTAAGTTCACGATTAGATGATGGACTAATAGATTTTTCTACATTACTCTAGAAATATAAGTATAATTGTATCCTAATTCATATCAACGTATTTCATACTCTAAACATGAATTATATATATTTGTTAATTTTTTCACGAAGTCTAACTTTTTATTGATAAAGTATACAAAATTATTACTCTTTTTTGAATAATTAATTGTAAGTTTCAAATGAAATTTTAGTATTATGTTAAATAACAAAAATTATGATTATTAGAAATATTTTAAACAAACCAACCTTCGGATGTTGTTTTTATTAAAATGAATTAGATAACAAAAAAATATCGATCTCATGAGGTCGGTATCACATTAAATTTTAAGAAAAATAAAAGGAATCATATTAAATAAATAATATTGACATTGAGAGGTCGGTATATTATATTAGTTTATTTTTTAAAACTTATATAAAACCGTCATCCAGAGTACGATTTATTTACAGTTAATTGCACCATATAAATATTTAAATTAAAACTAATTAAATTGCATGATATTTAATTTTACTGATTTTTGAAAGTCGATATTATAATATTTTTTGTTTTTTAATTTACGCAAAACCATCCTCATGAGGTCAGTATTTAACTGAAATAACATCACCGACCTCATGAGGTCGATATTTAGAAGAAGAAAAGATACCTACTTCATGAGGTCGGTGTTTAGATGAAATAAAAATACCAACTTCATGATGTCAGTATTTCGATGAAATAAAAATACCGACCTCTTTGGATATGGATGAAATAAAAATACTGACCTCATTAGGTCAGTATTTAGATGAAAGATAAATATCGATCTCATGAAGTCGGTATTTAGATGAAGTAAAAATATGACCACGTGAGGTCGGTATTTGGATGAAGAAAAAAATACCAACTTCATGAGGTCGGTATTTGGATAAAATAAAAATACTGACTTCATGAAGTCAGTATTTGGATGAAATAAAAATAACGACCCTATGATGTCTGTATTTGGATATGGATGAAATAAAAATACTGACCTCATTAGGTCAGTATTCAGATGAAAGATAAATACTGATCTCATGAAGTCAGAATTTAGATGAAGTAAAAATACCGACCTCATGTGGTCGATATTTGGATGAAGAAAAAATACCGACTTCACGAGGTCGGTATTTGGATGAAATAAAAATACCGACTTCATGATGTCAGTATTTGGATGAAATAAAAATATCGACCTTATGATGTTGGTATTTATACCGACCTCATAATGTCGGTATTTATACCGACCTCATTAGGTTGGTATTTAGATGAAAGATAAATACTGATCTCATGAGGTTGGTATTTAGATGAAGTAAAAATACGGACCTCATGAGGTCAATATTTGGATGAAGAAAAAATATCGACTTCGTGAGGTCGGTATTTGAATGAAATAAAAATACCGACTTCATGATGTCAGTATTTGATGAAATAAAAATACCGACTTCATATGCCGGTATTTAGAAATGGATGAAATAAAAATACCGACCTTATTAGGTCGATATTTAGATGAAAGATAAATACCGAATTAGTGAGGTCGGTATCTAGATGAAATAAAAATAACGACTTCATTAGGTCGATATTTGGATGAAGAAAAAATATCGACTTCATGAGGTCGGTATTTGGATGAAATAAAAATACCGACTTCATGATGTCAGTATTTGGATGAAATACCGACTTCATGATGTCAGTATTTGGATGAAATAAAAATACCGACCTCATGATGTTGGTATTTAGATAGTGATGAAATAAAAATACCAAAAATAAAATATGTTTATTCATTTATTTTATGTAATACCGACGTCAAGAAGTCGATTTTTATTGTAATTAATTTTTTTCGCAAAAAAATATTGACCGGTTGAGGTCAGAATTTTTTCTCCCTCCTTATTTTGCCTAAAAACCAACTAGTTTTATTATTTTTAATAATATTGATCTCCGAAGATCGAAAATTACCGACATCATTTGAGATCGGTAATTTTTAGGTTGATATTCACTGTTTTTTTAGTAGTGAACTTCAATCTACACCATCTTGCACCAAAATCCCTCATAAGAATTTTTTAATGAAATGTTTTTTTTTACTTTATTTTCAGCCTTACAAGGCAATGAAATAATTAGTTTTTAATTTACAGCCAAGTCGCGAATTTTCAGCGCCTTACAATGCACAACCGCCTTGCGTTCTGTCAGAAAATTTGCACCTTGCAACTGCTACCCTAATTTGGACGACGACGACGACGTTAATTTATTCGTACGAAGTTTTCCTTTTGGTTCTAAAATCAATTTTGTTGCCCTTTTAAAATTTTGGCAATCCAGACTCCTTTTTTTGGAGGGCGTAGAATTTAATTGAAATTATTAAGACCCATTTGGCTCGAAATAAAATTTGGGAAAATTTGAGAAAACTTGGGAATATTTTGGAAAAAAATATGGGTTAATGGTGTTTGACTATATAATTTGGCAAATATATTTGTCAAGAATCTCAAGTTTTCAAATACTAAAAAATAGTTTTTGAGCCAAATTTTAATATTTGAGAATTTTTAAAAATTTAAAATTTACCCCTAACTTTTATATTTTATAAAAAATACTCATAATATGTATTCATCATATCTATCTATTACTACTAATAAATAGTTAGATGACTCATCTATCTATTAAACAACATGTTTACCAACCACATTAAACATCTCTATCTATTAAATACAAAGGAATGTGATATCATTTGCATGACTACAAAAAACATTAAAGAGAACCTAAGTATGTCAAAGAAGTATTTAACTATAGATATGTCTCTTTGTGTAATGTGATTGAAAGAATATTTGGTGCGTGGAAAAATAGATTTAGAATACTACGACAAGACTATATGCGTCTGAAGTTTCGTTCTTGAAAAACAGCAAACAGAAAAAGAAAAATAGCAAGCAAACAATAAACATTTGAATTTGGATTTATGTGAAGGTTACAACCTTTATGAAATATTTAATAAAAGGTGTAATCCTCTGATTTTTCTCTTCACGAATGATCTTGATTTGATGGAATATTTGCGCTCAACACTTGGAGCGAAGACTTCTTTGTATGCGGAAGATTTGCAGATCACCACTGAACAGCAACTATGTATTTTTGTATGTATGTATTTGTGTGTCTTTTGGTCAGAAGAAGACCTCTTTATATATGCTTAATTTAGGGTTTTAGGGGTATTTTGGTCTGAGCAATTTTTTACTCCTGGGCAAGAAGAACATGAGTTGGGCTCATCTTGTCAACTTAAAGGACTGGCCCAAGTGATTTGGATTTGATTTAAGTCATACAATTTTGAATTAAATATTAATCCGATTTTTAACCAGTAATTTGACTCGGTCAACGTATGATGATTTAAGATTTAACCCAAATTTAATACGGATTTATCAATAAAACTTCACTGCCTACAAAAACATGAACAATTATGAGTTGAACATGCAGGTGAAATAATAGTGGTCTGTGTCGTATTACATAATTTTTGGCGTGAATATCAAAGCAGCAATGAAATACTCAATGAACATCAACGTGATGGTATAATTCTGATGAAGATGATGAACAATTGACTCAGAGTAATAATATTGTTCTGTCTTCTTTGTCACTTGATCTAGAAATGAAAGATTGTAGGAAAGAGATTGTTCGTAGAATGTGGAAAGATTATATAAAGAAGTAGTTTGTTACTACCTCCTCCAAAAAAGTTCCAATTCTAATTTGAAGGACAAAATTGAGTAAAAAGACCAATTTGTTTTAATGAGTTATAATTATAATTAAATCAATGACAAATTTAAATATGTATTAATGTATTGATCTTACATATATTGTTATTTTGTTGTTCTTACTTGTTATCGATTATATGTTGTAAGGTTATTTTTAACGAAACACATTCACTATAAAAGATAATACAAATTTACGAATATTTTTAATAGTTTTTAGAACTTATGGATATAAATCATATTTTTTTAAGTAAGAAAATATTTTTAGAAAAATTTGGGGCCAGACACATGGATTTGGCTTCCCTCCATTTCGTCAAGTACATGCATATCTGAATGCATATCTAAATGAGAGACATATGTACTATTTAATTGTTAAAGATCAAAAAGGAAAATGCACAATTACCCCCTCAACCTATGCCCGAAATCTCATAGACACTTATACTATACTAAGGTCCTATTACCCCCCTGAACTTATTTTATAAGTAATTTTTTATCCCTTTTTGGCTTATGTGACACTAGCTTGATAAAAAAAAGTCAATCAATATTAGACCCACAAGATAGTGTCACATAGGCCAAAAAGGGATAGAAAATTATTAATAAAATAAGTTTAGGGGGGGTACTAGGAACTTTGTATAATATAAGTGTGTCTCTGAAATTTCGAATATAGATTGAGGGGATACTTATGCATTATCCCAAAATCAAATTTTCATTGCATTAATTACTATTATAACCAAAATTAAGTGAATAAGTTTTGGAAAAAGTTCTCTCCAAATTTAGTAAGAACAATTAATTTTCTTCTCAATTTTGGTATACATATATGTATAATTTTATATTTTTACATTTAAATATTAAAATTATGGAACATGAACTTAACAACATTTAATTGATGTTTGCTTTTCTTTTATTTTTTAAAAAGAATTTTTTGATACTTTTTTCACATTTGTAATTTTAATAATGCACATTTTACTTCCCATTTTCATAACCATATGAGTTCTCAACCTAATATTTCAAGAATAAATTTGCTACATAAGAAGCAATTAAATAATGTACAATATCAATATTTGAATATAGAATTAAAAAGTGAAATCAAACGGTTTTAAGATTTGCAGGAGTATTTTTCTTACCAAAGTTAAGAAACTAATTGTTCAAACCTTATTTCTTTAACTATGGTTACGATGCTAGCTAATGTAACATAATCTTGACAATTAACATTGAAACAGTATAGATATTTCTAATCTAGATGTATATACTTGACGAAATGAAGGGAAAAAGTAATGGAGGGGAGCCCAATCCGTATTATTTTACCAAAAACATGGCTCAAATATTATTTACCAAAAATATTTGAAAACTTGGGGTCAAACCGCTTAAGGAGAAAGAAAAGGACCATTTTGAATATATTTGGCGTGATAAGAATAATAATTTAAACGGAGAAGGGTCAAAAATACCCTTGAACTATTCAAAATAATTCAAATATACCCTTGAACTATATTTTGGCTCAAATATACGTTTTTCCTCAAACTATAGGGTCAAATATACCCTTCTCATTAACAGTATATGTTAAACGCCACTTGGATGCAATGTGGATACCACATGGCATGCCACATAAGCCAATAGAGTTCCACCCATGCCACGTAGAAAATAAACTTACCCCTAATTTCCCCCAATTTTCTCTTATTTTTTTAGAATTTAGAAACGATTCATTGAAGAACATAGAACCCCTTTCTCTTAGAACTTATGTATTTTGTGAAATTGTTCTAAGGAAATGGAAAAATGAGGAAAAGAAATTCTATGTTTTTCAGTGAAATCATTTTTAAATTCTATGGAAGATGAAGAAAATTGAAAGAAATTAGGGATAAGTTTATTAGTGTACGTGGCATGAGTGGAACTCTATTGACTTATTTGGCATGCCATGTGATATTCACATGGCATCTAAGTGGCGTTTAACCGATTCTATCAATGAGAAATGTATTTTTTACCCTATAATTTAACGATAAAGATATATTTGATTCGAAATATACTTTAAAGATATACATAAACTATTATTGATAATTTAAAGATATTTTCCTTTTCCCTTTTTTTAAATGGTAACACCCTCCACTTATAATTATGAGGTTGTGACAAATGGAGCAAAAAATAATAAAAGGAGAAAAAGCAAAATATTTCAGGCGTGACAATAATAATACATCGGATAGTAAACCCACAATATAATATTGTGAGTAATAAAATAGTAGTAAAACATAAATATAATGACAAACTGACAATTATAGTTGTTCCATCCTTCGTCATTCGATGGCCAATGAAGCAAAAATCGTAATCCGTTCGTTTCAAAAAAGAATGACTTAATTTGATTGGAATGGAATTTAAGAAAAGAAAGAAGATTTATTAATCTTATGGTTCTAAATTAAAGTTATGTCAAATGTACCAAATTGTCCTTTAATCTTATGGTCTTAAACATGTCACGTGGAAAGTTAAAATTAAATTGTTGCCAAAAAAATAAATGAATCATTCTTTTTGAAACAAATTAAAAAGGAAATACGAATATTTTTTATGCGGAGGGAGTAAATAATAAAAAATATACAAAAATAAATATAGTACTCCCTCCGTTTTAAAAAATAATCTATTTTAACTTAGAACGGAGTTTAAGAAAAGAAAAAAGACTTTTTAGTCTTGTGATTCTAAATTAAAGTTATATCAAATGTATCAAAATGTCTTTTAATCTTATGCTTTTAAATATGTCATGTGAAAAGTTAAAGTTGAACGGTTGCAAAAAAAAATGATTATTTTTCAAAAAAATAAACTCAACATTTTTTTTAAAACAGAAAAAGTATTTAATAATTGTCCGGATGACAAAGACCCTCTATTAAACGGTGACCAATGGTGCAAATATAATAAAAAGATTTTTATAGACCTTTCCTCACACTACGCTCAATCAAATTGATTTCCTTGTGATTTATAATTACACATGCTTTTTTTATTTTGAAATTTTTGTAACAATTTTTTAATCTATTTTTCATTAATGTAAACAAAAATAACATGACAACTTTACCTTTTTCCAAATATCATTATAAGCACTCCTTGAATTTATTTTATCAGATAATCCCTCCATTTTATTTTGTATGTTAATTTTTATTTTATACTTACATTAAAAAATAATATAATTTATTTTTTTTATTTTTATGTAATGTTAGATTAATTTTATAATAAATAATAAATATATTTTTAAAATTAATTAATTACTCTATAAAAAATTTAGAAAAAAAATATGATAATTTATACATAAACTTTTTAAAATAGAAAATAAATAGTATGACAAATAATATGAAACGAAGAGACTAACACATTAGATTAAGTCTTTCTTCTAAAAAAGGCAATCCCTTTGCTAAAAGATTGTTCTTTGCAAATATGGGTTCCTCTTCCTTCTTTTCAACGAGAAGTAATTGGCTATTTTTATTTTCTGTTTTATATAGCAAGAGTCAATATTAGGAGTTTGAAATTTTTAAATTTTTTTTGTTATTATTACTGAGTTGTCAATTAATTTTTATGTTTACAGATTATTACTTAATTTTTAAATATAAATATAAAATATATGAAAAATTATTATATTCATCTAAATTCACCAAACCTCACCTAACTCCGCCATAAAATCCATAATTCGACAGATTTGAAATAACACTATTAGAAAGTGATTTTGATATCAATAATTTGTGCAATTAGTTATCATGGATCCTTTTTGTAGAGAAAAATACTTTCCAGCAATGAAAAAGTTAGTGTTTTAGAATTATCTTTTCCTTTTGTTAAATATGGTAGGTAGTTGAAAGAATTTAATATTTAGAAAAGGATTTAACATTACTGAAAATTAATGAAAAATAGTTAGAAATAATTGTCACGAAAATTCTAAATAAGAAAGACATAAATTTTGTTTGAATTAACTTAATAAAAATAGTTTTTAAATTAAAAATAAAAAAAATAAATTGAAATGATTTTTAAGTGAAAAAATTAATTATAAAATGGGAAGAGATCTATTTTTTATATTTAACTTATTATAAATATCTTGTCAAATATGCTTAACTTATTTTAAGTTATTTTTTTATATTTATTAAATATTTTCAAAAGTCAAAACTATATAAAATTATGTTTATTCAACTTTTAAGTCAGTCCAAATACATTCACAATTAAACATTTTATTTTTATCTAAATTTACTCGTCAAGTTTTGAATAATTGACATACTTATTAAGAAAAAACAATAATTGATATAATTACTCTTCATTAAATTCCAAATATTTACTCACCATATTTTTCAAATACATGAATTCAATATGTAAATTGACTGTATAATAATTAAAAAAAACTTTGTAAAGTCTAAAGAGGAGATATATTAAACCACGAGAGAGGTAAATGTGATGGAGCGAAACATAACAAAACGCAAATATTTTGGATGTGATAGAGGAGAAGTTCTTTTCCCTAAAATACCCCTAGATATTAGGCAGGCTGTTTTTATATAAAGCACACTGTCACTGATATTACAATTATCCTTGCATCTCAGGGTGACGCCAAATTCCACTTGTCAGGTTTTTCTCTATCTCTTCAACTTATTATTTTTTTTCTCTTCTTTTGATCAAATTATGAAAATCATCCATTTTTTTTACTTGTTTTCTGAGTTGAAATATTGCAATGATTCTTCAACAGAAGCACACTACTTTTTTTTTTTTTTTTTTTTTTTTGTAAATTTGAGTTTGTGCGACATGCATGTCGGTTTTTGTTTTTATTTGAAAATTTTAGTGTTTCTATAGCTAGTTTTTTTTTTTGTCTTCTTTTGTTGTGTATGTAGATCTACAAAAAATTTATTACTGAATGAGTTGATTTTTTCGCATTTCACTGTAGTATGATATAGATCTGTTTAATGTACTTTTTAATACATGCTTTATGGTGTTAAAAGTTAATTTTAAGCTAAATTGTGTAAAATTCTACTTAGTTCTGTTTGTTTTGGGGGTTTTCTTTTATGTTTTTTAGTTATGTGATGATTCGGCTTAAAATGTTGTAAATAAGCTAGTTTTGTGTTTTACTAGTGAGTGAGTAATGCTTGATTGTTGAAGATGACAGTTTACCTACTTCCTGAAGCACGTGGAGATGGGAATCTATTAGTTGAATTTTGGCCACAATTTCTAATGATTGAGATAATTTACTTGTGTTTAGTTGAAAAGGGTGGGTTAGATCTAATTATGATGAATAATTTAGAAGGTATTTTTAATGATTACCTCATGCTTGGTCCCTCATAAAAGTTGCTTATCATAATTACTTGTTTATGGACAAGTGTTAATGCTAAAGTTGATTTATTTTTCATGATTATTGAATATGGAATAGTGGTGGTTGTGGTTAATGATTTGCTTTGCTTTAGTTTTTCAAGTTTCATGATTAAATGATGTAAGCTTTATGAGTGGATTTGCATTCTTGTATGTAGTCCATAACATGTTTTCATCCTTGTGGCAGTTCTGTTTGGCCTCTCTTGTTTCAAAATGACAGATGTTCAGGCTCCCCCCCCTCGTCCTAAGAGGAAGAAAAACATTATGGACCTTCTTGTCCAGTTCAGATGGATTGTTGTTATCTTCGTCGTCCTTCCTCTCTCGTTCTTGTATTATTTCTCCATATATCTTGGGGATGTTAGGTCTGAGTGCAAATCATACAAGCAGCGCCAGAAGGAGCATGATGAAAATGTTAAAAAGGTTGTGAAGCGTCTTAAGGAGAGGAATGCATCTAAGGATGGTCTTGTCTGCACAGCTAGGAAGCCCTGGGTTGCTGTTGGAATGAGAAATGTGGACTACAAGCGTGCTCGTCATTTTGAAGTTGATCTTTCTCCATTTAGAAATGTTCTTAACATTGACACGGAACGAATGATTGCTAAAGTCGAGCCTCTAGTCAATATGGGACAAATCTCTAGAGTTACTGTCCCTCTGAATGTTTCCCTTGCAGTTGTTGCTGAGCTTGATGATCTAACTGTTGGTGGTCTGATCAACGGCTATGGGATTGAAGGAAGTTCTCACATTTATGGACTGTTCTCAGACACTGTTGTGTCTTATGAAGTTGTTCTAGCAGATGGGCAGGTAGTTAGAGCTACAAAGGACAATGAATATTCTGATCTTTTCTATGCTATTCCATGGTCTCAAGGGACTCTAGGGCTTCTGGTTTCAGCTGAGATCAAGCTCATTCCGATCAAGGAATACATGAAACTTACCTACAAACCTGTAGTTGGTAATTTGAAAGAGATTGCTCAGGCTTATATGGATTCTTTTTCACCTAGAGACAGGGATCAGGATAACCATGAGAAAGTTCCAGACTTTGTTGAAACCATGGTGTATACTCCCACAGAAGCTGTTTGCATGACTGGTAGATATGCTTCAAAAGAAGAGGCCAAGAAGAAGGGCAATGTGATCAACAATGTTGGTTGGTGGTTCAAAACCTGGTTTTACCAGCACGCTCAAACTGCACTCAAGAAGGGAGAATTCGTAGAGTACATCCCAACTAGGGAATACTACCACAGGCACACAAGATGCTTGTATTGGGAAGGGAAACTTATCCTTCCATTTGGTGATCAATGGTGGTTTAGGTTTCTCTTTGGATGGGCCATGCCTCCCAAGGTTTCTCTACTTAAAGCCACTCAAGGTGAATACATTAGGAACTATTACCATGAAAACCATGTCATTCAGGATATGCTTGTTCCTCTCTACAAGGTTGGTGATGCTCTTGAGTGGGTCCACCGTGAGATGGAGGTAAAAGTTCCCATTGTTTTCCATCTTTCAGTACTTCTGATTATACAAGTGCATCATTAACAATTTTATTTTTGTTTAGGTGTATCCCCTCTGGCTCTGCCCCCACAGACTCTACAGGCTGCCTCTTAAAACAATGGTGTATCCTGAACCAGGTTTTGAGCTGCAGAAGAGGCAGGGTGACACAAAATATGCTCAAATGTACACTGATGTTGGTGTCTACTATGCTCCTGGACCTATTTTGAGGGGTGAGGTCTTTGATGGTATAGAGGCAGTCCGCAAGTTGGAGAGTTGGTTGATTGAAAACCATGGATTCCAGCCACAGTATGCTGTCTCTGAGCTGACGGAGAAGAACTTCTGGAGAATGTTTGATGGAAGCCTATATGAGAACTGCAGGAAAAAGTATAGAGCCATCGGAACCTTCATGAGTGTGTACTATAAGTCTAAGAAAGGAAAGAAGACAGAGAAGGAGGTGCAGGAAGCTGAGCAAGAGACTGCTGAAGTTGAGACCCCAGAAGTTGATGAGCCTGAAGATTGATCGTGTTCTCAGGCTTTTCTGCCTTTTCTCATTTATTTAGTTGTGATTGTGTGGATGCTCTTAGTTTCCTTGGTCTGTTTGTCATTGCATCTTTGAACATTTTCTAGCCTTGAGCTTGTTTATTTCCTTTTAACCAGCTGGACTGGACTGGCTTAGTTCAATGTGTTTTTTTTTTGCTTCACCCACCTCCTTTCCAAAATCATATCAAATGTCAGCCTGCTAGACTTGAGGCTCGTCAAAAGATACTGTCCCTTGAGGAAATTTTATACGGTATGGATGTATCTATAAGATTCAACGAACTCTTTTAGTATAACATCAAGAGTTAGATTTCCAACAAGGTTAAGTAATATAAATCTAACTAAAGAAAATAAGGTTGAATAAGAGCATAAGATGACATATTTATCGGTCGAAAAGTGATGTTCACCAACGTTCCAATTAAAAGAAATAATATATGAAGTAAATATAACAAGTAAAAATAATTGTATCAAAATTGAATTTGACCGTTGGATGATTGCAAGCAAAAGATGATTCTATTTTAAAAAGTCAAAGAAATGTTTAGGCAATTGTAATATTTTGTCACAATGAATGGCCTTTTAAGGCAATTCAATTTTCAGAGAAGATTTTTTAATATTAAATTAACTATTTGTTCAACATCAAATCCACCTTCTGGCACCAGCTTGTATATCCGTGATGTGATAACAAATTTTTATTCTTTTTTATTTAGTATGTGTTAGTCATAAATATGATATGACAAATAAAAATTGTACGAGGCTCTATTTCATTCTTAATCAAATGAACAATTTGGGAGAAAATTATCAAAATGATCCTTAATGAATAAGAGTTGAATTATTGAGTTGGGAACAAAAATAAGCCACAAAAATATAAAAGTAACTAAAATAAGTCACTATTTTAGTAAGTAACTAAAATAAGCTTAGTGGAAGAAAAAGTTTCACTATATTCAATTTTCTAAACGTTTTTCGTTACTATGATAACATTTATTTTTAATATATAAAGGAACTTTTTCTTCCACTTTATAAAGTGGAACTTCTTATTCCACTTTATAAAATGGAAGAAAATCTTCAACTTTATAAAAAGTTACCTTTTCATTTTCACATTCACCTTCTCTCCTTTTTATTTTCATGGCTTCCAAAAAAAAATCACTTTGAAGATGGTCATCTGCATCAAAAATTCACTTAAAGAAATAAGTGTTAGACATAGCGATAATCATCTGCATCAAAAGTAGGCGAGACATGAAAATTTGAGGATGTCCCAACATTTTTCGTCATTTCAAAGTGTGAGGACTGACCAAAATAATTATTTAGTTCATAACTTGGAGCAATATTCCTATCTTGCTGAGGTAAACCGCTACAAAATATATAATAATAAGAATAATAAATAATATAAATTAATAAATAATTGACAAAATCAACAAACAATAATTGAAATATATTAATTGAGCATTATCGATCACTATCATTGGTAGTTTTGTTTAAATCAAAATCATATCGGCCGGTAAGAGTATTTTGCTAATGAGTCATTTTAGGAAAATCAGTAGATTGAGTTATCGAAAATCCATCAATGCTATTAGGATTTTCTAATTAGGGATGAACATCGACCGATAAAGGAGAACGTTGTTGACTTATCTTAGGCTCCTTCCTAACATATATTCCAAGTATTGTTGACTTGATTTGATCTATATAGTCATTTGGAACCCTTAAAAAGTCGGTCAGCGATTCGTCATTATATATAATTCACTCTCTAAAATTTACTTGTCCTTGTGATAAAAATGAAGTAGGGTATTTTCCGGCTATAATCAAATTATAATCGTACTGTTTATACCAATTCTTTTATAAATTGATGAAATAAATTTGTGATATCGGACATTTATTGGATATTTAGCATTGTGTTTGGGAGGACAATTATAATAAATGATATTTCCGTCATGTATAATTTCGCCATCCCAATAAATTGAAACTTTAACTTTACGTGTAGAAGATATGTTTTTTAGATTGAAATGAACAAATATAGAAGACTTTATGTTGTAGGTGCTATCAACTATGCATAAACGTCCTTAAATAGATTTTTCAGAATAAAATAATAAAAATACATAATGAAATATTTTTTTCCGTTTTAATGACATATCAAATCAATATAATTTATATGACAACACTGAAAAAGCTTCTTCAAGACGTGAAAAATATTCTTTTTATAAAGTGTAATAAAAAGTTCCACTTTATAAAATGGAATAAAAAGTTCCACTTTATAAAGTGGAAGAAAAAACTCCACTTTTTAAAATGTAAGAAAAAGTTCTGTTATATATTAAAAATAAACGTTATGAAACTAACGGAAAACGTTTAAATTATTGGATATAGTGGAACTTTTTCTTCCACTAAGCTTATTTTAGTTACTTACTAAAATAGTGGCTTATTTTGGTTACTTTTATATTTTTGTGGCTTATTTTGGTTCACATTTGATCTCTCTCTCTATATAAAATCTTATTTAAGTATTTTTTAATGTATATAAAATAATATCATTTTAGTCCTTAGCCCTAAAATTAATTAAAGGAAATGTTAAATTTGACAAGATTCAAAAATGGATTAATAAGAAGATATGATAGTTAGGAGGATAATTCTTCATTGGTAAAAAAGTCAAAGATAACACCTTTATAACACTTTTTGTAGGTGAAATTTAGGTGAACAATAAATTGGTTTCACAAGGTAAATCTTGACATTTTGACATATTATGATGTCATGGATGACATCAATAGGAAGAATTCTCTCCTATAAATAGGTAGCTCCTAATTCATTTGTAACACACCTCTCACTTACCTTATCATCTCATAAGACATTTGTTCTTCTTTCTCTCTTGTAGTATTTCACTTGTACTCTTTAAAGTGAAATAAATATTGGTTGGTTGTGTCCGAGGACTAGGCAAAAAAAAAAAAATTTGCCAAACCTCGTTAAATTCCTATTGTTCTTTTTATTGTTGTCTCATTTACTATTTATTAGCTACCTTTAGATATAGTAGTTGTGATTTCATCACTCTCTATATATTTGGCTTCCGCAACAATTGGTATCAGAGTCAAGATATTATCTAAGTATGCTCTGTGGTCACAGCATAATCTGAACTTTCACATCAGAAAAAGATTTACTTTGGTCATTGCATTGTTAGCTAGTAAATAGTATTTGTAGTAAAATGGGAGACAAGAAAAATGATGAGTCCACATCGAGTGTCAATAATACGTCATCATTGGCATCTTCGCTTAGACGAGAATTGTGTCAAATGCAAAATTTGCAGTTAAAATTTTTGACGGGTCAGGACATTTCAGAATGTGGCAAGGCGAGGTCCTTGATGTTCGTTTTCAACAAGGGTTAAATATTTCCATTAAAGAAAAGAAACCAGACGATATAGGAGAAGAAGATTGAAAGATTATCAACCGTGTTGCTTGCCGTACGATTCGATCTTACCTTGCAAGAGAACAAAAGTATCCATACACGAAGAAAACATCCGCAAATAAATTATGGAATTTATTGGAGGAAAAATTCTTGAAGAAAAACAGTCAAAATAAACTTTACATGAAAAGAAGACTGTTACGCTTCATTTATATTCCTGGTAGCACAATGAATGATCATATCACCAGTTTTAATAAGTCGGCAACAGATTTGGCGGAATATGGACGTGACTTTTACGGAAGGAGAAATGGCTTTAATGTTGTTAAGTTCACTTACCAATGAGTTCGAGTATCTTGAAACGACTCTACTGCATGGAAATGATGAAGTATCTCTCAAAGAAGTTTGTTCTGCCTTATATAGTTATGAACAAAGAAAGAGAGAAACATAAAGGCGGTGAAGCAGAAGCATTGATTGCGAGAGGTCGTTCACAAAATTATATGAGAACGAAGAAAGGGAGATCCAAGTCAAGATCTAGACTCAACAAAGATTAATGTGCCTTTTGCCGAGACAAAGGGCACTGGAAGAAAGACAGCCTAAAGTTAGCAAAGCCAAACCCAATAATGGAAAGGCTGCCATGGATTCAAATGTGGCTGATTGTGATGACTCTGATTACTCACTAGTTACGACAGATCCATCCAAATCATATAATGTATGGTTGATGGACTCAGCTTGTAGCTATCATATGTGTCCAAATCTGTACTGGTTTGTTGATTTACAAGAAGGAGAATGTGGAGTTATTTACACCTCAAAACAATAATTCTCTTACCGTATATGGTGTTGGTTCAATCCGATTAAGAAACCATGATGGATTAAGTAGAACATTAACAGATGTTCGATATGTACTAGATTTGAAGAAAAATCTCAATTCTGTTGGAGCCCTAGAGTCAAAGAGGATCAAAGTCATTGAAAATAATGGCGTGATGAGAATATGTTCTGGTGCACTAGTGGTAATGAAGGCAATTCGAAGAAATAATAACATGTACCACTATCAAGGTAGTATAGTTATTGGGACAGCGACAACAACATCCAATGACGAGAAGGGGGCATAAATGACCAAGTTGTGGCATATGTGGTAGGGACATGATCGAGGAAAATCCTTGAAAACTTTATGAGATCAAAGATTGCTAAAAGGAGTAACAAGGGTTAAATTTGGAACAGCTATCCATAATACTAAAGGTATTTTGGATTATGTTCGTTCAGATGTTTGGGGTGCTTCCAAAACACCTTCATTAGGTTTGGAAACACTATTTTGTAACCTTTGTTGATGACTTTTCTCGAAGATTATGGGTGTATACGATGAAAAAAAAGATTAAGTATTGAGAATTTTTTTTCAAATGGAAGGCGATGATAGAAAGTCAAAGTGACAAAGATCAAGTGTCTTCGCACAAACCATGGTGGAGAATACAAGAATGATATTTTTTCAGAAAATTTGTGAGAAAAATGACATCATCAGACATTTCACCGTCAGAAATACACCACAACAGAATGGAGTGACAGAACACATGAACCGAACTCTGCTGGAGAAGGTTCGGTGTATGTTGTTCAATGCTGGCTTGGGCAAAGAATTTTGGGCTGAGGCAATAACATATGCATGTCACCTCATTAGTCGTCTACCATCTGCTGCTATTGGTGGGAAGACACCATTTGAAAAATGGTATGTAAAACCTGCTGAAGATTATGGTTCTTTATATGTATTTGACTCAATTGCATATTATCATATAAGAGAATCAAAGTTGTACCCAAGAGCAAACAAAACTTTATTTATGGGAATTACTTCTGGAGTCAAAGAATACCGTTTATGGTGTCCAGAGACAAGAAAAGTTTTTCAGCAGGGATGCTACCTTTGATGAATCTACCTTGAAAAATAAGGTAATAGTTGAAGAAGTCAAACAAATTGATGGTGCTTCAAACCAGGTGGAGTTTGAGGGAAAGATAATTTTCCCAACTCAGGTATCAGACGAGGAAACAACAGAAGCTATTCCTCTTGAAGGAGATCCAGTCGAAGCGGAGGTTCTATCTCAAGAACCTCAACCACAACTTGAATCAATAGCAAAGAGCAAGCCAAAAAGGACAATAAGAAAACCTGCTCGACTCATAAATATGGTGGCTTGTGCTAACTCAATTGAGCTGATGACATTCCTACCACTTATAAAGACGCAGTCCAAAGTTCCCAAGAAGATAAGTGGAGGAATGCCATGAATGAAGAAATGCAGTCCCTTCATCAGAATCATACATGGATATTGACCACTTTCTCGGATGACAAGAAAGCAATTGGGTGCAAATGGGTATTTGCAAAGAAAGAAGAATTTCCTAACCAAAAAGAAATTAGCTACAAAGCAAGATTGGTGGCCAAAGGATATGCTCAAAAGGAGGGAATTGATCATAATAAGGTGTTTTCTCTAGTTGTGAAACACTCATCCATTAGAGTTTTGTTGGCTTTGGTAGCACAGTTGAATTTGGAACTAGTTTAGTTGGATGTAAAAACTGCATTTTACATGGAGACTTAGAAGAGGAAATCTACATGATTAGCCAGAAGGATTCAAAGTTGATGGAAAAGAAAATATAGTGTGAAAACTTGAAAATTGTTGTATGGATTGAAACAATCTTCTAGACAATGGTACAAACGATTTGACAAGTTTCTGTTGCAACAAAGTTAAATAAGAAGCAAATACGATCATTGCGTGTATTTACGTAAGCTTGAAGATAATTCCTTTATATATCTTCTCCTATGTATTGATAATGTGTTTATAGCTTCTAAAAGTCAAGAGAAAATTGAGAAGCTAAAGATTCAACTAAGAAAGGAGTTTGAGATGAAGGATTTGGGTGAGGCAAAGAAGATTATTGGCATGTAGATAAAAAGAGATAGACATTCAAAGAAACTCTATTTATCTCAAAAAGAATATTTGAAGAGAGTACTAAACCGAATTGGTATGAATGAAAAAATGAAGTCGATTAGCACTCTGTTTGCTCCTCATTTTATGCTTAGTGATGCTATGTCACCTAAGAATGAAGCTGAACAAGAATATATGTCAAGAGTACCATACGCAAATGCTATTGGTAGCTTGATGTATGCAATGGTTTGCACAAGGCCAGATATTTCATATGTTGTTGGAGTTGTAAGCAGGTACATGCACAATCCTGGAAAGGATCATTGGCAGACTATAAAATGGATTTTACGGTATATTCATATTGTAGATGTTGGTTTGGTTTTCGAGCAGAAAGATGTCAATATCTTGTTGGATATTGTGACTCAGATTATGCAAGTGATTTGGACAAACAAAGATCAACTGGTGGTTATGTTTTCACTATTGCAAATGCACCAGTTAGTTGGAAGTCTATTTTGCAGTCAACAATTGCTTTGTCTACCACTGAGACAGAGTACATGTCATTTACAGAGGCTGCGAAGGAAACAATTTGGCTTCAAGGATTGCTTAGAGAGCTTGGCATTGGACAAGAAGGAATCACAATATTTTGTGATAGTCATAATGCTATTCAATTAGCAAAGAACCAAGTTTATCATGCAAGTATGAATCATATTGACGTCCGATATCAATTCATACGAGACATCATAGAAGATGATGAAATCATAATGCAGAAAATTCATGCTACGAATAATCCTGCCGATATGTTGACAAAAGTGGTGTCTGCGGTCAAGTTTCAACATTGTTTGAGCTTGATCAACATTGTTAAACATTAAAGATTGAGGTTGAAGACACAGTCAAAATTGTTGTTGAGAGAAAGTTGAAAATGGAGAATCTTGCCAAGGTGGAGATTTGTTAAATTTGACAAGATTCAGAAATGGATTAATGAGAAAAGTCAAAGATAGCACATTTTGTAGGTGAAATTTAAGTAAACAATAAATTGGTTTCACAAGGTAAATCTTGACATTTTGACATATTATGATGTCGTGGATGCCATCAATAGGAAGAATTCACTCCTATAAATAGGTAGCTCCTAATTCATTTGTAACTCACCTCTCACTTGCCTTATCATCTCATAAGACATTTGTTCTTCTTTCTCTCTTGTAGTATTTCACTTGTACTTTTTTAAAGTGAAATAAATATTAGTTGGTTGTGTCCGAGAACTAGCCAAAACAAAAAAAACAAAAGTTTACCGAACCTCATTAATTTCCCGTGTTCCTTTTATTTTTGTTTCATTTACTATTTATTAGCTATCTTTAAATATAGTAGTCGTGATTCCATCACTCTATATATTCGGCTTCGGCAACAGAAAATTGTTAACTTAATTGTTTTCTTTCACCATTTGAGGTCATGCTCCATACACACTACACCCATTTCTCATTTTCCTCTAAAACTTCTATTTTCATACATAATAATAAGAAAGAAAATCAAGATTACTAAAATTAATGTGAACTAAATAAATTGGATTAAAGTCTCCAATTTTCCTAAAAGGAAATCGACATAAATAAACTCTTTTTAAGTTGTAAGTTATTCTCTCTTATTAAAGTGATTTATGGGAGATATAGCTATTTTTTAGTTTTAACCTTTTTAAAATTACTAAGTTTTTCAAGCATTGTTTTTTCATTCTAATTTTAAAGTAAAATGAAAAATTGAACAAATAGAGATAGGAAATAAAAACCTTCCAAATATTCTTTTGAAATTTGAAGAAACTTTTGTGAGTATGAGAAGATTTTGGCGGTGGAAATTGTGTAAGAAATGGCAATAGAAAGAAGAAGAAGGAGAAGAAATGGCGAAAAAGGATGACCGAGGAAGAAAAGGTCTACCACTTGGGACCCACAATTAAGTTTAATAAGTTTTTTTTTAGTTTTTTTTCAAGGGAAAAAGCTCAAATATGCCATAAAATTTTTTTAAAAAAGACTTATTTATGTCATCAATTAAAAGTTTGTCTCATTTATGCCATTACTGTTAAAGAAAAGGCTCACTCATGCCATTATTTTTTAACGGTGGTTTTACAAAATCATTTTTGACACGTGCTAATTATAATTCGACCACGTCATCAATGTTTTTAATTTATCACGTGTCAAAAACGGTTTTGCAAAATAACCATTAAAAAATAATGACATGAATAAGTCCTTTCTTTAAAGTAATTACATAAGTGAGCCAAATTTTTAACTATTCAATGCCAAATTAATAAAACAAAGTAGTTTGTTTGCTAAAAAAATTAAAAGAGGGTTATTTATTGCTAATATAATCTATAAGGTGTTATACAGTGTCATTGTATCAACTATGTGCCCATTTTTCACCACCTGGACCTGCTAGAAATTATTTAAGTCCTTGGGCCTATTTGCTTTCAAAAATCAGCATATATGTTTTATATATACTGCTGTATACAAGCCAAATTGTGGCCCTTTTCCCTGTATATTGGCCTGTATTTTGCATGTATACAACCTCATCTTGTCTTCCAGGCACCTGCATTTTACCTCAACCCTGTATTTTTTTATGGAAAAATAAATTAAATACATAACTATAATTTTTATATTCTCTAATTTTCCCTTCTTTTTTTTAAATATTACATAATTCCCTATTTTTTTTTATTTTAGTGTAAGTTTGTAGATACATTACATTCTCTCTCCTATAATACACAATTACCCATTTAATGCCTATTTTTTCTCCATTAAAACACTCAACCTCTTAAATCAGTTTTTGAATTTTGAATTTTATCCATTTAAACACTCAACCTTTTAAATCAGTTTTTTTGATTTTGAATTATGAATTTTAATTAATTTTAAATAAAAGACCCAATTTTGAAAATTTGAATTTCAAAATTCAAAAAATTTGAAATTTAAAAAAGTGAAAATTTCAGGAATCAGGACAACTTCTCTTAACTTCTCCCGTTTTGGTTTTACTCCATCAAGTTTCAGTTCTTTTTTTCCATAATCATCTTCCTTCTTCTTAACCCAGCATATTTTATTCTTTTCTTCTTTTTATTCTTAATCCATCATCGTTTTTTTCTTCTTAATCTGTAATCGTATTAACCCAGCATCTTTTTATTATTAATCCATCATCACTTCGTCTTTTATTCTCTTTTTGGTTTTTGTTAATTGCTCTATTACATCATAGTAATGGATCCGTTAATTAATAGAAGGATATATGATTAAAAGAGAGAATTTTAGCCTCTGAGCGAGGATACTCCAACAAGAAGAGCCTAACCAGGCCCTTGAGATAACAGCACATACCATAGGGTAGCCCTACAGAGCCAAAATGAAAGGCCTTCATCTATCATAGTCTAGCATAGCAGACAATAACGCGAAATCCAGGAAAGGGAGGGGGAATGAATGCCAAATCTGAAGCAAACCGAAAAGCGAGTTCTTGTGGAGTGAGTCTAGTGCTTCCCTTTAACCTAGAAGCACTCAGTGTCACTGAGAAAGTCTTTTCTTATAAAAGACGCCACTTTACGAGGGAAGATGCAGATAAAAGGACAATAGCCTGATGTCAGCTTATGGCCAACGATGAAAATTAGAAAGAAAATAGGAAAAAGTCTTTGCATGATCCTATGAATCTTCAGAAGGATTCAAACAAAGACTCTGGCGAAATATCAAAATCAAAGGTTGTGAAAATACAACAAAAAAAGAAAAAAGAAGCAGCAAACATTGTTGTTAGGCCTACATTGTCTCGGGTTAGTATTTTGGTACTTAAAACTGTTGTTTAAATTGGTAAAAATTTTAAGGAATCAAGTGTGCTTGCTGATACATTTGAATAAGTGTATATAGTGTTTTAGATGGTGAATTGATACATGAATTTGTTGTGTATCATGATATTTTATATGTATCATGAAGTTTTGAAAATTGTTATAATGTATCATTCAATAAGTTTAGTAAATGCGTCATCAACTGTGCTTGATGATACATATAGAATCAGTGTGTATAGTGTTTAGTCAATGCACTGATACATGTAGTAGATATGTATCACATGTTTTGCATGTAGTATGAATTTCTGAAAACTGATATCATGTATCAGTAAGGTATTAGTTGTTTAGTTGATGTACTGATACATGTTTTGAAAATTGTTATAATGTATCATTCACTAAGTTTAATAAATGCGTCATCAACTGTACTTGATGATACATATAAAATCAGTGTGTATATTGTTTAGTCGATGTTTCTGATACATGTATTAGATATGTATCACATATTATAATGTTTTAGTTAATTCACTGATACATGTAGTAGACATGTAACACATGTTTTTCATGTAGTATGAATTTCTGAAAACTGAAACCATGTATTAGTAAGTTATTAGTTGTTTTATTTAGTATTTATATTTCAATATCGTTATAATTTGCTGTTTTATTTTCAAATTGCAGCCACTGAAGTACAAGATTAAAAAAATACCAACACATCCCATAAGGTGTGCTGTCAATTTTAACAACAATTTCCTAAAGGACAGGATTGTGATCAAATTCCAGGGGGGGGAGTATCTTCAGCAGACTGATTATGCAAGGAAACTGTACTGCATATAAACACCAGAGGAAGAAGCATCTCCAGCTTCCAAAGACCTTTACTTGCTTCAAATTCATACCCTTAGGTCTTGTAATTAGAGAAGTTGTTGTATTGTCTTTTTATTCACTATGTAAGATTGTTTCTCGTGTTTTGTAGTTGTAGCTTGTATAGACTTTTTGTAATTGATAGGAGTGTAGATAGTTATCATCTATTTGTTTTGTATTGAACACTATTGGATGAATAGAGTGCATCGTTCACCAAAAAAAGACAGATATTCAACCAAGCATAACATACATAAAATAAAAGCTAGAAATCTCAATATTGAATTATAACTAAAGAGAAACATTATATATTCTTATTGTCAGATTGACCGTAGTGTACTTTAAGGATTTCAAAGGATTCTTAGAAATGATCAACAATTATTTAAAGAAGCCAGATTGAAAAGATAAATAGACTTCCCCTTGTTCAATTATTTTTTAGAGGTTGCACGATAATAGAACAAAGCACTCCCAACACTGAATCATCTTGATCTCCTACACGATTAACTAATTCTATGCCACTCACCCAAAAAATTCTTGAGTCCTCAATATGAGTAGAATTTCACCTGCACTCATCCCAATCATGGTTTAACTCAAGTCTTAATACTAAAACACTAGAAAAAAGTCCAAGTCATTTTAACACAACACAATGGAAGGAAAAAAAAGGCTAATTAAAAAAAGGAGAAAAACAGAAGTCTTCAAAGTACAAATTTCTTTCTTATAACCCAAGTGTGCTTCCAGAAGAATGAATCCTAAAACTGAAATAGTACAAATTAACACAGAATTTGAGCTCGATGTCGATGAATTACCCATGCTATTCATTTATTATGAGTTGGAATTCATATTGTCTGAACAGACGATTCCATAACCTACTAGTATAAGCTCATCTACTGATAATCTTGGCGACGGTTTATTGATCTACCCCAACACCTCACAGCAAAGAGAGATTAGCCACATGACAATCCTCCCAAAACTTTAACTTTTACTGCCTATATCTCTACCCTCTTACAGAACTCTTTCCTTGATATATCAATATCCAACTCGACTTGATACATCAATATCCAACTCGGCTGCAATTGCTGCTTTGAGATTAGAAAACGAAATTGAATCTCCAACAACGATTTCATCGATTTTGTAACTTTCATACTGTAATTCGTTTACCCAAATTCTGAAATGTCTCATCAAAATCGAAGTATTCATCTTGAAAAATCCACTGTAACAACAATAAAATTAATGCAGTTCGAAATTTAACAGATTGTTCATAAAAAATGTTTTCAAAATAGATGATATAATCTTTGATTTTCAAAATTTGAAATTAATATCCAATTACGTGCTGATTTTATGGTGATTAACGATCTGTTACCTTAAATTAAGTTGTTTTAGTAACAACATTAATTGTACCGTTTTTTCCCTATTTTTTTCTCAACAGTTTAAACTTACCATATATCATTTACCATGTATCACTAGAGTCTAAAGTATCAAAGAACAATAAATTTAAGGATTTTTTTTGTAAATACTAAATTTGTCGGGACAGAATGTAATTATTGAATTACACTATGAGATTCCTTAAATTTTTACTTTTTTTATTCCAACCTGTATATCAACGTGTACTGCTATGTATACCAGTGTACACTATTGTATACAACCCTTTTTCAAGCTTTTCGAGACTTACAAAAAAATATATTATTTTATCGATTTTTACTTGAATCTAAAGTTATTTTCAATCTTTGATTTTATCATTTTTAAAAATCAATCTTAATCAGCCAATAACCTACTAATTAGGAGAGAATGTAAAATACAGTGATATATAGGTAATTGCACATGATATTTTTTTCTATTTTTATTGATTACATTTTGACTTGGATTGATGAAAGAAATGAGGCAAACAAAGTGACTAATCCAATTTTAGCCAACCATATCATCTTTCGGAAAAAGGGATTGATACATACTTTAGAAATTATAGTTGAACCCCAAAAATGAGTTTCCTATATATCTCAGGCTATATGATAATTCAAGCCATTTATATTTCGATACGCTTAATTTGGTGCCTGATTTTGAAAGAATTCATAAGTCATCCTGTATCAAATTATGAGGAAACCAGGATGCCCGAGATTAAGATTTAAGAGAAAATATTGAAATACAACCGAGTTTCAACATTAATTGCGCCTACATACCTTGAATTAGGGAATCAGGCTGTTTCTAGTTCAACTCGATCGGTTGAAAAGGAAAACTCTTATGCTAAATGACCTTCGGTTCTGGAAAAGTGACAAATGAATCGAATATGAAAAGGAAGCTTTCTACCTCTAAGACATGAATGTAGCATGCTTCACACCCATAAATAAGAACTTGCACAAACATAATTTACAAAGCTCTTGGCGCGTTGTCACTCAGATTGAAAAACTGCTTCAGGTGGAGACCAAAATTTCTATATGCAAAACTGAAACCGAGAACCCTAAGAAAAAACCCACATGCCTTCTGAAAGGGATGTTGTTTGATTGCAGTTGAAGTTGTTCCTTAGCTCGTGTCCTAAGAGTTTGATACCTCTCTTTGGACTATGTCCCAGCTCACCGCTAAGAAAAAATTTCATATTGTGTTGTATCCTCTTTGATGTTGTCTGCACATGTGGTCTGTTTTGGAGAATTCATCATTTCGGTGCTCTCGACAAAGACTGAAATAAAACATTAGCATAAAAATGTAATTCAAATGGGGAGCTGGTGTCTTTTATCGTGTTGACACTTGATTTTCTCCTTAAACATTTGACTCAACTTCTTTGGGTTTGACGTAAAGCAAATAAGGCTCCTGACTCATATTTTAAATATAATCTTTAATGTACTCTTCGTGTTATGTCGAAGAAATAAAATATAGAATGATGTAATATGTTGATGGTTCTCTTAATGTCATTCTTGCAAATGAAAATAATTATGGTGATTCTTCATTGATAAGATGATTGTAGTCTATTGATAGGATAATGTTAATCCATTTATAGGATAATGTTGCTTCATGATAGGATGATGATGACACTCTATCTATAGGATGATGATGTTCATACTTCATTGATAAGATAATGATTCTCCATTGATATGACAACGATAATGACAGGGTGATGATATTTTTCCATCGATAGGATGATGATGATTCTTAATAGCCTAACCCATCGGTAGCCCCCTAAATTTGACATCATATTTCACTTAGACACTTTAAGTAGACGATGTTCATTTTAGACACTTAATATAGGGATCCATTATGTTATTTTGACACTTTTTGCTTACGTGGCGTAATGAGTGTGATACACTCATTGACTAGCATATGAAATGATTTTTTTAGTTAACTTCAATATATTTTTCTTTTTATTCTCCATTTTTAACTACCAACCATTTTGCATACATTGTGAATAGAGGTTTCAATAACTGATGAAGTGCATTTTTCTTAAACTAGCAAAATCTTTCATTCACTTCAAGCTATTCATTAGACCAAAAATGACCGTAAAACTTTTCAATGGTGCTCGAGTGAAATGCGGATCTTCTTGTAAGTAATAAGAGGAATTAGAGAAGACAACTCGAGGGGTGATTTTCTGCAAAAGGTATGTAGAAGACGGGTATTTGGTGTGTTTGTGTGTGTGTGTGTGTAGTGGGGGGGCATCAGTGAGGATAATTAGTGCTTTGGGGTAGGGTATTTGGAGAAGACAACTGTTTGGGGTGGGGGTTTCTTTTATTGATTTAAGTTTTATTTTATTTTGTAATTATTTGGTTAATATGTCATTAATTCATTAGTCAATTTGTATTTTTACTCTAAATTAATTATTTAAAAATCACTTCTGATACAAATGACAAATGTCGTCATTTAATTTGTTACTTTACAGGTCATTCTCGAGTGTAATACACACACAACTGTTATGAAAAAAATTGTCAAAATGACACAACAAGACCCTATATTAAGTGTCTGAAATGAGTATTGTCTACTTAAGGTGTCTAAGTGAAACATGATGACAAATTTAGGATGTTGCCGATGAATTAATGATGTTAATGCTCCATTGGTAGGATAATGATGATCCATTTATAGGATAATGATGATGAAGAATGATGATGCTACCATATCGATAGGATGATGCTACTCCATTGATATGATGATGCTGATCCATTGGTAGGATAATGTTGATGATCATTGGTAAGATAATGTTGATCCATTAATATGATAATGATGAGGAAGCTCCATCGATAGGATGTCGTAGATCCATTGGAAGTTTAATGATAATGATCCATTGGTAGGATGATGATAATGATCCATTGATAGGATAATGATATATCCATTGGTAGGATAATAATAATCTATTGGTAGGATAATGCTGATGAAGATGAAGATTCGTTGGTACAGTAATGTTGATGATCCATTGATAAAATATTGATGACGATCCATTGTTAGGATAACGTGGATGATCCATTAATAATGGCAATGATGATCCATTGGTAGGATGAAGATAATGAAGATCCACCGGTAGGATGATGCAGATAAAGATTCGTCGGTAGGATGATGTTTATCCATTGATAGGATGATGTGTATCTATACCGAGCGAAGATGATGCTTCACTAAGCAACATAGGTAATCTTATGGGTATCTTCTGAGTGGCAATATCATCTCAATCGACAATACAAATAAAAATGACCAAAAAATTAGTGGTATCATTTCATTCGATAATAAGATATAATTGACTCTCTGGGTAGTAACATTATCATGTCTGATAATATGGTGCAAATAACATCCTCCAGGTATCTTTAGTTAATGGAAAAATGTCTTTCATCTGGATTTTTCATTTGTTCCATCTCTGAACATAGTTGCACGTTCATTATGGACCTTGCCTTGTTAGGAATTTAATGAAATAATATTATTCATATCCTCAAATCTTTGATATACATAACATAAAATATTTCCTGCATCCACAGAAAAATTGTCAATTTTGGAGAGCTTTTTGCTCTTTCGACTTCTACCTATTCATTTAATGGAGGAATATGCTAATTTTGAAGTAAACTTATAGACCTGCATCCACAAAAATATTGTTAGTTTAAAAATGAACCGACATGTGTCGATCTCTTTGCTTGTCTTCTCCTTGTCTTGCTATCTCCGGTTGATTTTTCTGATCTCCCGCCTCTTGATAGATAAGACAAATTATTTTTATGCAAAATAATTGAAACATGAAGGAAAGTTCTAAAAGAAGATATATTTTCAAAAAATAATATTTGAAAAAGGTCACTTGCAAGTGTCATGTTACATCAAGCTTAATAAACGTCTTTGAGGTTAATGTGTCGAGGTCTATTGGATTACTTATTGAAAAGATTCTGAAGATTCTTGAAGTTTGGGTGATCTCTCTTAAAATGTATATGATTGTTGAAGTTGACTTCTGATCTCATAATGTACATGAGAATCATTTGAAGTCACTTCTAAACTTCTGATCATGTTGGAGGTACTCAAAGGTTTTCTAGACTTTCGATGAACCTTACTGAAATTTTTGAGGTCAACCTCAAAAAGTTTTTGTCCCAATTAACTGTCTTCATGTATTTTGAGCCATCGATGAACGAATCATGGAATTCTTTTAGATCTTCTCTAAAATTTTGTCCCATTTACAATTGTCAATGTAACTTCAGTCTTGACTTGTTGAAAAGATCATTTTCTTGAGATTTTTTGAGTGGGAGATATGAACAAGCCATTGTGGAGCCTACGTACCCCGTTGAGGAAGGAATTAGGTCAAACGTAGTTCCCATCTTGAGAATCTACAGAAACAAAAAAATTAACTAAGGAAAACGATCGAGGCCAACATAGGCCGCCTAAATATCTCATTCTTGAAATTTAGGTTTGAACGTAGTTTAAATACAAAAGAAAATAAATTAAGAGGGTTAAAGAGGGGTGACCGAGGTCGACATAAGTTGCATATATATCTCATTCTTGAGAATTCAGGTTAGGCTTAGTTCATTATAATTAAAATTCTTAACAAAGACGATTACAAGCAAATAATAAAGTCGATTTACAAGAAAAACTAGAAATTGAGTCTTCAAACATTGTATCTTTAGACAACATTTAAGTAGATTAATAACTTATGAGATCCAATCTCCAAGCAAACTGATGAGTTCTCTTTCCTCTTTTTTGTCATATTGACACTAATTTTGATTTCTTTGATACGTTCATCATTTTTCTTATTCACTATTCTAATCTTTTCTGAATGCGACTTATCGTGACATTCGAACTACCTGAACTCCTTAACTAGGTGTTTCGATACCATGATCTTCTCATTGTAGTCCTCAAGTTCGCCTGCATCTACCCCATTTTGTTCATTCAGCTTGTGACATGACATGACATTGAAAGTTTTGATAATTTTTTCACTGAAATCGTAGACAGATACTGTTAGATAGCAAATATAAAGAAAGTAAAACAAATTTTCGCAATAAAGGAGGTTTTCATTTGAAATAAGATAATAAGAACGTTGGCCCTTTTTCGCCTCTTTTTTTTTCTCAAATATTAGGAGGGAGATTAATATATAGTGTGGTAATAAATAAAAAAAATTATGGGCCTCGAGCCTCATTCGGAACACTACCAATTTTAGAAATAATATAGAAAATTTTTTATGTCTACCAAGACGAGCGAGAAACCAAGAGCGAAGTGGATGTCCAATTTGGAATATGCTCTTTTGACTCGCTGCCTAGTATGCATGACTGGTGTCTCAATCGTCACTTCAAGCACAATTTTACCTTCTTTGGACCAATTTTAAATTTCAACCCCTATACCATTTTGCATTATAAAAGACTGATCTAAGTGAAGCAATTATTTGGAAAAACTTGATCGATCTTTTGCTTGTTCTGGCCCTCTTTTAGCCTTAAAGTAAAAGCTTTTTGAGGTGACATTATCACAAATTTAGATTTTTCTCTTTTGGTTGGCGAGACTACATAATTTTTAAACTTTTCAAGGTGGCTGAGATTATAACTTTCTCCACATTCAAATCTTCTTTGAGTTCAACCATATTAATAGTCAACCCTCCATGATTCGACATGGGGTTGCTATTGACATTAGAGAGGCAGTCTGGAGAGTGACGACCTTTTGATCTATCAAGTCTTGAATTTTATGCTTCAAGTTGATACAATACTTAGTAATATGCCCAACACCTCCTGAATGGTAAGCAAAGTAAAGATTGAGTCTATAAAGCTTAGAGTTGACATTGATACTTTGGATCAATTGTCTATATCAGGCCAGCTGATTTCAATCTCTCAAAAAGTGTGTTCGGCTCTCAATCAAAGAAGTTTACACTCTAGCAGGTTTCTTCTCAAGATATGGGTGAGGAGGATTGTACTTATTTTCTGAATGTGAAGTTACTTGACAATAGTTTTAAGGATTTAGTGAGTTCGTGCTTGCTTTTGAAAATTGGCGTATTATGGAGCTCGGTAGCTAGGAAGGGTACTTTGGTAGTATAGGAGTGGAGTTTGCTAACTTGATTGGATATTTGAACAGTTAACTGATGGGGTTTGGTAATATGGATGGGTATTTTGGTAATTAGAAGGTGGAGTTTGATAAATATTAGATGGAATTTGGTAACTCGGTGGTGGAGTTCCGTAATTGGGAAGTGGAATTTGGTAACTTGGTTCGATATAGCAAGCTGGATATGAATTTTTTGGGGCTCGAGGATAGCCTTTGTAAGGTGAAGATTTTCTGAAGTGTCCTTGTCCATCATATGCGTAGGAAACGGAAGACACATCATTTCTCTTCTTTTTCAACAATCTCGAAGATTTGGTTGGAGCGGCAACGAGAGAAATCTTTTCGGTTTTAAGCCCATTTTCGATAGCCTCACCTACCTCTACTATCTCTGCAAATTTTGCTCTAATGAGTAATATTATCCTATCATAATACTCTGGTTCTTGATTGCATATGAAAACTTCAACGATCTCCTTCTCAGACATAGGAGGTCGAACTCGAGCAACCTCTTTTCTCCACCTATACGCATATTCACGATAACTTTCAGTGGATTTATTCTTGATTCTCTCCAAAAAAATAGCGACCAAGAACAATCTTCACATTGTAGGCTAACCGTTCAATAAAATCTTTAGCTAGTGCATTCTTGCTATACTACTGCTTTATCTCATAGGAGGTAAACTATTTCAACGCTTCTGCATTCAAACTTCGGCTAAAAAGTCTCACTAATATAGATTCATTCCTTCCAACACCTACAAGATGGTCACAGTAGGCCCTTAGGTGCGCCAATGGATTCCCTGTTTCTACGAAAGTGTCAAATTTTGTCACTTTAAAGCCTTTTGGGAGGTCTAAATTCCAATGTATTCGCAAACTCTCGTAAATCAACCCATCAACTTCAGGAACATAGTGCAAGTTCTTCATTGCTTTCCTGATCTGTTCTTTCATATTCAACTTGGTTGTCTCTATTTTTGACCTCCACTCTCTTCCTTTCTCCTTATAATGATCAAGCTCGGAACTATTGGCATAAGGTTCATTTGGAATTAGAATTTGAAAAGTTGCATTTTGAGTCAATGGCGGAGCAATGGACGGATTCTAGGCATTTTTAGTGGCTTGGTAATTCTGTGGGGAAGTCCGAAGGTTGGTATGCTGATTTTTGTGGTAATAAAAGGTTTGCGAATTGTTAAAACTTTCATTTTTAGGGGAAGGGCAATCTTGCGGATTGGCAGTTTGATGGGGGGGAAAGTTTGGGGATTGTTATCTTGAGTAGGAGGTGGCACTTGGTAAGAGACGGAGGTATGATGGGGATTTTGGGCGGTTAGGTTAATAATTGAAGAATTTTGAGATAGGTTAGAGGGTGGGTTTTGAACCAGTTCTGCGCTTGAAGGAGGAAAGTGGAGTGGATGTCCTCCATCTCTTGAGGGTTGAAATCGAAAATTAGATTAGACAAATCTCGCATTCTTCGCATTTGACCCTCATATCGACAAATTGTTTCATTAACTACATAACTAATTCATTTTGATCAGTGGCGGCGAGCTGAGCCATGACAACTTCAGCCAGTCCAATCTCGTAATTGTTTTCACCCATTACTGTCTTTTCTTTTTGCAAACTTTGATTGGAGAAGGAATCTTTGGGGGCCTTAGATCGTGTGAAATAAGTATGACCATCTAGTCTCATCAACACAGATCAATTTTACGTATCTGACAAAGAAAAAATAACTTTAAGATAAACATGTTAGTATATGTAGATAATAAATAATACAAGATATCACACATATGACCACAAACATATAAAAGTTGCTTCACTCTAAGATAAACTAGCCCACATGTTTAGAAAAATGACTAAACAAACAGGAATTTGTCTATTTGATTTTGATCTTAGTAAATCAAAACCATCAACTTGAGTCAAGACAAGTCGATTGTATGTTTCATTGTCATATCTCCGATAGATATGAAACTCTATTCTTCTTGTAAGAGTTGGAAAAGATAAAATTTCTCAAAATGGGGACCGAGCCTTGAAAGGTTGTCTACGTTTCTCACGAGGGAGAATTCAGGTCCTACATATTTCGACTCACTTGAATCTTGTTTGATGTGAGATGGTGAATATCTTTTGATATGAGAAAATAAGATTAAAAAATGAAGTTTGAATTTCGTTGAGAAACTAAAGACTCAAAGAGTATTTGGACGCACTTTTGATAGTGATTTGATATTTGTACTGATGGATTTTTAAACGATTTGAAAATGAGTGAGCTAGAATATCTCCAAATAAAGCAACATATTCACATTAGCAGTTATATCACATAAGCATTTATTACACGATCTAAACAGATATGTGACTCTTTTGTGTCATTGGTAGGCTATTTAAATAATGTATAACGTCATTTCAAACATTTCACTGCCCCAAAAACTCAAATTTATACAAGTTTTACGAATAAACTGAATGAGGATACATAATAGGGGGAATGGGGTACAACATATTCAGTATTGCGCAGGGGAACAATTTTAAACTATGCTTCCACCATTCCACGAAAGGTCCTTCTTGTTTTTTATTTTGTTGTCATCTCCGGGTATCAACGTATTTGGATGGACTAGTAGCTTGTGAATCTCGTTCTTCAACTAGTATAAACTATAATCTAATCCTTACTCTATCGGATAATTATTTTTCAAATAACGTATACATCATTCAAATTAGAACACATAAATATAAACATCCGTTTAGCCGTGAGCCATTTTGGACTCAAGATGATCTTTCTAATGGGACCAACACGTCTTGGATGTTGGATCAACTTAGTTCAAAATGTTCTAAATTCAGAATTTAGTTTAGCTCTACCCTAGTTGACTAAGAGTCACTTTTGAAAGACCGGAAATCAAAGTGGATAACTTAGGCTGAAATTCACGACAACCATTGGACGCATGACGAACCAATAAAATATTGATCATTCCGGATAAATGATTGAGTATAAAAAAGTCCGACTGTGATTTCACAAACCTTCCTTTAATATACTATACATACATATTGAAAGATGCTATGAAATGCGATGACAATTGTAAAATTTAAACACATTAATCACACATAAATAATGCAATTATAGTAATTAGTCAAATAATAAAATCTTTTGGTTAGAACTTAATTAAGTGACAAGTATACTTCGAAAAAATAAATAAAAGAAAAATGACTAGTTTCTGAAAAATCGATTAAACCTATTATTGAAGAGAAATCGAATTTCCAAAATAACAGAGTCGCCACTTAAGTTTTTTGAATAAAAATTAAGAAAAAACTTAAGGTTTTCAAAATATTTAAACAAATATAAATCAATTTGATAATATAAGGGTTCGAAGTTCAATATACATTCTGAGAAGGTGTTAGGCTCTCAGAATGCCCGCTAACCCACGGTTGATCGGCAATGTGACTAAAATGACTTTTCAAATTTTAAACAAAGTAAAGAAAATTCATTTTTATTTATTTAATTATTTTATTATTACTTCATTTTGGGGAAAGGAATAGTTCAAGTGTCGATAAAAATAGGGCTAAGTAATAGATACATATGAAAATAAATATTTCAATTTTTTTAATATAAAAAGAGAAGTGACTATCTATGTGAAATTAATTAAATCAAACCAAAATAAAATAAAATATATAGTCAATACAATAACATATAAAGTGAAAGAAGAGATCAAATTTTGGACAAATTCCCAAATTTTGAACATGTTCTAAGTTTAAAGGAAATTACTAAACTACATAACTTTACTTTATCTATTCCCAATATTTTCCTACTCTCTTATTAAAATTCAAAAATCCATTTTTACACACCCAATGATACTTACTTGAATTTTTGCGTTGGAACTCAAACTACACCTTTCCGATTCTCCAAACTTCCGCCCAAATTTTTTTCCCCTAAAATTTTCGGTTAACAATTAAAAGAAAATTTGGATTTCAAAAGAACTTTATCCCTATTCATCCAGATTAGGTCCAAAATAGGTTTATCATCTTCTCATTATGATTTCTTCCTTTTTTTGTGTATCTACTGTTTTTTCTTTCTAACAAATTTGTAAATTTTTTTCCAGAATCAAAATCTACGAAGAATTGAGTTCTTAATCGTCGCATGACCCTATAGTCATGAAAAATTGAAGTTCTTTCAAGAGAACTTTTGCAAAGAACAAACATGCATCAACTTTGGAAAATCCGAAAACCCCAAAGAAAAGGGGTAGAAAGGTGGCACCTCCGACTATTCGACCAACACTATCAACGGTATGTACATTTGTATCCTATCCATCCGGATTGTCGTATCTTTTTATTTAGTTTGATGATTCCTTTTTTTCATTTATGTATCGTTTAACCAACACTGACAACAATATGCACATTTGTATCCCTATCCATCCTGATTTTCGTATCTTTTTCTTTAGTTTGATGATTCATTTTTTTATTCAAGTATCGTTATTTGAACATTTAATTGCACTCATGGAACACTGATTTTTGTGATACTTTTATGATTTTGCACATAAATATTAAGGTATAATAGATTTTTTTTAAGTATTAAGTTTGTTGTTTTGTTGTTATTTAGTATAAAATTTCACGAATATTAATGTATCTAATATTATTGTTTAAGTATCATATTGGCATGCAGGTGTTATTTAATATCAATTTTCATGAACATTAATGTATTGATAAGTGAACAGAACTCAGAAAGTATTAACTATTTTGACTTCACGTAAGGAACGTTGATTTTTGTGATACTTTTATGTGTTGCACATGAATTTTAATCTATCTTAAATACCTTTTTAAGTATCAGTTTGATTTGTTTATATAACGACTAATTAAATTTGTGTATTTCTGTACCTTTTATGTGTTGCACATGCTAATTAATGTATCTAATATAGATGTTTAAGTTTTTTTTGTTATTTAGTATCAAATTGGATAAACATTAATGTATCTAATAGTATTGTTTAAGTATCATACTGGCATGTAGGTTTTATTTAGTATCACTATTCATCAATATTAATGTATCTAAAAGTGAACAACTAAAGCAAAACATTATTATATGTCGGTAATAGTATATAAATTGTTTATATCTGTTAGAGATTGATAAAAATTATTTATTTAATTGCATAATATGATTTATGTAACTAAACAAATTCCAAAGAACGCTCTAAAGTTTGGTCCAACCTACAACACCAATTATACTAAACATTTAGTATCGTCAATAAAGGATCAAGGTATAAAATTATTCAAAGAGACCATACTTGCCCCATACCTAAATATCCCCATATGCAACTACCAAGATTAGATTACAAAATGTTTATATTTGTTAGAAATTGAGCAAAGAAATTTAGATAATGAAATTCACATTAGTCATGCCAAAGGAAATGTGTTGAATTGTAGTATCCGTGAGTTTGCTGTTATTATTGGTTTGAAACGTAAATGTAATGTCAAGAATTTTACTTATCCAGTTTCAAAAAATCAGTAGGTTATTGCAAACATATTTTCCTGATACCACCTATAATGTAAATAAACACTGGTAGACCATTTTATGCTAGGTAGGCCTATGCAAAAATCGGATCAAACCATTAACCCGAGCCGATTTTCGATTTATTGGGCTAACGGGTTGGGATATTGGGTAATTGGTTCAGAGTTCGGTTTATTATTTTTTTTATTGGTTTAATTGTTCGAGGGTCGGGTTGGGAAGAAAAAATCTCGGGTACCCGATAGCCCGATAAGACCCGCTACTTTTTTTCCTTTAATTTCTAATTTCTCAATTAGGGATTTAGGTTTGAAAACTCTTTGTCTTCATCTAAACTTCTCAACTCCTCTCCTTTCTCCAAATTTTAAACTCTAAAGTTTCTCCAACTTAAAAAATCAGGTGAGATGACGACTAACCAACGAGTTACGATTTGAATCCAGACACTCAGGTGTCCGGCAAGGCGACGATTTCTCTCTAGTCACTAAGGCGAGGACGAAACTCGCAAGGTAACGACTAACGATGACACCTCAGTCCTCAAGCCTGCAATATTTTTATTTATTCCATTTATCATCATGATTCATGTGTGTCTATTTTCATGATTCAAAGTTTCAAACGAAGGAACAAAATATTGGTTTGTAAGTCGACTGTTAAACTTCAATTACTCTGAAAAATTGTTATGCACAACATCACCTTCAAGTTGAAGAGGGAAAATACCCAAAATTCGAGTACTAATAAAGTATATCTTGATATTTTTCTCCGCAATTTTTTGCTCAAGCCCCTCGTGTAGTTTTAGCGTGCTCAACGGAAGATGGGGCTAAAGGTTATTGAAGAAGATTCATAGCCTCATGTACCATCTATTTCTCCCTTGATTATAGTAACAAATAGTATTATTATGTTTTTGGATGGATAATATAATGAGCATGTTCTGTTTGTTTCTTTGATGAAAATGGCATTGTAATGTACTTGTTAATTAATTAGTTGTGAATATTGTCTTTATTTTTTAGAAAATATCAAGTGTATGAAATGCCCTTACAATTATATTATGCAAATGAAATTCAAATATGATGCCACCAATTTAATGCAAAGTAAAAATTATTGTTTTTTGTAAGAGAAAAGTTTTTGCCTGAGGCATCGTTGTTACGAGTCTCATTCTTCTCACGACTTCGGCACAGAACTACTCGACAGTCGGCTCTCCAGTCTCAGGTTCTGAGTCGCTCACTGCTCAAGTTCTCATGCCTCACAAGTAAGTCTCCAGTTGCCAGGCCTTAAAGGTGTTGTTGTTGTGCTGTGTCGAGTGTTTTCTAGTAGAAAGTTTGTGTTGTGTTGAGAGTTGGGTGCGCATAAATGCATATTGATAAGCCTTAGTGTGAACTCTAAGGAACTGTGAGTGTGAGAATTCATTATGTGATCTTTTAGATACTTGTCTCATGTAAAAAAAAAAAGTTGTGATGAATCATATACTATCTGTTAGTATTATAGTTGGTGTCACGACCCAAATCGGAGCCGCGACTGGCACCCACACTTACCCTCCTATGTGAGCGAACCAACCAATCTAAATCTTAACATTTCAAGGTAATATCAACATAAAGTAATGCGGAAGACTTAAATTAATTAATAAGATCAATAACTATTATTATTCCCAAAATCTGGAAGTCATCATCACAAGAACATCTATAATCAAATTACTAAACTAAGAGTATTCTAAGAAGCTAAAAATACATAAGAAGCTAGTTCATGCCGGAAGTTCAAGGCATCAAGACTTGGAGAAGAAGATCCAGTCCAAGCTAGAAGCATTAGCTCACCCTGAATTTCTGATGTAGTAAGACTGGCTTGAGTTACTGTTGAGTCGAAGATGACGGCACGTTTGCTGCACTCCACAGATAAACAAGAAGAAAACAATAAAAGTAGGGGTCAGTACAAAACACGGGTACTGAGTAGATATCATCGGCCAACTCAAAATAGAAAACAGTATGTATTAAGCAATATCATAAAATCAACTAATATCCTTAGCATGCAGCATTTACAGTTACCATAACCCTTGGTTACAACACCAAGCACATCAATGAGGACACACACCTCCTCATCATACTCATTTGGGAATTTAATTCATTAGATTAGATATATTAACATATTTCAAGATTCATTATCTTTATTCCCCTCGTGTCGGTACGTGACACTCCGCTCCTCAATATACTATCCTGGTGTCGGAACGTGACACTCCGATCCTCATTCTATCCTGGTACCGGAACGTGGCACCCGATCCATATTCTATCCTGGTGTCGGAACGTGACACTCCGATCCTCATATACTATCCTGGTACCGGAACGTGGCACCCGATCCATATTCTATCCTGGTGTCGGAACGTGACACCCGATCCATATTCTATCCTGGTACCAGAACGTGGCACCCGATCCATATTCTATCCTGGTACCGGAACGTGGCACCCGATCCCTTAATCTCACTACTTTCATTCATCAAGCCTTCTTTCATACCAAGGCATCATCATTATCAAAGTAGATTAGGGTTTCTTTTCAAGATTTGGGATTCAATAGCTTCATCATGCTTATTTATTCAGAATTACATAATCACATTATTCATGCAAGCATACAATTAAGCATATAGAAGGGTTTACAATACTACTAACACATATCATTCACTATTAAGAGTTTACTACGAATAGCATGAAAACCATAACCTACCTCCACCGAAGAATTGAATCAAGCAAGAATTTTCCCAAAGCTTTGTTTCTCCCTTCTTGTTCGATTCTCTCTCTCTCTCTTGTTCTTTCTATTTTCTTTATTCAAACCCTCTTTCTTTTACCCTAATTAGTATATAATTAAGAATAAAAGATGGCAATAATACCCCACTAGTTAACTTAGGGTTACCTCTTTTAACCCCTCAAGAATTTTAGTTATTAATATAACCCCACGAAATCTATAATTAAGGAAAGAATAGTCCAAAAACGTCCCTTAAAACTTCACCAGAAATCCGACTCTGCCTGGAATTGCGCAACCTGTGATGGGCCATCGTGCCTGCGACGGTCCGTCCTGCAGGTCGTCGCAAGGGTCAAAGGGTAAATTTCCATTGAACAATTCATGACGGTCCGTCACGCCTGTGACGGTCCGTCCTGCCGTTCCGTCACGAAGTTCAGAGAGTCAATTTTCAGTACCCAATTTCAGATTTTCTAAGTGTTTTGAAACGAGACCCTGCGACGGTCCGTCGTGTCCATGACGGATCGTCGTTTGGTCCGTCGCCTCAGCCTGTTTTTCCAGAATTGAAGTTTGTTGCTCAAAATGACTAAACAGGTCGTTACAGTTGGTGGCTTTGTGATGAATCATTTTCTTCCTTCATTTTCCCCATCATGTACTTTTTGTGCCTTGTGGATTTGTGCTATATAGTATACATGCTTTTCCCTTCAACACTGTTAGCAAGTAAAAGAAAAAAATGGAAGGTAGGGATTGCAGGAATTTTTGACAGAAATAGATCGAGCATTGTTTGCCTGTTTGGTAATGGCCTTGATCAGTTCTTCATGTGATATTTATTTAAAAAAAGATATCGTGATATGTTAATGGTAACGTGATAACCGAATCGATAAGGGTCGATAACCGATTAATCGATAAACAATTAATCGATAACTTAATGGTTCTTTAATCGTTTAGATAGTCTACAAATTGATAACCGATAAGCAAAATCGATAATTTTCAAAATCGAACCAAACTGAACAATATGCAGCACTAATGCTAGGTGATAGGGATAACAACAAGGATGCCCTTCAGACGGATATCTTATTTTTTATTCATACATTTGTGTATTCCCAACTTGGTGAAGCACCAATTCCTATTGAAGACTTCTTCATGGTGGAAGATGGTAGTTATGAATAACACCCTTGGGGACAAGTTGCTTTTGAAAAGTTAATGAAATCTTATAGAAAAAAGTACAAACCACCAAAAAAATGTATCATTTGAATGGATTCCCATACGCACTTAATGTCTGGAATTATCAACATGCATCTATGATAATAACGATATTGTTGTCAAAGAAGGAAAAGGTATATCGAGGATGTGCAACTGGCAAGTTATAGGTTTAAAATCCAAATTTGAGATATTTATGGAAACCACTTTTACTGAGGTAATTACTATAATACAACATTTTTACTTCATTTGTTTGAGTATGCGATACATTATTGATTTGGTTATTCTCATTAATTCATTTTTCATTTGTTTAGATTGACTGTTCTAACATTCATCCAACTCCCAAGGAAATAGCATCACTTGATTTACCAGATCACAATTATGTACTTCCAACTCAAACAGATTCAACAATTCCAGATGGTGAGTATGTGCATTCGGGGGAGGTTCCTGGTTTTGAAGACTTCTCAATAAAACCTCCAGAGAATCTATTAAGGAGATTATCACGAGATTCTATTGCAGGAACTACCCCACCACCTCGAAAGCGAGTAAAGGTTGTACATCCACATAAGTACAATTTGTCAAGACTCTCACAACCACAGAAGCAACCAGATTAGTCATTTCAAACTCTAGAGTCATATCCAAAAAAATGATAATGTAACTGGCGTTGGTGTTTCTTCCACTACATTCACTGGAAAAACAAATTTGGGTAGTGCAGAAATTGAAGATTTGAAGACGTTCATGAAGTCTTATATAAGTAAACAATTCATTCAAACATTTATATGTTCATTGTTAATTTTTTATATGTTTAATTTGATTATAGGTTGAGAAAAAATTTGGAGCTCTTGAGGCCCTAATAGAGATAAATCATTCTGAATTGTTGAAAGTTGTTGGTGCGAGAGATAACAAATCTAAGAAGGTCCTATTTTGATATATTGAAATGTTTATGATTTTTATGTGATATTGACTATTTTCAAAATACAAAGAATGTAGGAGGAGTTTCATCGCCACACGTGATGGATGATTCTGTGGAGAAACACAACGTTGGTCCACAATTCAATTCTGCTAACTTTTATCAACAAACCATTTCACCCATGCGAATGGATTTTGCAACTGTTGATGATGTTGATGAACCTGCTGTGGAGGTTGAGAAACAAAAGGGTTCTGCTGAAGATATCACAAAGGTACGTAAATATATGTTAAAAAATTTAATAATGTATCTTTTTGGATGGTTGATACTTTAATCTATGAATTTACTTTCGCCTTTTGTGTTTCACTGACTGCATTTTCTACATTAAAACTATATATGATACTTCTAATCTTGACTGTTTTATATACTTTAATTTATGAAATAGATTATGATATTTTAAGTATCACTGGTTGCACGGTATCTATTAATATACTAATAAATACTTCAATTTTTCTACAAATAATGAAGGATGATACATTCAGTAAGGAACATGCAATGGAAATGTCCACTGTGCTTCTATCTACAACACACCAAAACAATCCTTCGGTGAATGTGAATATTCCTGATATTAAGGTAGTAAGTATTAAGTTTTTAATTTGTTATACATTATTAATTTTAGTAAAAATTTATTTAGCATCTGAAATTCTCTATATTAGGATCATGGTGCCGATAAAATTCAAAAAGAAGTCAAAAAATATCCCTCTAATTCAGTAGTTTTTGAGACATTGGTAGGGTTATAAATTATTTACTGCATTTTGACAGCATTTGCCTCCATTTAATTCCAAATAAATTAAGTTTTGATGTTGCATAAGTTATTTATATAAATTGTAATATTTTTGTTATTTATTTGACATCACACGATTTCCATCTCATCCAAAATCGAAGCAGTGATAGATGCACTTGCACATGTACTTTCAAACCAGAAAATTAATGTCAACCCGTTAAGTGCAGTCATTCCGCTCCAACTTACCTGGAGTGATGATTTTTTATTGGACAGTCAGCTACCCACCTAGCTGGTTGTCAATGATATTGATACTAAAACTCCGGCTCAACGTAACAAGATACCTTCTAAGGTATTGCAGTCTCCCTATGTGAATTCTTTTGGATCAACTGATAAGGGAAAGGACAAAATAGATGATCATATACGTACATACACTCCATTTGATGATTATCGCATCACATCTCAACTATCGTCAGGTTTAATGCAAAAGTTCTTAGAGTGGATTCAAAAGGGACTCCTCAAAACAAATGCGAATAAGTAAATTTTTATTATTAAAGTATCTTTATAAAATAAGTTTTTTATTAAAATACTTTCATTTTGACTTTAATAATTCTTATAGAAAACCTGATGAGGATAAATATAGAGGCAAATATGCTAAGTTTGGTTTTGACTGTATGAATTTTGTTGTCGCATTTCCTGTTGACAAGAATTGATTTTATACCATGTCACGTCCAATGAGATGTTGGACTGATCAGGTAGATTATGCATTCAAATTATGTATATGATACGATTTTAAAATCTGTCATATAATATAAACATAAACTTACAAATTGATTCTTACTTTTCTTCAATCTAGTGGCTTTATTTCAAAGTGTGAAAATTATATATTATGTTGTTTTTTTATCTTTTTAACATCACATAGATGTAATATTTTACTATCTATGCAAGAAGTCAAAATCAAGAGGCTTGGATCAATACAGATACACTACGGTCAATTGCTTGTTTAAGTCATATATCAACATTGTATACAAGAGGTATTATTGTGGTCACACAACAACATATTGCAGTGGTCTTGCTATATCTGGTTATAAAAGGTCTATAAAAGACATCATAGATGGATTTTCGATACCTGCTGCTTTACCATGGCATCTAGTTGATGAGGTTTATATTCCTGTTAATTGTGGCAAAGATTTTCATTGGGTGTTGAATGTGGTTGTTATAAAGAAAAGGTTAATACGAGTATATGACTCATCTATGGGATCAAGGAAAAGAGTGCATCCCGAAGAGATAACTCAGTTGTCTGTAATGCTTCCAAACTACTTACATGATGGTGGTTTCTTTGATAAGACGGAGAGAATTAATTGGTTATCATTAGAGGCGTACAAAGACAAGGAAACTGGTGTACTGTGGGGTCCACAATAGTCCTTTGCGGTGGAATATGCTCAAGACATTATGCAACAACAAAGTGATGGCTTGTTAGTATTGTAAATCAATTTATTTACTTACATTCACTTTTTTTAATGTATCTTCAGTTTTTGCAGTGATTGTGGAATGTATGTATGCTTATGCATAATACCTGAGTGACGAAATCAAAATTCCATTTGTTAGTTTTCAGAGTGACTATCTTCAGAACAAATATAATACACTTTTATGGAAGTATGGTATGGACAAAGTCAAGGCTAGATATGTTAGCGATACCGATGATCCTACAAGGCAAAAGTGTGGCTACATTACACAGGCAGAAGGTGGATTGGTTTACATAGAATAGTTAGGTTTCTATTATGTTGTAGTTACGTTAGTTAGTATTTTGTATTATAACTTCTCCTTCCAGCACAATCTTACTAAGTAGTTATTAATTTGAAGAATTATTTTTGTTAAACAATTTATTTAAATTTTAATTTTTGTCTCCAAATATATAATTTAATTAACAGTAACTCGCTATAAATTATCTTTGTAAAAGTAAGATCTACACAATTACTGCTGATACACTATAAACATTGTACACACTATACCTGATACTATATTTACACAATTGTTACACAAACTGATACAAAAAAATTTACTAAACATGTCGTAGTCTTTTAGTAAATCACAACGTCTGATACTATATTATCATCAGATACACAATATCCATAGAATTATTAAGTATATGATACACATTTTATTATCAAAATTGAATTTGTGTATTTTAACAATTGATATAAAATAACTTATTTAATATATTTAGTATCGAATATCATTCTGTATCTGACAACAAAATATTTGTTATCAGATACATAATATATTTAGTGTTTTATGTAAGTGAGACTAAACAAGTTATCAATATCATTATACTTGATATAATACAATCAAAATCGATATATTTAGTATAACTATAAATTTTGTATCTTGTAACATTCATGTGAAGTTATAATCACATCAAATGAAAAAGTTCAAATCTTATTAGAAAATTAAAAATATCCAGAAATATTATTACACATTAAGCATAAAACAGAAAAAAAGAATCATCAAGAATCTTTTGGAAAGAAGGTACATGTTCTTTTGTTGTGACCTTCTTGTCCACAACGTCCACAATAATTAGTTTTTGTTATTACCTTTTCATTTGGATTTTTCTTTCTCTTTTTTCTTGGTCTACCAGACATTTCTGTATCTAGGTGGCATGACGAGTTCTTCCAAAACACAGTCCGGAGCTGTCCAATCACTTTTGTTGGGCATTTGTTCCATTGGTACTGCATAAGTATTTGTTAATGCATCATGTTTATAATAATCAGAGCAGTAGGGGTGTAAATCTGTTATATTTTTCCTCTTCAAAACGGCTATTGCATGTGGACAAGGTATCTCGTCATGTTTAAATCTACCACATAAACAAGTTTTACTCCCAAGACAAACAATGTATCTTATCACACCTTCATACAATTTTTATAAATTAGAGATAATTAACACGTTTTTTTAATTTTTGTTAAACAACAATATAATAAAGATAATACAAATATGTACCTTCATATTCACACTTTTTGACGCGTTTAAAATCGATATTTCTTCAAATCTTCTCCCCAATGTTTCCTTTGTATAGGAAGCTATTTCTCTATTTTTGCAATTCCAAGAATAAAATAGAATTCTAACTCCTTTTAAAAATTCTATAATAGGTAATTGTTGTGCATCAACAACACAACTATTGATACATTCAGCTATATTTGAAGTCATCATTCTTCCCCGGTTCACTGTTGCATGAAACCTAGACCACCTTTCATACCCAACATCTTGAAGATACTTTTTTACACTTTCATCTATTTTATCCAATTTAGCCATCAATTTTTCAAAATCCTCTTTTCTATAAGTCTTTGCCATTGAGTAAAACATATCACTTAGAATGGTCCTACTTCTCCTAAATTTTGAACAGAGGTGCCATAATGAAGAACAGTTGGATAAACAATACTTACACCTTTCTTTATGCTTTCATTTATGTCAGATACAACACACATATTTCCTTCTCACCAAATGCATTCTTAAACTGTTGAAAAAAATATGTCCATGAACAATCATTTTCCGTGTCAACAATTCCGTACGCCAAAGGCAATATGCAACCTTAACATAGAAACACAAAACAATAAAGAATAACGTCTTACTTTTAAGTTAATAAATAAATAAATTCATAAACAGCATGTCATACATACTCCGTCGAGTGTACTGGCATATACAAATGTCCCTCGATAAGCTCCACTAAGATGTGAAGCATCAACAATAATAATTGTCCTACAGAACTCAAATTCTCTCATCATTGGTCTTAATGATATGAAAAGATATATAAATTCGTTGTATTCAGACTTGTGCATCTTTATATATGCATTTGGATACACAATTTCCAACATATATATGTATCTTGACATATTTCTATATCCATCAGTAGGTTTACCCCTTTTTCAATGCACGCTCATTAGCCCGCCATGCTTGCTGATAAGAAATCTCAACGCCATACATATCCCTAATATCCTCTATTATATCGTTCGGAGTATGTTTCCTTTTATGATTCTCCAACTTTAGAGTTGTCACACCACCAACGAATCTGACAGTAGCTTGTACCTTACTTAATACATTATTCCTCAATAGACATGTATGTTCACTATTAAAGTATCTCACTATGAATGTGTTTGAATTCTTTCTAATAGAGCCATTCAATTTCCAACAACAATCATCTGAATAACAAACTAATACATAGCTGCAATTACATAACTTATATTTTTTATTTGATTAGGTTGACTGTACTAATACATAAATTAAAATAAAAGTACATTACGATACATTATTTTAATTACAAGATAGAACTGATACTTTCACATTATGATACTTTATTTTGTAAAGTAATCACAAATTTACTCTTAAAATTTTTCATATCTTTATTAATTTATACATTCATAACCAAAGAAACATCAAAACGAACAAGATACATTCTACACATGACTACATGTAACAGATAATATTAGTGTATAAGGGTAAACATATTACAAACAAAATATATATTATTAGGAAAATTATCATATAATTGTATAACATACCTTTTGTTATCACATCTTTTAATTTTAAAATTGAAGCCATTCTTTATTTTGTAATTTTTCATTACAGCCTTTAGAGTCGTCTTATCCTTGTACATTTGCTTCTCTTCCACAACAGAAATATTGGTATCTGATATATAATTTTGAAAAAATTACCTATATACACATCTTTATTTACCATATTTTTTATCATCCCTACCATTTAAAAATATTACAAAAAACTCTTCTTTTCCCCATTACTCCAAATCGCCAAGATACATTACTTCAACCTTACAAACCAACGTTTCTCTTCTCTTAATTTCACTCCTTTAACATCTCCTTATTTCACTCCCACAATCTAATTAGTTACACCCTTCATCCCAATTTGAATTTCAAGTTATTTTTTTTCTCTCCAGCTAATCAATATCAAATCATTGAATATGTAGTTTTCATCTTTATTCTACTGTTCTTTGATTTCGTAAATTTTTCGACGATCCTAAATGGGTTGAAAATAGATCTAAGGTTTTCATCAACAATTGACAATAGTAAATCATTGTTGTTCTTTGATTTTGTCAATTTTTCAACGATCCTAAATGGGTTGAAATCAGATCTAAGATTTTCATAAGCAACTGGCAATAGTAAATCATTGTTGTTCTTGATATTCTAAAGCACGAGCGTTTTCATCATCCATTAGCAATAGTGAATCAATATTGTTCTTCATCTTCTAAAGTGCAGGTTGATAAAAATTCAGAAAAGGGGATCGAAAATTGGCTCCTGCAATTTCTTGACCTTTACAGAAGGTTGGTTTTCCATCTTCTTTTATTAATTTTTAAACTTGTTTATGTTAGTTAATAAAAAAGGTATATTAATGATAAAATCCATGTTTCATATAGTAATTTATCAATATTTAAGTTTATTTAATTGATACAATAAATCTTTATTTTATTCATCATTTGAGTAGTTGTTGTGATTATATGAAATTATCAAATATTGTAATATGCTTAGTTGGTTGTCAGTCACAAGATGTCATGTCATTAATACAAAAATAACGTTCAATGGTGTACCAGTCAAAACTTGTATTATTCAACGTGTATAGAATGCATTAGTATCATGTTAAATGATGTATCAGATAAAATTTGTACTAGTCAATGTTTAAGATACATTATATATAGTTTTAGTAATTATCAGATAGAAAAAATTGACTAACTGATAAGCATAAACAAGTGATGAGGTATGTAAATATTAGTGTGATTTTGTTTGAATTATAATGTATCTTCTTTACTTTTATAATGTATCTTCTGCATTTTGAAGGGAATGCATATTCTTTAATCCATCCACTGATTTCTGATCAGATTGCCTTCGTACACGATATGCAACCCAATTATGAAAGTTTGATACTGAAAAGATCAAGGCAGAATATGTTAGTGAAAATGAAGATCCACAAACGCTTAAGAGTCAATTCACAACACCATCTCAAGAGGATATGATTAATGTTGACTATAGATTATCTATAACTTGTTGGACACCTTTTTAGAGTGTTATGGTTGTTAAGATACATTTACTCTAATTTTAGAGTGTTCCTTTCTACTGTTTTGAAATATTTTTTTCTACTCAATTTTTAGAGTGTTTCTCTAAAAATTTTTTGTTTATTTTGACTTTAACTTTCAATATATTTAGTTGTTATTTACAGTTTGAATTGTCTTATATAATCTGATACAAAAATGTCATAAAATTAAGTACCAGATTAATTCACGCATACATACAAAATTCTTTTTTTCAGTAATTGTAGCTAGTTGTTGATACATTTGACACCTAACAATGCAATGTACTTGATAATTTGATTGTTTGTTTATTCATTTAATTTATAACTTAGTTGTAGTTAGTTGTTGATTCATTCATGTAATTTATAACTTAGTTGTAGTTAGTTGTTGATTCATTCATGTATTTTGATGGATAACTTAATTCTTATTTATTGTGATACATTTATAAATACACTTTATCTAAGCTTATTACACCTTTTTTCCACAACCTTGTTGTATTAGATACATTATTATCAACTACAAATTAAAATGATACATTATATAAAAAAATGTATCTGAAACATATTAAGTGGTACCATTTTTACAAACATAATGGTATATGAGTATATTAATATTCCATATAAAGTCCAAATTATATATTGGACTGTAATAAGTAGAACATTGTATCATATTTTAAAATAGTTAAACATAATACCTAACTTATATACCTTAAATGAAAATACATTTCTTTATAACTATTTATCAAACAGTTAAGATACTTCGTAGTCTAAATTATGTATTATATACATAAATTTAATGATTACAACTCGATTTTAATTTTATTTTAATAATTTTTGAATAGTTCTTATGAATGTATTAAGTATAAAGTTCATATTGTTGAATGAGTTGTTATATTCATAATTTTGTATCATATGCAATATACTTTTTCATAAACAATTTATTAAGACTAAACATTTTTATACAATTCACATTCAGATATAGAAAAATGACTATATCATAATTCATAGATACAAAATTACAATACAAGTCCGTCGTTTATTACTTATGTATCATGAGGTACATTAGTAGTAACCACTGAATAAACAATCTTAGAATTTTATGTATCAAAAAATTAAATTTAATTATGATACATTGCCATATGATAACACTAATTTTCTCTTAGTGTATCATGCATCTGAATCAACAACTAATTGAAGCTTGAACAATTGAAAAAACACAAAAATAAATCGAAACTCATTTATCGTGGGTGGATTAGGTCGAAAGATTAGGAGATGACACAGTGCATAAAACAAAGGCATTATAGAAGTAATGTATCCCATTAGTAATAACACTAACAAAGTCTAATTTAAGAATCAAAATAAATGAGTTACATTGTAAATCTGCATCTTTTAATAGTGAAGATTTTGTTACAACAGATCCAACCTTTTCTTCTTTTTTGAGCAATATTTTTTAATAGTTGACTTCAAATTCGAGTATGTATCCTTTTTTGTTGACTTTTTTCATCTCAAATTCTTCATGATTAATAGATCGTTTCATTGATTAGATCTATTTTCATGAAACTTATCAGAATCAAATATATAATGTAATATACTAAAAAAATGAGTCATATATATCAAATAAGATTAGATAGAAAAAAAATTTAAATAAAAGACAACTTAAGAACTGGGAAGGAAAAAATTGAGGAAGAAATTGATCTAGCTTATCCACAATGGAGGATTTGAAATTCACCAAAAAAATTATTTGTCCAATCAATTTCGCGATATATTGGATCCATATTTCTCAACGTTTTCTTATACTCGACGATCTCGGATTGACGATTCGAGATCGTTTGTTCAATTATCTACAATGACGGATTTGACCAGATTCAAGATTTTGAATTCATGGAGAAGATAAAAATTATATTTTGAATGTTGTAAAGTTGCTACATATTTGGAATGGACTGATATCAATTAATTTTGCGTGATTTGTGGGAAAAGAAAATCAGTTTTGCGTGATTAATGGGAAAGAAAATCAATTTTACATTAATATTCCATATTAAGCGCAACAAATAAGTTTATAATGTATCATATATAATGTATCAGTATGACATATATGTATCCGAATGACTGAAATTTTAAGGGATTTTTGTAAAATAGAAAAGAGTAGGGATAGAATGTATGTTAGAATTTTACACTACTAGAGGTAAGTTAAACTATCTTCGTTTCTAGTATGTAATATGTATCACCAATTTTTTATTCAACAATGCTTAGAGCCTTTGCGTCATTTTTTCCACCCTCAACACACACGATTGCACTTGTTGTTGTATCAAAATTTAGTATCTCTTCAACACATTTATTTGATGTATCAATGCATAGAGGATACATTTCGAATGTCACCTCATGTTTCTTAATTTCTATGTACAATTTCAACCGCATATCAGTCCGGATACACAATGGAGAGGAATCAACTTCAATAACATATCTAATCTCGATATTTTTTTTTTGATTCATCAATACCCAACCCAGCCGCAATTGCTGAAATAAGATTCATAAACGAAATATTTTTCCCAACCACTATTCCAGCACTTTTATATCGCGCATATATATCATCACTTTCCCATGTTTCAGAATGTCTTAACAAGATAGAAATATTTATTTTTTGATTCTTCACAAATTGTGTTTCAGAATTTTTTAAACAAGCTTTGCGTGATTTTTTCGAAGAACAATGTGAAGGTTTCATAATTTGAAATTCACTAATACCCTAAATCAGTTAGAAGTTTATGCAGATTGAACGCTAAATTTGTTAAACGTCCGCATGAAATGTGACATAAATGTAATTCCATTTTTTACGCTGTAATTGATAACAACAAATTAAATATTAAAATATTTATCCGCTCTAATTTAAGTATCGTTCTGCAATATTAAGTATCCAGATTAATATAAAAAGGAATTTTTGGTAAATAGTGAAAGAGTAGAGATAGAAAGTAATTTATCCCTTAAACTATGTGACTATGTGATTTGCCTAATTTTTACAAATTTAAAGTTGCTAAAATGATTTTTAGCCTATTTAAATCCAAAGACTACTGGTACTTATTTTTATTGTGCCTATTTTTCACCACTGGGACCTGCTGAAAATTATTTAAGGCTTTGGGCCTATAATGCCTTCAAAAATCAGCATATATGTTTTATGTATACTGCTGTATACAAGACAAATTTTTTGGCCCACTCTGTATATTTTCATGTATTTTCCATGTATACAGCCTCATCTTGTCTTTCAACAACTTGCATTCTACCTCAATCCTGTATTTTTGTATTCCGAAATGTATATCAATGTATACTACAATGTATATCAGTACACTACTGTATACAACTCCTTTTTGGACTTCCCAAGAAATTTTCAGCTTCGTTTCTTCGTACAAAAATGAGACTGACAAAACGGACTTCAACTCAAAGAAACGCAAGGAATGAGTCCCAAGTAAACTCGAATTGGTTTCAAGCGATGAACAACCACGAGTATTGAAAAGATTATTCATTCAAATTAAAACACCAAAACAAACTTCGATAGTATCTTAGCTAAAGTAGAAGAAATAAACGGTGTTGCACTCCACGTAATAGAAGAAACCCATTCACACTAAAGGCCACATACTCATCTTTAGAAAAAAAAGCCCAAAAATCGAGGAGAAAACTAACAAGGAATAAGGCAGGGAGCAATTGAAAATGGAAAGAAACCAGGGTGAAAATGAGCACGAAACAATTGAATCCCAAGTTTAGCCGAATACTGGCCTACAAACATAAATAGCATAACATACAACCTCCATATAAACTTGTTTTATATATCTTTTTAAAAAAAAGACAACAACACTAACAGTAGAGAAAAAAAAAACAAAAGATCTTTTGAAACTACATGTCCAAGCAAACAAACGAGAAGGAAAATAACCAAGCAACTCAAAGAAGAAGTAGAGAAATCACAACATTAGATAAAAAAATGACAAAATCTTGAATCCATCTTAAGATCAAATCATTCAAGAACACGATGCCTAGCACATTAAACTACCTATTTCAGCAACAAATAACAATGGCATGATAACACAGTAATCAGGCATATCAAAAAAGAAGAAGATAAAGAGAATATTATGAAAGAAACATCGCATCAAAATACAAGAATAGACGGAAAGAATGGTATGAAAGATGAGATGTTACCTTTTTTCAGGCAGCAAACGGGACATATACAAGCTTAGAATAACCGCGACTTTACCACCAACTTTGGAATATGAGTCCGAGAACTCCGACGAGCAAAACAGTGCAAACAAGAACAAACGCTAAGTTGGAATCTGGACTCCCAATCTCTACGGTTTCAAAAAATTATCTAAAATACTTATAATATATAACAATATAGCTGAAAATTTGTGGTCTCTAAAACTAGATTAATCTATTTTAAGCTGTATGCAACGGAGGGCAACAAACAGATTTGAATTTGAAATTCGAAATCTCCATGAGATAAGGGTGACAACGGATTCATCTACCAATTGAAATGGAGATACGTCGGATTTTGGGTAAAGAAAGAACGAGCGCCTGGACTATTCCGGTACGTAGAGGATAAGGGAGAGAGGGAGACAGACGCATGTCGGGTTGCTTTTGGGCTGGCTCGTATAGGTCTCGTGTCTTGGTCGCGATTTTCCAGGTTTCTTCGCATTGAACTGTTGGTGGAGAAGAAGAACGTGTAGGCTCTGAGTCTGGTCAGATCGAGTTTTCGTTTTTCCCTTCGATAAAAAAAAAATTAAATTACATAAACAAAGACCTTTTATTTTATAATTACCAATTTTAAGTACACTTTTTATTTATTACCATTTTTGTCAACTTTTAGCTATATTAACTTAAAACAATTTAAAACCCATTTATTCCTTTTTTATACAAATTTTAAACAAAGTAAAACATATTATCGTTCATATCCTTTCTCGCTCTTTTTTTTTTCTTTCTCCTTCTCCTCGTCAAAAATTAGGGTTTCTGTTTGTTTTTTTTCTCCATTTTTCTGTACGAATCTTAATGGAAGAAGGTCTTAGAAAAAGTCCGCGTCTAGTGACGGCTTCGAATCCAAAAGTTTATCGAAGAAATCGAAAGAAGCTTCAAGTTTCGTCTTCTAATTCTATGGATGAAATTCCAAGTTTTAGTTTGGGTATATCACAAATTTCGGGAGAGAAGAACAATGAGGAGAAGAACAATGAGGAAGAAAACAAGAAGCAAAAGAAAGGTAAAAAACGAGTTAAAGAGGTTAAAACAATGAAGAAATCAAAAAAAATATGTGTTACTTTGGCATCTACATCGAAGAAAATCGTTGACAGTGATGATGATTTTGAGGATTTACCTCCTCAATTTCAGTCAAAAAGTTTGAAAAATAAAGATGGATTGGAGAAGAAAAGGCCGGTGAATGATGGAAAAACACGAAATCGTTTACCCAAAAGTGTCATTCTACCAGAGAGTAGATATCCGGTATGTGCTAGTACTTCTTAGTTATTTGTTGTTTAGCAATGGGTTGTATGTTGATTGCTGCTTGTTTTTTAGATGTAATATGTGAAATTATCTTTAATTCAACTTTCATTCAACTTTAATTCATTTTTAATTCAACTTTAGTTGAACTTTAATTCAACTTTAATTCAACTTTATTTCAACTTTAATTCATTTTTTATTCATCTTTAGTATGTAGTAACACATTTTTAATTCATGTTTAATGCATATGCAGGATCGTAAATTCTGGAAACATCCTGATGTTGTGTATATTTCGAGTAGGTGGTCATGTTACACTAATCATAGTGTCATTGAACAAATCAAACTATCTTTATCTGATAAACAACTTGAGATGTTTAGGAATACATGTTTTGGGTACTTTCTTGACCTTCCAAAATCAAGCACACAACTACAACTTATTCATTGTCTTATAAATAGAGAGTTAAAACACACACCGGATGATGTGTTTGCTATTGAAATAAATAACAAAAAGTTATTTTTTGGTCTTAGAGAATTTGGGATAGTTACAGGCTTAAATTGTGTTGGTGATGGCACATCTATCAATGTTCCCAATTCTAGATGTAGTTTGATGAGTAGTTATTTTTCGGAAAAAATCACAGTTCCAAAGAGTCATCTACGTGCACTGTTTTTAGCTAAAAAATTCATAGATGATGACTCGGCTGTTTCATTGGCTGTTCTATACATCATTAATAATTTTTTATTTTCATATGAGGACAACGAATACCAAATTAGCAATAGAGATTTTTACCTTGTGGAAAGTGGAAAATTCAATTCATATCCGTGGGGTTTAGATGTCTACAAAAAGTTGTCTGATTCTATGAGGCATGAGCTTAAGTCAACACATAAGTACTATAGAATTGGTGGCTTGCCTCTTGCTCTTCAAATTTGGATATTTGAGTGTTGTTCAAAGGTTGATGAAGATATAGCTATTCGTGTTGCTGATTCTATTCCAAGAATCTTGAATTGGAAGACAATTGCAGAAAGTCCATGGTTAAAATATATTGAGAAATGTCTCTTCATGCCTACAAAAAACAAGGTATTTGTACAAAGTTAATACATTTTATTACATTGTTTATTTGAACTCAAGTTACTATATCTAATGTTATTTTGTGTATTTGGTTTTTCAGTTTGAGAACATAGTGGCCAGTGAAGATGAAGTATCCAAATTCAGGCTTCCTGAAACTCGTGATTACCATGCTGAAATTTTGAAATTGGAGCCTAAAGAATCAAATCATGGTCTAGACATTTTGACCAATGAAGTCATAGAATTGAGAAAAGAGCTTGTAAAAGTATACACAAACTAAACTTTAGGCTTTTTATTTTAAAACTGTTATTTTTTTAATATTTTCGTTATGATTTAATATCTATTAGGTGAATGAAAATAACAAAGCGCTTGAAGAGAAGATTGATTTAGGATTCAATCAAATCAAAGAATTTGTGGTGAACTCAAACAAACAATTATTGGAGGATATTTCTTTGCTGTTTGCTAAGAGTGGTGGTAGCAACTCTGTTATTCGAGAAGTTAAGGAACCATCTAAGAAGCATGCTGGCGAGACATTTTCAGGTGGATTAGATTTTAATGGAGGTTCGTTTATATTTTCAGTAAATTTCTGTTATATTCATAATATAATTTTAATATATAGTTTAGTATTTTCTTCCAGTTAATCTATAAATGACACGAATTCGATATTTCATTTTTCAGTTAACTTTGATATGTTTTTTTTATAATATGTTAATTACATATACAGCATTTTCTCCCCGTGTTAATGCATCTGTAAATGAATCGAGAGGGAACGATGCTCATGTTATGGGATCAAATCAAAATGAAGAATCTCAAGTGCTTAAAGCTACAGTTAGATTTGCTGATGTTGAAAATCTTGAAAGAGTATCAAGTAAAATAGGTAATGAAGGATTTTATACAAATATATTACATATTTCATATATTTTAATTCAATTCTGTTTTTTTAAATGTTCTTGTTATGTATAGATGAAGATGTTGCAGGAATTGCTATTGAAAAAGTTCTGTCAGAGGTTGTTGCTGATATAAATGGTATTCATTTTCTTAACTTCAACTAAACTTCTTTCGATTTATTTTGATAACATTATTAAAATATTTATTTTGCTTACAGTCCAAGAGGCTGCTGATGTGAATACAGTTGGGGCGAAACCTGATGGTAATGTAGTAAAAAAAACCAACATAAATAAGTGTTGCATCTGTTGATTGTAAATTAATCAATATATCTATTATATGCAGATGCAACAGAGGATTGTCAAAAACCTTTGCATACTTTAGATGACTTTATTTTACTTGATAAAGATCTTTCTCAGATCAATAGGACTGAAGAATCTTATCTAAAAAAAAGAGCCCAAGTTGATCAAAACAAAAAGAAAGTGTCACCGAAGAAACGTGGCAGAAAGAAAAATCCAGGAAAGTTAATAACATCTCCCTTCACACAACATTTTGAATCTGGAGGAACTTTATGTGTTACACGTCAGGTTTTTGAGACAAAACATCCTTTTTTATATGCAAGCGGAGGAGATGATGAATCTGATTTGATCGATTCATTCACTAAGTGGCTTTATATGGGTACAAAAAAGAGGTAATTTATTTTGATGTTTTTGGGATAATTTTCCTAATTCATAATATATACAAGCTTAATTCAACTTGTGGAACGCTCTGTACCTCTTTTTTAGTTTCGTATTTGCCTCTTTTTTAGTTGTTCCTGTCTCGGTTTTGAGTATTTTTTTTATTTTTGTTCTGTTTTGATAGGGGAAAGAAACCTTATACAGATGCTCTTAATGTTATCAATCCAACATTTGAATTGGGTGTCTATACGGTAGATGAAAGACTCTGGTTTTTCAAATTGGCACATTCTGGACAACAATGGTGTGATGAGGTTTGTTATATAAATTTTAGTTGGACGTTAATATTTCTTTGATTCGTTTTGTTTCTTAATCTTGAGTTTGCCTTTGTCTCAACTAAAATTCTTTCTGTTTAGTTGTGTAGATAGATTGTATTTTTCATCTATTGAAGCTCTTTAGTTGTGTGACATTGTAATTCTATAGCTTGCAAGTCATTTTTCTTTCTGTTCTTGTTCCCTTTGTCTCTGTCTTTCAAGAGGGACAAAAGCTCAGGATATTGCGAAAAGAATGAAACTTGTAATCATGTTCTTGTCATTTTAGCTTCAATTCTTTTCTTTTGAGGTTCATTATATCATTAAGAATCCACATATATGCATATACATGAGCTAGAATATTATATAAAATATGTCAGCTTCAGTAAGTTACTGTTGTCTCTAAGTTTTTTTCTGGTAGAAATTGAACATCTTCATAAGTTCTATCACTGTTGTGTTTCACCAATATGTGATGAATGAGCCACACTTGGGGCGAAAACAGAGTTTTCCCTTAACTTTGAGTTGAAATTTATGCACTGTTCTGTCACTATTCTGTTTCATAAGTTTTTTTTTTTTTGCAGCATATTGATGTCATTTTCAATTACCTAAGAAAGAAAGGAAAATATGAAACCAACAGTAATGTTCGTTTTACGACGACTGATTGTGTTTTCAAGACAAAGATTACCAATTCTTTCTTTAAACTTTGTGATGCTCATGAGGATAAGAAAAATTTTAAAGTTTAAGATTCTGATGATATTGCCCGGTATATCAGTGGACGTCGTTTGTTGGCAAGTACCTCGTGGGATAAAGTGGATTTTGTTCTTATTCCACTAAACATTAAAGAGAATCGTCATTGGATTTTTGTGGTGTTTGATATTGGGCAAAGGTCATTGGAGGTGTATGATTCATTTCCGGCTAGGGGTGGGGTGAATTTAGAGGTAAAAAATATTGTTGAGATGCTTTCGGTTGTTTTACCATATTATCTAAGTGTGGTTAAGTTCTATGATAAGCGTCCTGAATTGAAGTCAACACCAAAATACAGTGAGATAAATGAGTTCGAGAAAATTGAGTTTCATTTCATAACTAAAGATGTTCCCAGACAAAATGAGGATTCACTGTAAGTATTATCAAATATGTGTTTTTTTTAATTATTAAATTAATTTTTTGATAATAATTTTATATTGAATTTTGTAGGGATTGTGGAGTTTTCGTTGCTGCATTTGCGGAGTTTATAAGTAATGGCCAACATATTCAAAATCAACAAGTAAAGGCAGACATTGTCCGAAAGAGATTTGGAGCTATATTATGGGAATATGCAAGAAGGAAGCAAGCGAGTGACCTTCAAAGTGAAGACGAAAGACCAGTTAGATAAAGGAATATAGTTATATTAGTTAGTATGACTATGAAAACTATATAATGTAAAACAATTTGTAGTTACTATGGCTATGAAAAATTGTATTGGTCTATTTTGTAAGTCTTGATATTATATACCTAACTGTGTTGTTTATATGTAAGTCTTCTATTTGAAGTTGTTCCTTCTTTGTGTCCTTATTGATCCTTTCTGTTTGTACTTCCTCTAAGGAATTTTGTCTTTGCAGTTGGAATGCTACATATGTTAGTTTGTTTGGGAGCAACAAGCTGCTGCCCATGTCTATCCAGCTTGCTGGAAGTATGCATGATTGAGATTAAAGAAGTCAATGCTCCTCATACTTCTGTTTGAATGACACTATGAATGCTCATGTAAAACTGGCAGGAAATGGTAGTAAAAAATTGTAATTAGGTTGATTTAAAGTTATAGTTTTATTTGAATATGTAATTTAAGTAGTAAAAATTTGTAATTTTCGAGGTAAACATGAAACCTCAATAAGTTGTGAAAACTATAAAAAAATATCATGTATTTTTTTTGGTTGCAAATATATGAACTTCTGTGTTACGAATCGATACTATTTATTTTTTTGAAATCCTATTTTTCTTTATAGAATTAGAACAAGACATTAATCTTAAAATTTCCACAAGTGAATTAAACCTGAATTAAACTTGAATTAAATCTATATTACACAAATGGTAACAATTGAATTAAACCTGAATTAAACTTGAATTAAATCTATGTAACAATTGAATTAAACCTGAATTAAACCTAAGCTAAAGTTGTATTACACAAATACTAACAAGTGAATTAAACTTTGAATTAAAGCTATATTACAAAAATACTAACAAACCAAAAACATACCAAGCATCACCCAAATTCCCCAACCTGACAAATATACTCAGCAAGACATTTCCAAGCCTCAAGCTCAACTGAGTTATTCCAGTAAACTATATCATTTCATCTATATATCATATAAAATGTAACTATACACATAGAAACATTCCAGTAAACTGAATAACATGAGATTGCACAACTAAGAAAGCATTCTATTAAACTGAATAACACGAGATTGCGGAACTAAATATATAAACCATATAACCGAACATGATCCAAATTCGTAGAGTCAATGAGCTTCTAAAACAAACTACTAAACAAATTATTTTTTTATTCTTGATCATAAGGCCTGACATTTTTGCAAGTCTTCCTGTTGTGATCATGTTGTCCACAATTGCTGCATGTAATTTTCGCCTTCTTGAATCCATCTTCTCTCAGTTGAGTATGTCTTTTATTTTTTGGCCTTCCCGGAGGTCTCTTTCCATGAGGTGGAAGTACAATATCTTCAAGAACATGTGTTGGTGTGTTCCATGTACTTTCATTTGGCAGGGGATCCATTTGAAATTGATATGTCAACAATAAATTTTTTCTTGTATAGTAAGCCGAACAATATTTCTCATAACCAGTGTGTTTTATTGTTAAAACAGCCAAAGCATGTGGACATGGTAACTCATCCAATTGAAATCTCCCACATGTGCATGTACGTTGGTGAAGACATACTGTGAATTGTGTAATACCATCAAGTACGGTATACACATATTTATTTGTCTCTACAACCTATGAAAAAAAAATATATTCAAGAGAGATGTTAGATATGAATCCGAAGAAAAATACTAGCAAACAGATTAGGCATACCTTTAATTTCTCTGATGCAGTTTTATTGCGCCGCAATATATTTTCATACTTTTTTCCAAGGTGACAACCTAAAAATGTCGCTTTTGATCTGTTATTGTTATTCCATTTCTGTACAAGTTGTCTCATGAATTCCAAGAGTTGCAAGACTGTAAGAACTTTGGCATGTCTTGTTCGTGAATTGACTGATTCTGCTATATTTGATGTCATCATCCAAGTTCTGTTTACTTCAGCATGCACACACGACCATTTGTTGTATCCAATGTTCAACAAGTAATCTTTGATCCTCTTATATATCTTCTCAACCATTGTCATACATTGATTAAATTCTGTCATGGTGTATGTTTTTGCCATAGAGTAGAACAACTCAGTGACCCTTTGTTGACTTCTTCTGAAATTTTTCATTATGTTTTGCAGTAAGTGCCACATACATGCAAAATGAGGTACTTCATCATAAACTGTTGAAACTGCCTTAATAATGCTTGCATGCCTATCGAAAACGATACACATCTCTGGTCTTTGACCAAATGCATCTCTGAATTGCTCAAAAAACCACCTCCAAAATGAATCATTCTCTGAATCGACAATAGCATAAGCAAGTGGCAATATACTCCCTGCACCATGTACACTTTTTTTAATACAAGTTTAATACATTTTTACTGCAATCATAATTCAATTTTAATACATAGTTCAAAAATTCAAATAAAAAACAGTATCATATTCGAAAGTCTGACCTGCTGCATCTAAGGTATTAGCGGTTAACAGTGTCCCTTTGTATGCTCCTTTTAAGAAAGTTCCATCAACAACTACAATTGGTCTACAATATTCCCATCCTTTTATCGAGGTGAACAAAGCTAAAAATGCATATAAAAAATGGTCATCCTCTGATTTGTGAAATCTTATATGAGAACCAGGGTAAGTCGCCTCTAGTATGTGAAAGTAGCTTGGCAACTTTGCATATGATTGAATTGGATCACCCCGGATTAATTCAAGAGCTGCTTCTTTAGCTCTCCAAGCTTGCATATATGTGAGTCGCACACCATATTCAGCTAACATGTCATGTTGTATGTCTTTTGGTGTGTAATTAGCATCTGGTTCAGCATATTTACCCACAATAATACTCCCAACAATACTCTTAGTTGCTAGCCTTTCCGATAATGAATTATGTAGCAACAAACAAGTGTGTTCGCTTTCAAATTCTCTAATCTTGAACATTTCAGATTTGTTCAAGCTTGAAGCTCGTAAACTCCAACTGCAGCTTTCTCCTAGGCACTGTATCGAATAGCTGTAGAAAAAATATTAATACACAATTAATAATTTAAAGTGACTTGAATTTAGGTCTTACCTTATTGCGCTTGATCTTGTTGTCTTGAATTGAAAATGATTAAGAATGGAATGTCTTTTTAGTGCACTAGTGAGGACATATTTATTCTTATACACCTGATCTTTTTCAAATAAAGAGTGATTGGGATTAATAATGATGCCTGGTGCTAATTCTTCTAGCTCATCAACTTCCTCACATGATCCGAATCCAATTAACCCTATTGCTTCATCAATACCATTAAATGTATTAGAGAAGTATGAATTGTGTATAACCCTCATATCTCCTGAAGTGTCTGAACACAAAAGTGGAATGAGTGCAGCATTAGTCTCCAAGTTGACTGGTTCAGTTGTTGTAACACATAAAGGGTATCTTGTCATATCTCGATGTTCCTTTTTAGTTTCAAGATATACCTTTACCCCCATATCATTATGAATTTGAATTGGAGGAGACCTTTCATCAAATTTATATCTGATTTCAACTTTACTTGTTGATGTGTCTATTGACAATTGAGTAGCAATTACAGAAACGAGGGTGGCAAATGTTGACTCTGTGTGTATCAACACACCATCTGCCAAGTAGTTAATATATTTGTTGCTAGGATCCCATCGTCTATTGAAGTAAAGCATCACCGCTATATTAGTCATATTTTTTCTGCACATCATTAAAGAGTGTATTACTATTATTAAAAGACTAGAGAGAGACATATAGATTAATCTGCTAGAAGAGCATCACTTTGCTAACAACTGAATTAAATCTTAATAAAATCTAAATTAAAAATTTATCACACAAATGCTAACAAGTGAATCAAACATGAAAAGAAGTTGTATTACACAGATGCTAACAAGTGAATTAAAACTGAATTAAAGTTGAATTACACATATGCTAACAAGTGAATTAAACGTGAATTAAAGTTGTATTACACAGATGCTAACAAGTGAATTAAAACTGAATTGAAGTTGAATTACACATATGCTAACAAGTGAATTAAACTTGAATTAAAGTTGTATTACACAGATGTTAACAAGTGAATTAAATCAGAATTAAAGTTGTATTACACGGATGCTAACAAGTGAACTAAAACTGAATTGAAGTTGTATTATACAAATGCTAACAAGTGAATTAAACATGAATTAAATGTGTATTACACAAATGCTAACAAGTGAATTAAACATGAACTAAAATTGTATTACACAATGCTAACAAGTGAACTAAAACTGAATTGAAGTTGTATTACGCAGATGCTAACAAGTGAACTAAACCTGAATTAAAGTTGTATTACACGAATGCTAACAAGTGAAATAAAATTGAATTGAAGTTGTATTACACAAATGCTAACAAGTGAATTAAACATGAATTAAAGCTGTATTACAAATGCTAACAAGTGAATTAAACTTGAATTAAAATTGTATTAAACAGATGCTAACAAGTGAACTAAAACTGAATTGAAGTTGAATTACACATATGCTAACAAGTGAATTAAACCTGAATTAAAGTTGTATTACACAGATGCTAACAAGTGAACTAAAACTGAATTGAAGTTGTATTACACAGATGCTAACAAGTGAATTAAACTTGAATTAAAGTTGTATTACACAGATGTTAACAAGTGAATTAAACCGAAATTAAAGTTGAGTTACACGGATGCTAACAAGTGAATTAAACATGAATTAAAGCTGTATTACACAGATGTTAACAAGTGAATTAAACTTGAATTAAAATTGTATTACACAGATGCTAACAAGTGAATTAAAACTGAATTGAAGTATTACACAAATGCTAAAAAGTGAATTAAACCTGAATTAAAGTTGTATTACACAGATGCTAACAAGTAAAATAAAACTGAATTGAAGTTGTATTACACAAATGCTAAAAAGTGAATTAAACATGAATATACAGATACTTATTAGAGAAGAGAACTGAATATCAGACACTCACAGGAACTTGAATCAAACAAAATCTCAACATAAATCATCAAACAAAAAGGCACACAAGTAACGTAAACATAAATCAAACGAAATCTCAACATAAATCCACACAAAAAGAAGAAAGGCGTAACGATCTGGGCACTGTCAAGACCACAATTGCAAGCTCACATTAAAGGATCAGTTAAGTGCAAAGGAGGCCAACAAAAATCGCAGAATGCAGTGCAAGTAACCTAAACTAACAGATCTTACTCAACACTAACCTTTAAATTGCAATGGCGAGAGAAAATTGAAGTCGCCGGAAAAAAATTGCAATCACGAGAGAGAGAAAAAATTGCAGTCGCGAGAGAGAAGAAAAAATTGCAATTGCGGGCGTGGGAAAATTTTGAGGCGAGAGAAAAAATATGAAGTTGAATATTCAATTAAATTGACATTTATGGTTAAAAAAATAATATTGACAAATATGGTAATTATTTTTTAAAAAGTAGACACACAAGTTATTTTTCCTAAAAAAAATAGTATCAGTGGGTCAGTTTTGATTTGGGCGTCGCATGTATGTTGGTGGAATGGGTTTTGAATTGGGAGTGGGTTTGGAATAGAGGAAAAATTGGGCTGATGGGTTTGGCTTGTGCAAATGTGCCCAAAATTGGTTTTTTGAAGGGTTGAAGGTGAGATCAAAGATGAATTAAAGTTAAGAAATAGTCAAATTGGGTTAAATTAACAAATTCTCTAAACCTTCAAATAAGATAATTTAATATTAATTAATTAATGATCTTTTTAATCTGAATGAAATAAAATAATTAACTTCATTGTAAACTAGTGATTCAAAAATATAACCTTAATTTAAACTAAACTAAAATTTTCAAAATGTTTATAAAATATACTAATATACGCAAAATTATATAAAACCTATATATGACTTAAATTTTGTTTTTATAAAAATATGACAAAATTACTTTAAAATTAACTTAAAAGATATTTTGAATTTTATAAAATTAATTATTTCAGATCGTTCGAAATTGTATATGTATATATTTATATATATAATTTGTATTTGTATGTGTATAAAACATGAGAGAGAAAACGTAAATCGTAATTACAGCAAAATTAAGTTGTGAGCCATAATTAATTTAAACAATAGGTATGTTAAGCTAATTTGCTAGTGTATGTTTGCTTATCTACGTAACCTTTGCAAAGGAACGATTCCAAGTTTGCAGACTTCTTTGGTTGTTGCTTGCTGGAGAGCTAGAACTCAATCGTCCATTGGGTTTTCTTGTTTGAAAGACAAATCAAATGAGTCAGTGTTATATATTAGGTCGGGTTCAGTTATTGGGGCAGGGCTGGTAGGTTATATCTTAATTTGATTTATTTTAAATTGAATAGTTCAATGAATCTCCATTTTCCACGTTTCCTCTATTAGTCATAAAGATATATTTAGCCCAAAGTATAACGGGAGGGGTATATTTAGCCCAAAAATATTACGAGAGGGGTATATTCAACCCGAAAGTGTAACCAAGAGTATATTTAAACTATTTCCTATATAGTAAAGGAGTATATTTTGCCCTTTATCGTAAAAAACACAAACTAATTAAATCAACATTAATAAATCTTAGAGAAGAAAAAACATTATAAAAAATAGAAACACAAAATATATTGAAAGAAACATAAAAATGACAAATGGTGAATTAAGATGTCCCTTTGTTGTCACGACCCGCAAGTACCCCTAGAAGTTAGGGAGAACCCTTCGATCGTCATAAGGCGTACTTGACCTTTTGGGGTCTTCTACAAGCCTTTTATCTATTGTTCATTACATAAGACATGAAAAGTAATGCGAAATTAAAACTTTTCACAAATAATTTAATAAAGGAAACATTTTCATAAAATACTACAGGAGTCTCATCGTCACAAGCCAAACGTAGAGACACGACATAATATCTTAGGGACATGGCCCTTTACATTGAAAGAAATGCATAATAAGTCTTTAAATAAAGAAACTAAGGAAATAGAACTATGCCCTCGAATATATGAGGACATACTTAGTCTTGAGAGAGGCTTTCCCAAGCTTGCTTTCTAACTTCAACCTTTCTTCCGAACCTATACTTATAGAGTATAGAAAAGTATAAGGTTAGAACAAAATAATGTACTAAGTATGTCAATGCAAAAAGGGACATTTTAGTAAAAACACATTTTCATGCCAATTAAGTAAAACATTCATGAATATAGAAGTAAAATAACATAAGAATCATCATTTAATACTTAGAGAAAGATTTTCCTAATTTTAACCAAAAAGGACCATTTTACAGTGAACTACCAAAAGTTACAGTGAACCCTTTTCAATATTACAGTGAATCATTTTACCCAAAAATAGTGAACTCCCAAAGTCAAGCCAAGAGGAAGTAAACTCATTTCTTTAGGAGTTTCCCTAGCTAAGGTTAACCTAAGACTCACCAATGTAAGACATGAAGGAAATGCCCATACATCTCCTTCAATACACACCTAGGTGATCCCCACGACTACCCCGTCTAGTCTTACTCGCCTCTGTAGAACGAGTCCCCACTCAATTACAAGACATTAGAAGAACACTAATAACACACCAAGATTTCCCTTTCGGAATGCCTACTTAGTGAAAGGAGTAGATCGCGTCCCATTCCACCACCTACCTTAAGTAGTACATTCTTTTAGAAGACTTAGCTCATTCAATTCATATAAGACATACCAAGACTCCCCTTTCAAAATGTCTACCCAGTGCAATGAATAGATGACGCCCCACATACCCTAAGTAGTACACTCTTTTAGAAGACTTAGTACTTTCAATTCATATAAGACTTACCAAGAGTCCCCTTTTGGAATGCCTACCTAGTGAAATGGATAGATAACGTTCCATTCAACTACCTACCCTAAGTAGTACACTCTTTTAGAAGACTTAGTACTTTCATTACTTTTATGGGGGTTAGCTTAACGACATATACCATGAGATCTAGACATGGAATCTCAATACGGGTCCCCCCGCTTGCCTAGAGTGAGGTCTTTCTTTCAGCTTTTACATGGTTTTCCCAATAGTTACACTTATTCGGGCACATAGTTAAGGGACAAGGAGATTAGGACTAAGTAACTCATTCTCTACTAATAAGGATTACTCATCTCAAGAGGTACATCGGAATACAACATCTTAACTCACGAAGTGTAACCACTCATTCTTCATATCCTCTCAGTGCTAGGCATAACTCCCCCACAGATTCTCAACATTATAAACTATGGGTTAAGGATAACTAGTGAACACCACATCTCAACTTACGAAGGGAATTCATCCTCCGACCTATCTTAGGAAGTTCTTAAGATGTAGTGAGGTCGCTACTAAATACTTCATCTCAACTCACGAAGAGTGTTCACCTCAAAACTCCCCTTTTGACTTAACTTAGCTTCATTCATTCATTCAAGTGTCTGTGTGTGTATATGTGAAAACACCTTGCATATAAACATCATTTCATTTACATTAAATTCTATACATGCATAGCCCTTCATCCATCACATTACACACTTTAACATGCTCAACATATATAATTACTTCATTTAGGCATAATCCAAAGAAAACATGCAATTTAAGCTTCATAATACACATTACAATAACCATATTCATTATCACTTCATTTCACACATTATGCCTTCAAAGACACACTTAAAATACATATTAAATAATCCAAATATATCAAGTAAACACTGCCACCAAGAAGGTGGACCATACCACTCAAGAGCATTTCATAATAAGAGTTATACAATGAAACCAACTCACCAATTAACCAAGCTTTCACCACCTATAATCAATTCTTCAATAATTCATCATAATATGACACTTAGGGCAGTAGATAAACCATAATAACATCATAAGGAAAACAAAGCTCAAACACTACACAGTCATGTTCATTTAACCCTTTTCTTAAGCAAAAGTTGGAAATATGTATAAACATGAGTTCATTAGGATTTTGACATTAAAATCTTCAATTAATATTATATGAAACATATTTGAATCATTAAAACACTTTTCCATGAAGACCCATGCTTAGAATCAAAACTAAAAGAAGATAGAGTTCAAAAATTCTTTTTGAAAATCTTTTAGAAATGACTCCTTGAATGGAAGAGGGTTCAAGGATGACTATCATATCTCAATGAGAAGGAAACCCACTAATTTTTATGAAGAAACACGTCCAAAATATCCCTCCTAGCTCTCCTTGAGTCTTAGTTCCAATGGTGACTTGAGAGAGTTTGTTTTTAGGGAGAGAGTTTGCATATTTTGAAGTGAGGGGTCTTGTCTAGGTCTAGGAATTAAAAATAATCTAATATAACTTAAAAGAACCTAAAAATATCATTTTAGGGTAATAAAAGACTTGGAGTGAATTTACAAAACACCCCAAACCATGGCAGCAAACGTCCAACAGGTTTTGCAGGTGCCAATCGACGACCCCAAGCTACTGGGCGTCATTTGATCGACGACCTTTCCTTCTGGGGTGGCGATGGATTCATAGGCTATTTCATTGGGAATAGTATCCCACTAAGTGTGGGACTACGCCCCCCAACCGACGGGGCGTCATTGAGTCTACGGCCAGTAGACTGTGGGCGTCGATTGCCCAATTTTGGCAGCTTGGGTGCTAAGTCTTGGCTCCTCTTCTAGGACCCCTCGTGGGTCCTAGGTGGGGTCGTACCCGGAAGTTAAACTCCTAAACATATTAGTATAGGTCTTTGGAACATCCCACATCAATTTCGATTAAAATGAACAAGCAAAACTCAACCAAACACATCAAGACACACAAGTACCTTCTAAGACACACCTTCCGAACGTCATGGACGTGCTTGGACGTTTGACCTCCAAACTTAACCAAAATTCACACACTGCCCAAGAACATCATTGTAACTCAATTTAACACAAAATTAACTCAAGAAACATCCACGAAGCTCTAGTTAACCTTAGTTCATTTTAGGGTGTTACATTTATCAACTTAGCAAATGGGCTTTATTCATATCCATGTTGTCAATCAAACAATGCATCACACAGGCATGATTTAGTGTTCCTCACACATAATAATTTTTTTTCCTATTTTCGTGCTTGAAAATGTTATAACAAGTGCAATATTTTATTTTCATTGTGAGTGTCATAATATTTTGTTTTCTTTAAATAAAATTTAATGACTTTGAGTTTGATCATATATTTGATATATTAAAGGCAAAATTCTAATCTTAATTCTTGAGTTTTTAATTTATTTCAATTTTAAACCAATTAGATGAATTGTGCTCTTTTGGCCATTCAACCTAATTGAAGCTAACAATGTTTATTGTTTTTTCTATTTTCGACTGAGCTAGCATAATATATGTGGATTCAAATTAATTCAATAATATTAGTGTAAATTATCTTAAAATTTATGTAGAAACTCATTATAAACTTTAAATTTTAAATCTTCTTATATGAAAGGTAGTTCATGGAGAGAGATTATGTGGGTGAGGATGGAAGTGCTAGTGCTATTTGACAAGCATCATGTTGCACTTTATTTAAAAGAAGGGCCTTGTCCGTGGGCAAACTCACAAGGATGCACACAATCACCTTAAAAACTTTATTGATGTGTGTAGTCCATTCAGTATTACCGACATACCTCAAAAGTCTATTTGAATGAGGTCGTTTCCTTTATTTCCCCTTATTTGGAGAAGCTACTATTTTGTTGTGAGAAATAACAAAAGGATCTATCACTTCTTGGATCGAGTTCACAAAAGCTTTCTTAGATAGTTTCTTCCACCCTCTCAGATGCTTCAACTTCAAGACTAGATCACTAACTTCTACAAAAAGTGTGCTGAATCTTTTCGTAAATCATAGCTTTGATTAAAAAAAGAATTGGTGTTAACTGTTCTCTTGACTAATTGAATAAAGTAGTTATAGATAATAGTGATTCTCTCATAAGGCAAAATTTGATGATTTTCACAGCTTTGCTTTATAAAATGACCAAAACAAATCGAGCTTGGCATATTCAGAAGGCTGAGGTGAAAAAGGGTATTACCTACTTCTCCCAAGTACCAAGGAAAAAAGTTCAAAGATGAAGAACGAGATATAAAAATGACAAAAATAATGTCTCAAATGAAACTCCTGACTATTACGTCATGGGTGCGACCTCTAAAAGTGCTAATGATATAATTACAAAGGGGAGTTGAGTCTATGAAAATGATGATTTTGACAATAAGTATAATGAAGAGGTGAAGTTTTTAGAAAATCATACATGGAGTTCTCCAAAGGCAAGACGAGAATCAGTGTTGAAATAAGGATAGAAATAGTTAATGGAGAAACAAAGAAAGAGATGGAACTTGGAGAGACCCTGATAAAGAAGGGTGTGATCGCAACAATGGTTAGATCGATAGAGAGAATCAGCTGAATCATTATGTGCCTCTCCGTGATTGATCTAAGACTAAAGATTCCAATGCTGACCCAAAGAGTTATCGAACAAAAGATATATTTTCTTAAATATTGATAAGGTTGAAGGTTCAAACAAAAATCTTAAAGAAATGAAGAGTGAGTCCTCTTCTTTATGTCACGACCCAAATCGGGCCACGACTGGCACCCACACTTACCCTCCTATGTGAGCGAACCAACCAATCTAAACCTTAACATTTCAATATAATATCAACAGAAAGTAATGCGGAAGACTTAACTCATTAATAAAAACCAATTCAATAACTTCTAAAATCCAACATCTATTATTCCCCAAAATCTGGAAGTCATCACCACAAGAACATCTATGATCAAATTACTAAACTAAGAGTATTCGAAGAAGCTAAAATAAGTAAAAGCTAGTCCATGCCGGAAGTTCAAGGCATCAAGATAGGAGGAAGAAAGTCCAGTCCAAGCTAGAAGCGTTAGCTCACCCTGAAGATCCGATGTGACGAAGACTGGCTAGAATTGCGGTTGAGTTGAAGACGACGGCACGTTTGCTGCACTCCACAAATAACAAGAAGAAAACATAAAAGTAGGGGTCAGTACAAAACACGGGTACTGAGTAGATATCATCGGCCAACTCAAAATAGAAAACAGTATATATCAGATAACATCATAAAATCAACTAATATCCTTAGCATGCAGCATTTACAAATTTCATAACCCTTGGTCATAACACCAAGCGCATCAATGAGGACTCACGTCTCCTCATCATACTCATTTGGGAATTAGATTCATTAGGTTGAGTATATTAACATCTTTCAAGATTTCATTATCTTTATTCCTCTCGTGTCGGTACGTGACACTCCGCTCCTCATATTCTATCCTGGTGTCGGAACGTGACACTCCGATCCTCATTCTATCCTGGTGTCGGAACGTGACACCCGATCCATATTCTATCCTGGTACCAGAACGTGGCACCCGATCCATATACTATCCTGGTGTCGGAACGTGACACTCCGATCCTCATATACTATCCTGGTACCGGAACGTGGCACCCGATCCCCTAATCTCACTACCTTCGTTCATCAAGCCTTTATACCAAGGCATCATCATTAACAAAGTAGATTAGGGTTTCTTTTCAAGATTTAGGATTCAATAGCTTCATCATGCTTATTATATCACAATTACATAATCACATTCATACAAGCATACAATTAAGCATATAGAAGGGTTTACAATATTACCAATACATATCATTCGCTATTAAGAGTTTACTACGAATAACATAAAAACCATAACCTACCTCCACCGAAGATTAGTGATCAAGCAAGCAAATTTTCTCCAAAGCTTTGTGTTTTCCCCTTCTTGATCGACCCTCTCTCTCTCTTCTTGTTCTTTCTATTTTCTTTATTCAAACCCTCTTTCTTTTACCCTAATTAGCATATAATTAAGAATAAAAGATGGCAATAATAACTCACTAATTAACTTAAGGTTACCTCTTTTAACCCCCAAGTAGTTAGACTTATTAACATTAACCCACTAACTTTATAATTAAAGCAGGAATAGTCAAAAACGTCCCTTAAAACGTATAAAGAAATCCGACCCAGACTGGGATTACGCAACCTGAGACGGCCCGTCGTGCCTGCGACGGTCCGTCCTACAGGTCGTCGCAAGGTTCAGAGACTCAATTTCCACCAAAGAGTTTGTGACGGTCCGTCACACATGTGACGGTCCGTCTTGCCATTTCATTACGAAGTTCAGAGAGTCGATTTTCAGTACTCAATTTCAGATTTTCTGAGTGTTTTGAAACGATACCCTGCGACGGTCCGTCATGCCCATGACGGTCCGTCGTGGGTTCCGTCGTCTCAGCCTGTTTTTCCAGAAATAAAATCTGCTACTCAAAACGACTAAATAGGTCGTTACACTTTAACCAAATGACCATTTCCCATTCTATTTTCATTAAACAACTTTAGTCTAAAATGAAACATATTTTTGCCTATTTAAATTTAAGACAAAAAGTGTTCTTCTGAGTGATAACATGATGAATATGAAAAATAAAAATGTTTCATTGCATGACTATTGATACAAAGAGTGGTAAAATGGTTAGGAGATAAGTACAAAAAAAAAAGATGACTTGAGGATTTTGATTTTGATGGAGTGAAAATTTATGGATCGACATTGGTTAATATCATATTGATAGAGAGGTGCTTTTGAATGTTGAAGGGGTGAAAGTGGAAAGAATGATGAGATTCCACCTATTTCGGTCTACATTAAAAATTTCTCAACCTTTCCCTCAAAAGTTGGAAAGGAAGATGAAGATTCAAGATCCAAAAATTATTCTTTATGTTCAAAAGTTTCTAGGTGAAATTCCATAGGATCTATAATTTTCCTATTTGGTAAGATTGTATTAAGAAAAAATGGGATAATGTCCAAGTACCCCCTCAACCTATGCCCGAAATCTCAGAGACACACTTATACTATACTAAGGTCCTATTACCCCCCTGAACTTATTTTATTAATAATTTTTTACTACTTTTTAGCTTACGTGGCACTATTTTGTGGGTCCAACGATGATTGAATTTTTTTTCAAACTAGTGTCACGTAGGCTAAAAAGGGGTAGAAAATTACTTATAAAATAAGTTCAGGGGGGGTAATAGGACCTTAGTATAGTATAAGTGTGTCTCTGGGATTTCGGGCATAGGGTGAGGGGGTACTTGGGTATTTTCCCAAGAAAAAATCAATATATCATGTGTATATATATAAAAGAACCCTAGGTCAGCCTACGTGGTGCCATCACAAATCAAGATTTCCTTTTAATTTATTTATTTTCAAAATTAGTCTTTTCCTTTCATGAAAAATTGTGACTTTTATGAAGACTTGTGACTTTTATGCAAAGTTACAATTTCTATGAAAAATTATGAATTTTATGAAAGGTCGTGACCTTTTTGAAGGGTTGCAACTTTTCAAAGAGTTGTAGTCTTTTCGATAAGGAACAATAAATATTTTTCCACACTACCCTCTGCTGTTTATAAATAGAGAAATTTCCTCTCATTTTAAAAAACTAAAAATTCTGAACTTCTTCTTCTTCTTCTGCACAATTTAATATTCTTATACTTTTCTCATATTGAGTAGCTCACTAACACCATTATTTGTATTTATACACTGGTGAATAGAATCGTTCTAACCTGAGAGAGTCTATTCCTTGAAAACTTGGGTACTAGAGAGCAATAGTTTCCTTAAGGGAAAACTGTGCACGTAGTGAACTCGATTATTTCCTTTCTGTTTTATTCTATTGTCACATATCCATATATGTTTTTTTACGGTCATTAATCTATACTTATGTTATTAATTATTATTTTTGAGTACATATTTTAAATTTTGTTGTTCATGTTTTTACAAAGTAATTGTTATAAGTATTTGTCAGTACAGATAAATAACACACTTTAATTGAGTACTCACACAAATTTTCTCTACTGAAATTATTGAAGGTATAATAAAAAAAATTCTTAAAGATCTATACTACCATCTCTTGAAAACAAAATTCAAATTTGGTATGCCATTGTAAGGACATAAAGACCTTAAAAAATTTATTGCACCTTGATGTGAGAAGTAAATCAGGAAAAGAAGACAAAAATTAATAAAACATTGACGTAGGTTAAAGGATAAATTATAAAATCAAATTAAAAATTATTGATTGAAGAATAAATGAAAAGATGTTATAATTTTCATTTACTTTACATCATTAATGTCCATTAGTACGTAATCTTGTAAGTAATTTATAAATTTTGTGATATTAATTTTTTTCTACATAAGACGCATATAATTTTACTAATTTGATGATAATTTTTATTATTTATAGAGTTTTACATTTATATAAAAAAACATAACTTAAGTAATTTAAATTACGTATCGAAACGCGTGGTTAAAATTAATTTATTCATTTAATTTTAAGAAATCCCCAAAAGCTTCTTTCATAAGATAGTGTTGAGCATAAGAAAGGAGACAGGAAATAATTGATTGATAAATATAACCGTTATAACAAATAAAGACATGTGAATAAATCCAACAGCATATAAACGAAAAAACAAACAAAATTTTATTTTTTTCATATGCACAGAACCCAAGAAAGTTGCTTCTTCAGCTATAATTAAATGCACTTCTCTCTCTCTTCAGCATAAAGAAGCCAACAAACTCTCATTTGCTTTGTACCCTTATCTTAGATTTACACAATTCTTGTTTATTTCTTATTAGGGGGTACTTGAAGAAGCAAATGGGTGGACTTTTCACCTGCTGAAAATGGAGGGGTCTGTCAGCTTCAGATTCTTGGTGGGGGCAATTTTTTTGGGGATTTTTGTGGGTTGTGGCTGCTCTATAGAGAATGCTGCTGATTCAGCTACTGCAGTGTATATTGTGACCCTGAAAAAAGCACATTTTAATGAAGAACTCAACTTGAAGAATCAATACCACTCCAGAAATGGTGGGTCACAGAGAGTTAATAGATTTGACAAACCAAGGTATTATTTTTTAACTGGATATATATTGTCATGTTAAGAATTCATACATTCATAATCCTCCTCTATAGTTTAATGTTGCTCTAGGTAAATGGTTTTTCTTTTTGTGGTTAGCCCACTTTTGTTTGTTTAATTTCTGCTATAGTATTATTTTAGTTGTAACTTGGGCATGTGTAAAGTTGAAGTCTTTTAATGATTTTGAAGTTCCACTTGTCTTCTAGCATTTCTAATTTTTTAAGTGTTTGGACTTGTAGATTGTAGTATATTAGAAGGAGGGAAATTTTTCTGATTGTGTTTATGTATTTTAGTGTTTTGACTGATTGAGAATGAGAAGCAATGCCTTATTATGTAAGGACTCTCATGAAATGAAGCTTAAATAATTACATGAGGACTTTACTCTTTTAGTGGCTAGATTCTTAGAGCTGTGTATACCACTATCCAGAAGTCACTTCACTTCAATAAGAAAGTTTTATATTTTGCACACTCTGGGCTATTCGTATTACATTGTCATAACAGATTCTTGCATTAGATAATTAGAGTTTTTGTTACTCCCTGTCTTGTTTTAAGTGTATCTGTTTGAAAGTGAGAAGTTAACTTCTGTCATATTACTGATAACTGTTTTCTGAATCAGCAACTTTTCACATATAGATCACATGAATGGTTCCTATGTTTCTCAAATGCACGATTCCTTATTGAGGAGGGTATTAAGAGGAGAAAAGTATCTAAAAGTATACAGCTACCACTATTTGATCAATGGATTTGCTGTGCTTGTAACACCCCAGCAGGTATGTAGAAATTAGAATTTTCCTTAACATGCCATACATAGTTAAGTCATTACATAGTCTTTCGTGACTTTTGATCATGGTCATATCTTATGTGAACATGTATTTGATCAATTTGAAGGCATTCAAGCTTGCAAGGAGGAGAGAGGTGTCAAATATTGTTTTGGATTTCTCAGTTAAGACTGCAACCACACATACACCACAATTTCTAGGTCTACCTCGTGGGGCATGGGCTCAAGAAGGTGGATATGAAACTGCTGGGGTAGGCATTGTAATTGGTTTTATTGACACTGGAATTGATCCTACACACCCCAGCTTCAATGATAAGTCACCTGAGCAAACATATCCTGTTCCTGAGCACTTCTCTGGCATTTGTGAGGTCACTCTGGATTTTCCATCCGGATCTTGCAACAGGAAACTTGTTGGTGCCCGTCATTTTGCAGCATCTGCTATAACCAGGGGGATATTTAATGCAACTAAGGACTTCGCTTCTCCTTTTGATGGTGATGGTCATGGAACGTAAGTGTTCTCTATCACATGTACATTTGCACTGCATCTCTTTTGTATGCTTATTTGGTATTCACAATGTGCACACTGAATGTGAGCACTCTTGGTCACAATGAATATATTTCTTTTATTTCTTCTGAAGTTAAATATTTGGCGATCCACCTCCTTTATATATGAATTTTGGTCATTGAACATTCTTTGTAAGAGTAAGACTTGAAAATAGTGAAGGAGTTCCAAACAAGTTGCGGGTTGTCTCTTCTCCATTTAAATTCATCTCTGCCCTACTTTATCAGTTTAAAAAGAAGGAAACTTCATAGGCCTACCCCAGACTAACACTTTTTGATCAAGACCTCTCGGATGCCTCATTTAAAATATGTAAGATTCTGATTTTGTTGGTCGTAATGGATCATTCATGGATTTATCAAGAGTTGAGCATCTCCATGGAACTCTATAGATGTGGTGCAGTTGCACAATAGGGAAGATGCTATAGCAAAATCGTATTTTTCACTTGACAAAACGGTTATCATCGTCTCCAAGTGAGTATTCATGTTACCCAGTGATTCATCTATACTTTTATAGTTTTGTTCTGTTTTTCTTGTTAATCCAAGTATTAAATCTCTGAAGTTTCGTTTTCCTCTTGAGGTGGTTGCCTCATTTCACTTAGATTCCAACCATAATTCGAGTATCCATTCCCATTCTGAATCATAATGGTAACCATATGAGTCATCCTACTTGTATGTACGAGAAGCATAGTAAGATTGTTCAGATTATGAACTATAGAAACACAAGTTACCTTCTTGGTTTTCATGAATGCGGTGATTGGATCCTTTGAAAATGCTCTGCTATCAGCTCTTAGTTCTTTTTCTGGATTTTCCTGTAAATCTTTAAAGCACTTGGGTGAGTTCAAATTCAGGGGTATTTTCTTCAAGTCTCCATCTCTACCATTTGTCAGGTACTAAGGATGAAATCTCAAAAACATGAAAAAAAATAATAATTTACAACTCTTAAAGTTGCAACAACAACAATTAGCAAATAGATGTTGCCCAATCCCTGGAAACGGCCCCAAAATCTGAAGAGTGCAAAATCTGTGTATAAAACCTAAAGCTCATGCTTGTCAAAGATAGTATCGATAATGTCAATCCCATGAGGATTGTGTTTCTAATATGCTGTATTGCTTGATTACTTTTTGAGAAATCCGATTTGTGAAATTAATAATGATGGGAGAAATAACCACAACTCGATTGAGTTGAGTCAAGAATCCACCTATGGAATAACTAGCAATTATAATACCTTTCATCAACCCTTGTTGTATTCATGTTTTTCGCGAATACATTCAATCCCTTTTATCTTTTCTAAAGATGGTGAAAGTTGTGTTGAAAGGCTCTGCATAGATAGAAATATATAGTCTTCTTTCAAATATCTATGCTGCAATTGTAAGGTTAAAATACTAATCCCTTCTTGCGAATAGAATCGATATTCAACAAGACTATTTCAAACCCAATCAAGGCAATGGAGAAATTGATATATCTCTTGTGATTATTATATCAATAAACTCCTCAAGGAATCAATTGAACAAATGAAATTAAAGGTAAATTAATCATTAATAAACCACAGGTTTCATCAAAACTCAACCATGAGAATGTCACTCCATAATGGAGTAAAAACTATCATTGAAATATTAATAGTCATCATGCTCATAACAAAAGATTAGGAGAAGAAGGTGGTTTAGAAGAAACTCTAAATCTCTTGAATCCTCCTTGAAAATCTTAAGTTCTCTTTTTTTTTCTCTCCCAACAACTGCGTCTGTCTTTTGGTGTCAAGGCCCTTTTTTTGGTACTCTTCAAGGTCCCTATTTATTTCCATCTCAACCCTAGTGACTAAAAAGAAATTTGAACTCAGGGTCGTGCAGTGACAGTGACAAAAACTCCACCACTGTGACAGTCGGGCTATTTTGTGCATCTCTTTTGCTTGAGTCTTAAGTATTTCCTCCTTCCTTTTTTTTTCCGGTGAAGTAATTAAATTGTATTAGAAAATCATGAAGGAGATGCACTGGTTACAACTAAATAAAGTTGCTTCAAACATGAAAATAACATGAAGCTAACTATGGAAAAACCTGTAAAGCAGCCAAAAAGATCCCTTTAAGCCTTACTGTGCTAGAGTTAGGGAGCTAACATAATACCAAAGATTATCCATACTAACATGGGAGAGAAGGTGCCAATAGGGAGTTGGTATTCCATCAAAGCAGCTGCAGTCACAGTCTTTTGAAATGCTTCAAAAAAATTACTTTTGGGGTCATCCTCCATGTCTTTTGATAGTGTTGTCAACTGTCCAACATATCCAGCTAGCATAAGTATCTTTGATGGAGAGGGGCATAACCCATTGGAGGCCTAACAACGAGAAGAAGAAATGTCATATGCCAATTGTAATGGGGCAGTGGAAAAAAAGATGGTTGACACTTCCATTGTTTTTTTTACACGAAAAACATCTGTTGATGAGAATGATGCCCTTTCCTAAGGTTGTCTTGTGTTAAACATGCCTTATGAAGGGCTGTTCATGCAAAACAGGAGACCTTTGTGTATTTCCTGCTTATCTCCTTTATTGCATATCTTTCATCAGAACAATGCAAATATGTGAGGGATTACATCATATACTACTTAAAACTCTTCAAACATGAGAAAAGACATAAATACACTTGAATCATTGTCCTCAAGCAAAAAAGACTGCCATACAACAGTAACAGAAGGACATAAAATAAGTTAAGAGCTTTCTCTTTCAGTAAAATTGACTTAGATCAACCAAATAAATTGAACACCTTTTTTTTGCTCATACTCGTGTGTTGACAAAATGAAATTCTTGTGTCCCTTGAATCCCATTATGACTCACCAAACTGACCACCCCAGATTAACAAAAAGATACCAAGCCATCAAGCTTGAATCCCCAAATGCCTCTCCAAACGGACTACCCCAAACTAACAAAAAGATACCAAGCCAACAAGGGAGGAACAAATGGGCATGTTCAAGAACAGTGGCACTCACAATGATTAAATAAATTCTTGCACCACATAGAAGAGTACCAAAAGCTTTCTTATTTTGTCACTATCCACTAATGTAGGAGTTCTCAAGTAAAGATCAGGTAGAATTTTTTCATTTGATAGTAATGTAGACTAGAGGATAAATATGGTAATATTGGATAAGAGCGACTAATTTTCCTTTGGCCGCTCATTACTCAGCACTTAGCTAACAACAATATTTTTTTTTCTCTTCACACTAAATCCCATACATGAAACTCTATTCTCATTCTTCTCAAGTAAGGGTTCCAAAACCACACAGAAAAGAGAAAAACAATAAAAACAATAGTATGAACCTTGTTTTATTTGAACCTCTTGATATCATCAATTTGTTATCTTTACTGCAAACTTAAGATACTGAAAATAGCATCTAAAACCATGTGGTTTGAATTTCTTATTAAACAGGCATACAGCTTCTATTGCGGCAGGAAACCATGGAGTCCCCGTTATTGTAGCTGGACATTACTTTGGAAATGCTAGTGGAATGGCTCCTCATACACAGTAAGAAATTGAATTTTACTGTTCACATTTGGTTTACTGATATCAACCTGCAAGGTGATACTCTACATGAGGAAGAGATTTCAGCGATGTAACTATCATCATTTCATCACTAGTCGTTTTGTGTATTGCAATCAACTTATGTGCTAGTTCTTGTTCATCTTTTCTATAAAAGTCCTTTGTCTTGTGAATCTTGCAATGACTTCTACCAAGTGCTTTCTCAATGCAAAAGATTTTGACGACTTAACTTTACAAAAAGGTTCTTTTGTAACAAAATGATTGTGATCACTCTTCAGGAGTTAACCAAACATTACAATTAGCACACCTGTTATCTGATAAGTGAAGTGATGAAAGTCTGAATCCATTGTTGAGGGGAGGGGGATCCTGGAGCACTGAGAAGTGCTTGAGTTCTGAGCACTTGGGTAAATTACTAGAAATCTACTTTAACGATCGACCTTCTCAACTTCCCCAAGTGGTTATAACTCAAGCCTCCAGTGTTTCCTTTTATCAAAATATAGAGATTGAGATAAGTATTAATTTCCTTACCATGTATCTTTCTCGCTAAAAGTAGTATTAGAGAAGATACTGATTGCATGCCGATATTTCTAGCATTGCAGTTTACAAGGCATTATACAAGAGTTTTGGTGGATTTGCTGCTGATGTCGTTGCTGCCATAGACCAGGTAAGTTTTCAATTTTTGGCTAGAGAGTGAACTTTTAAAGGAAAAGAATAAAGAGAGAGAAGGGATGCATGTCCTGGTTTTGACTTTTGGAAAAAGAGAGAAAATGGAGAAAGATATACTGCAGATGTAGGGAAATCTCACATCAAGTTTCTGTAGCACAAAATAGCAGTATACTAGTTTAGATTTGATTTTGTCAGAAGGTGAAAAATGTTTCATCTGCTAGTTGTAAAAGAAAAAGGTTCATCTTTTTTGACATAAAAGAGAAAGTTTAAATACCAAAATAGGTCTAATTTTTTGGTGCAGAATAGAATGCGAAGCAGGCCAAATTTGTATAGATGAAGGGCATATTCATTTGTCCTTCATGCTTAAGAATCATTTACTGCTAATTGACAGAGGCAAAAGAGAAAAAAGAATAAATATTGATTCCTGGGTGTTGATACCTGTCTGTTTACAATTATAGGCAGCCCAGGATGGCGTGGATATAATCAATTTATCAATCACGCCAAACAGGCGTCCTCCTGGTTTGGCGACTTTCTTTAATCCGATAGACATGGCCTTGTTATCAGCAGTAAAAGCTGGCATTTTTGTGGTACAAGCAGCTGGCAATACTGGACCATCACCTAAGAGTGTTGCTTCCTTCAGCCCATGGATCTTCAGTGTTGGTGCTTCAACCCATGACAGGGCATACAGCAACTCTATATTGCTGGGCAACAACATCACCATATCTGGAGTTGGACTAGCACGTAAGTCTTCCTTGGTGATTGCTGCATTTAATTCTATTTTTGAGAATATTAATGGAGCGTGATTCTTCCCACAAATATCTATTATTTTAATCCTTCCCTCTCACTTAGCCTTAAATTGTCTGTTAGAAGAAGTTAACGAGTAGAACTGTAATTATGTAATTCTTTGAAGAGAAGTGGGCAATGATCAGATTTCACTGCTTAACTATTCCGCTCTGCACTAAGGTAAGTAATTTTCTGTTGGAACTTCTAATGATAATTTATAAAACTTCTAGGTCAGTTGTTGAGAGAAATTGCCATTCCTTGTGAGTTAGAAAAGAATGAGTAATAGATCATCCTATGGAGTGTCACAACTCTTGGATATGGTAGGATCAGTTATAAGTAAGTTGGTACCGATCCAGAGAAGTTAGGTGATAGAGGTGTTACAAGGAAGGTAGATGTCGACCCTTGCGAGTATTCAAACTAGTCCTTTCACTTTTGGTGTTGTTCTATATGTTTTGATATCTTATAAGGGAAAGAATGCATTTGAGGGATGAGGTCACCAAATTTTTCAAGTGAATACATATATTTTTGTGACTTAAAAATCAGCCCTTTGGGCAAATTGCAACTATTGAAACTCAAAGATGATGTACCTGTCCCTATATCTTAGTGCACTAGAGCTTGAACTTTTGACCTAAGTCCCTAGTCCCTCAACCCCTTGGGGCTTTCTCAAGTGCATATTAAGGTGTTTCTAAGTAAGTTTGACTTAGTTCACTTGGCATAGAGTCACACTTTTGACGTAAGTCACTAGTCCCTCAACGTCAACCCTTTGGGGCTTTTATCAAGTGAATATTAAGGTGATTCTAACTAAGCTTGATATCTTTTTGGATTAAACATGATCCATTACTAAAATATGTTCAGGTCATGTGCCATATTAGATAAATTACTATATCCACGGTAAAGTGTATCACTAGCATTAAGGCGTAATGTCACGGACTTAGACTTCAATTAACGCTCCGTGTGACACTTGACGGCTTACTCGCGACTATTTCACGATCTTGTAAGCTCAAGTAAGCTTACTCACGACTATTTCACGATCTTGTAAGCTCAAGTATGTCCTTCTCAAACTTAGATCGCTAAGAGAATGAAGAAAGACGAGAGTTTTTAAAGTAGGCTTTTGTATTGCTTTGGAAGATTGCTTACACTAGCTTGGTTGAGTTACAAATGAATGCCCCTCTATTAATACTACAAACCTAGGGTTAAAGTGCAAATAGAAATTGCTATACAAGTCCGTACATATTTACAAATTGGTCCCTCTTCTAAAATTCTCTACAAGGCTAGAGAATTCTCAAGCCTTCCAAGAAATCTTCTATGGTATTCTAGAGCCTTCTCCAAACTCTCCAACATTCTAGATTCCTTCCCCTTCAATTTTATGTCTAACTTGTATGGCAAAGTGGCGGGTCATGACAGTAAGTTCTTCATGCTTTCTTCTAATCTTTCTCTCACATTGTATCAAAGCATGCAAAACTTTTGTATTCAAGCCTTGTCGCCACCTATCAACAAAATATTTTCATGTACTTGGCCCAAGAAAAAATAATTAGACCCACACATCAGTGTGATCAAATGAAAATTACAGAAAAGTGCAATTTCTAATAATTCAAGCTAGATAAGGTAGTTTACATAATTTGATATGAATCTTCTCCCAGACGTTGCTATAGTGAATAGTGATTGCCCCGCCAGGAACTAGAATTATTTTTTCAACAAAGATCCAATGCCATGTTATATTAAGTGTACCACCTCAAAGACAATTTTAATTGTTAAAGATGATACATATTGATTATAGACCCAAAAATGCTCCAATATCACATTAAATGGTGTGAACCGTCTCATCTAAAAGTTTAAATTGTTAGAGAGGGAACATGTTTATTTATTTTAGATCTATAGGCAGAGAGAAATTAAAAGGTGAACAATCTTTCATTTGAGGGAAACAGATGCCATTTTAGGACTACCTAAAAAGAAAAGGAGAGCTAATAAGCTATTTTTTCCAAACAAATGACGTTTAATCCCTTGTCATGTTTTGATAGTACCAAAAAATTATCAAAATCAGCGGAGAATGCGAAATGATATTACAGGGTTGCCTTTAAAGTTGAGGAAGCCGATGCCCTTGAAAGTTGTTATTGAAAGTGAAGCCGATAGAAATTTACTCTTGGAGATGGTCTGCTTGATAATTTCAACAACATAAGTTCCATGCTGTTATTCTTTCTATTGTTTTTATTTTTTTCAGATTACGGATGCTGAGAAGCATCCTGTAATATCTCCAAAAAAAATGTTTGTCTAAGCTAGATGCCTGAGATATCCATACATGCATACCTAAGCTAGACAGACGCCTGAGATTTTCCCTGACACATCCATAAATGCATACCTAAGCTAGATGCCTGAGATGTTCACTGGTATGCCCATAAATAATGCATACTGTTATGATCTCTCTGAGATCACAAATTTCAGTCTCAACAATTCAAAGAAAATCTATAAATCGAATCTCAACTTTATTGATTCTAGAAGTTCTCGATTACAACAAACCAAAGTTAAGTAACTACTGAGCAGACATTATTGAATTACAGTAAAGAAGAAAGAGTGAGATTGAGAAGAAGAGAAACAGGAGATCGAAGAAGAAGAGAAACAAAAGATCGAAGAAGAAAAAGAGAAGCAGAAACAGAAATGGGAAGAAATTGCATTTCCAAAAGTTAGTTCCTTATCTCTCCTCTAACTACCATTTTATAACAACTTCCTAACCAACTTCACGTGGCATCATCCTGCTCACAGATTCTCATCAACTTGCATATAATCCCAGCCCTTCAATATACCAATTTATGATCTTTTCACTAGACTCTTCACGGATCGATTCCCCACAGAACCACTTCTATATTTCGATTCATAACATTCCCTTCCCCATCAAAACATCCTTGACCTCAAGGATGAGAATCGAAATCAGGTAACTTAGCGCGATAAAAATCGTAATCTTTCCCACGTAGCATCCTCCAGTGGAAAATTAGACCACTGAACCAAAACTCGCACCACAGCTGCATTGTTCCTTTTTACCATTTGGCGCTGCAAAATGGTCACCGGCTTAACCAAAAATTGTCCGTCGTCGTTCGTATAAGGTAATTCAGATTGAACTACCACATGATTGCCTACTTTCTTCTTCAACAACGAAACATGAAATACCACATGAATCTTTGAAGTCGATGGAAGGCCTAATTTATAAGCCACTAACCCAATCCTTTCTGTTATCAAGTAAGGACCATAATACTTAGAAGTAAGCTTCAAATTCTTTCTCAATGCAACGGACGTCTGACGACTGACGATATATGGTTGCAGTTTTAAGTATACCCAATCTCCTACCAAAACTCACACTCAGTTCTGTTCCTATCAGCAAAAAACTTCATTCTAGCTTAGGCAGTAGTTAAATTGTCCTTCAACAATTGAAGGAACTGCTGTGTGTGCATCACGATATCCTCTGCAGCTTGTACCACACTGTTTCTAAAAAAGGAGCAATGGAAAGTTGAGGGGGAGTATAACCATACAATACTTTGAATGGAGTACACTGCAGACCTGTGTGAAAATTCGTACTATACCACCATTCCGCAGCCGATAACCACTGTTTTCATTCCGTAGGCCGACTTGCAGTCATACATCGAAGATAATTTTCAAGGCACCTATTGACTCTTTCAGTTTGACCATCATCACTCTGAGGATGATAGGCCGAACTATAGTGCAATTTAGTCCCCAACAGTTTGAACATCTCCTGCCAAAATCGACTTAAAAAGACCTTATCTCGATCTGAAACAATACAGTCAGGAGTACCATGTAATCGGTGGATCCGTCTCCAATACAATTCAGCCACGGTTACTGCAGTATATAGATGAGCCAAGGCTATAAAATGAGCATACTTCGTAAACTGATCGACCACTACTAAGATCACATCCTTAGCTTTCGACTTTGGTAACCCCTCAATAAAGTCCATACTTATATTACTCCAAGCTTGATTAGGAATCGGCAATGGTTGGAGTAGACCCGGATATGCTGCATTATCGTCCTTGTTACGATGGCAAACCTCACAATGAGCTACATATTCATTCACCATAGCTCTCATCTTAGACCAATAGAAATAATGAGCCAACCTTTTGAAGGTGCCCAATTGACCCGAATGTCCTCCTAAAGGAGTATCATGAAAAGTAGATATGAGTTGTCGTAAAGGTCCTGTAGATCCCACATAAACCTTTCCTTACTTCCTTAACACACCATTAACGTTATGCCATAAATTAGGCCAATGTGCATCTACTGATAACAGTGTAATCAACTCTTGAATGTATGTATCCTCATTATAACCCCTTTTGTTGAATCGCCGAAGTGACCCGTTGTTCCAACAAGTACTTCAAACTGTGGTGATCAGTCTTAACCACAGTGTTTGAACTACAAATAATGTCTCCATTTATCTACTGCATTGAATAAAGCCATATATTCCTTCTCGTATATCGACTTGCCCCGATGTTTAGTAGCCAAAACTTTGCTGAAGAAAGCTATCGGTCTTCCTTGCTGCATAAGTACAACTCCAATACCCCCATGACTGGCATCAGTTTCAACCACAAATTCCTGTGTATAATCAGGAAGAGCCAATACAGGCGTAGTCGTCATAGGTACTTTAAGGTTTTCGAAAGCAGTCTCGGCATCCACACTCCATTTAAAAACCTCTTTCTATAACAAATCTGTGAGTGGCCTGCTGATAGTTCCATAATTCTGCACATACTTGCGATAGTAACCTAGTTAATCCCAAAAATCCTCTTAAAGCTCGTAATGACTTAGGTCTAATCCCAATCCACCATAGCATTAATCTTGTTAGGATCTGTAGACACCCCTTCATCAGTAATAATATGGCCTAAATACTCCACGTGAGCTTGACCAAAAGAACACTGACTTTTTAGCGAAAAGTACATTAGCTCTCAAAGTCTCAAATACAATCTGTAAATGCCTCAAATGCTCATCTCTGCTTCTGCTATATATCAATATATCATCAAAGAAGACAAACAAATTTTCGGAGAAACGATTGAAAAACCTGATCGTTAACACTTGACACGTTGCTGTCGCATTAGTGAGTTCGAAGGGCATCACTCGAAACTCGTAATAACCCATCTGAGTCCGAAAAACTGTCTTATGCACATCCTCCACTCTCATTCTAATTTGATGATATCCATCCCGCAAATCCACCTTCGAAAAGATTGCAACACCATGTAATTCATCCAACAAATCATCCACTATAGGAATTGGATATTTGCCTTTGATGGTCAAGTCGTTCAAGTCTCGATAGTCAACACAAAATCTCCACGTCCCATCTTTTTTTCTTTACTAATAACGCAGGTGAGGAATAAGGAGATTGACTCGCTTGTATTATTCCACTCCTTAACATCTCCTTTACCTGCTTTTCCAACTCGTTCTTTTGATGGAAATTGTACCGATAGGGTCTAAGATTAATTGGCTTCGCTCCTGGTTTGAGAGGTATCGCATGGTCGAAGGCTCTGGTTGGTGGTAATGATTTCAGTTCTGCAAAAATATTCGAATACTTAACCAGCACCTCTTGAAGCCTGCCATCTACCTCCTCTTCCTCATTTGATGTCACCATAGTCATCATAAAAAGATGAGCAACCATAGCCTGACCCTTCTTCAACATTTTCCTCATGGCTTCACTAGATAACATGCTTAAACTTCCCTCCTCTGCAATTCCCGGCAACACCAAACAACCACCCAAAGGAATTATGAGCAAAACTTCCGTGAAAATTCTTTCCTGCATTTTTCACGAAAAATCTTTACAGTGAGAATTACACATAACGTAGTTGCCATTCGCTACTGTAACTCGTACTGGCGAGCAAGGACGAGGTTGATAGCCTGATGCAGTAACAATGTGCTTATCGATGAAGCTATGAGTGCTTCCTGAATCAATTAATATCGCTAAGTCTCGCTTCTTCACAGTCCCTCCAACAAGGATAGTGTTCTCTCCTTTATTATGTCCCGTTAGTGCATTTAGACATACAACTTGCTGTACTTCTTGTTCTACTGTTCCTTCGATAGTTATCTCTTCATTTTCCTCAGTTACCAACACAGGTTCATTGTCATCTTCATTCTCAATGATTCCCGTTAGACAATTCAATTGTCTCGTTTTACATAGATGCCCTGGACTATATTTTCTCCCTACAACGAAAACACAAATGGTTGGACTTCCTAAACTCGTAAATCTCAGGAGTAAGCCGGTAAAGACCAGTTCTGTTACCCGTGCAGAAGAGCCCTTGTTACCCATCCCCTACACAACTGGAGTAACCATTCGGTTAACTCCTTTACTTCTCTTGTGTGCAGCTTCAATAGCCATTTCCTTCATCCTCGCCTTCTCTACAACTTGCTTCAACGTAGTTGGCTTGAACATTTTAACCTCAAATCTGATCTCCTTTAAGGCTCCGATGAAACTAGAGAGAAAGTGAGTGTCGTTCAAAGCAGGATTACGGATAAGCATTTGAGCCTTAAGATCTTCAAATCTTCCTAAAAACTCATCCACAGTATCACTCTGCTGTATTTTATTAAACTCCTCTACCATATCACCTACTTCAATTTCCCCAAATCGACTTATCAGTTCCTCCTTAAACTCAATCCAATTCGGAATTCCTCCACTTAATACCATTGACTGATACCAAACTTCGGCAACATCATTCAAGTATAACGCAACCAATTCCATCCTCTGTTCATTACCCACCCTATACTGTGTAAAGTAGCACTCACACTTTCGGATCCACACCTTAGGTGCCAAACCAGCAAAGCTAGGTAACTCCCACCTAGGTAACGCAACAACATTCGGCTGAGCTCGGTTGCAATTGTACGGATTCGGAATGGGCAGCAAACCTGCTCCCACATTCGGAACTGCCGGTGCTCTTTCTAATACTCCCCCAGCCTTTCCTAAATTAAATCCAATGCTCCTTGAATTTAAAGCTTGAGCATGGCGTAACTCTTCCTAAGAATTCAGCAAATCGGCTAGCATTTCATCATGTCTAACTAGCTTATCTTCAGTGATCTTCCATCGTGTTCCTTCAGCCATTGCTCCTTCAACTGCACAGGTTTGAAGGCTCTGATACCAAGTGTTATGATCTCTCTGAGATCACAAATTTCAGTCTCAACAATTCAAAGAAAATCTATAAATCGAATCGCAACTTTATTGATTCTAGAAGTTCTCGATTACAATAAACCAAAGTTAAGTAACTACTGAGCAGACATTATTGAATTACAGTAAAGAAGAAAGAGTGAGATCGAGAAGAAGAGAAACAGGAGATCGAAGAAGAAGAGAAACAGAAGATCGAAGAAGAAGAAGAGAAGCAGAAACAGAAATGGGAAGAAATTGCATTTCCAAAAGTTAGTTCCTTATCTCTCCTCTAACTAAAACTTCCTAACCAACTCCACGTGGCATCATCCTAATCACAGATTCTCATCAGCTTGCATTTAATCCCAGCCCTTCAATATACCAATATCTGACCTTTTCACTAGACTCTTCACGGATCAATTCCCCACAGAAGCACTTATATATTTCAATTCACAACACATACCTAATCAGGCATGTACTTTGTGGAAAATTTATGCAATAGTGCCATTAGATTTTATGTATTGTAAAATCATTTTTTGGTTTGGTTTGGGTGGTTATTGAGCATAAAGTCTGTTAGTATTCAGTAGATACAATCACTGAAATGCTGCAACTTTATTTCCAGTTTCTCTTTGAGCGCAGTGATGTGGCACTTTAGTTGTTGGTGCCGTCTTTCACTCTTAACCAATTAAACTTCTTTACTACCTTTCTGGAGTTCCCTGTAATTCGGAGTTCTATTAGTTTGTAATACTTTTGGAAGGGGGACTACTTTGATGTAGTATACCTGTAGATAAATAGAAGAAAAGTTACCATTCTCAAAAAAAAATTTGTTTTGTTTACAGCAGGAACAGATGACATGTACATGCTGGTTTCTGCAATTCATGCTTTGAATGACACAGCTGCTAAAGATATGTATGTTAGTGAATGCCAAGATGCCAGTAAGTTCAATCATACGCTCGTTCAAGGGAATCTCTTGATTTGTAGCTACTCCATCCGGTTTGTGCTTGGACTTTCCACCATCAAACAGGCCTCAGAAACAGCTATGAACCTTAGTGCAGCTGGAGTTGTCTTTGCCATGGATCCTTTTGTTATCAGCTATCAACTTAATCCGGTTCCAATGAGATTGCCTGGAATTATAATTCCTTCTCCAGATGATTCAAAGGTGAGTTTGGATGTACAAATGCTTTTAGTATCTGTGCAGATCAACATGGACGTTTACTCATTCTGTGGGTGTTGGTATGTAAGCACAACAGTTCTCATCTTCGATTTTAATTTGGGGATCTTAATTAATTTGGCAGATTTTACTTCAGTACTACAATTCTTCTCTTGAGAAAGATGAAACTACAAGAAAAATCGTCAAGTTTGGGGGTGTTGCCTGCATTTTGGGGGGAGTAACACCAAATTTCAGCTTATCTGCTCCGAAGGTTATGTATTATTCTGCAAGGGGACCAGATCCAGAAGACAATTCTGTTGATAATGCAGACATATTGAAACCCAACCTAGTTGCTCCAGGAAATTCTATATGGGCTGCTTGGAGTTCCCGCGGCGCTGAATCGATTGAATTTCAAGGTAGATGGTCTCAAGAACTTAAAAAGGGTTCCATGTAAAGTACTAAAATAGGCTAATAGGTTACTCAAGAACTATCTCTGGAAGTACTTCATCAAAGAAAAAAAAAACTATCTCTGGAAGTATGGGTGTGTACTCATAAATCCATATAAATGCCATTAAATATTATTTACTGAAACAAGTACTTCCAATTATTTAGGTGAAAACTTTGCAATGATGTCCGGTACAAGCATGGCTGCCCCTCATATTGCTGGTTTAGCAGCCTTGATCAAGCAAAAATTTCCTACCTTTAGTCCTGCTGCAATTGGATCTGCACTTTCTACAACAGCCTCTCAACACAATAAATATGGGGGGCCAATACTAGCCCAGCGTGCATATGCCAACCCAGATTTGAACCAGTCTCCTGCAACATCTTTTGACATGGGAAGCGGATTCGTGAATGCTACTGCAGTGCTGGATCCGGGCCTTATATTGGATACAAGTAAGCAACTCTTTGCTTAATATTTTTGCCTAGGATGTTTAGGAGAGAGTAGTTCCTAGAATTGCGGAATGATAGGAATCAAGTAGATGAATTATGTTTGAAACTTTGAATTATAAATGCAAACGTTCTCCAATCAAGGTTTGCCTAGTCTTTATCCCACAACTTTGATCTGAAGTAAATACGTCTACTGTGATTCTTGGCAAATTACTCATATTAAGGATCAACATCTCATACTTCGAAGAATGAAATAAGAGAATTTAAACAGGAGATGATTTGTATCGTTGCACAAAAGACATCTTATTAAAATACTGTGTGTTGTGCCTCCAATCTCGTGTACAGAAGTTATATCATATCGTATACCTAAGGGTTAAAACTGTTGGGTATGTAGCAAGAATCGATGGGAAATAGAGGGAAGGAGAGGAATTTGAAAAGTTTAGAACTTGAAAGGTTGGGAACTTGAAAAATCCTCTATTGCTTTAATGAAAAAGGTAATTGTCCCTCATCGGTAATGGAAATGAAAATAGGAGAGTTTAAATAAATAAACACTCCTATTAATCGTTAAAAGGGTTGGAAAGAGGGACCCCCCTCGCGCCGTCGTCGTCGCTCGCTCGCTTTGGCTTTGGCAAATGATCGATCGAGAGATTATTTTTTGGACAAATTTATTTTAATTATTTTATTAATTAATTAAATGGCCAAAAAATTATTTTCAATTAATTAGTTGATAACAAAAGTTAACCGAAATGTTTTCAACTTTTTAGTTAACCCGACCCAACTCGGATCCGCGCGCATGACCCGTTTTAACTTCCGTTATATATATATTTTAATATTTCCGTTATTCCATTTGAAAGTTTGCAACCTTTCATTAATGGTCGTGTCAATTCTGAAAGAACTGCAACCTTAGAGAATATATTCTTCTTGTCTATAAATACCATTCAGTCTTCAGAATATTTCCCAACGAATTTTCTGATCTTCCTTCTTCTTCTAAACACATATTTCTTCGTGTACTTTCCTGCTGTGGATTGATTCGCTGACAGTAGAGTTTTTGGTATCTACACTCTACTGATTAAGATCATTTTACCCTGGGAGGTTATATTCCAAATCAAACCTCGGATAATAGAGGGAAATAATTTCCTTAAGGGGACACTGTGAATTCAGTGGACTTGATTTTCTTCCAAAAAATTAAAAAAAGAGTATTCTTGATTCTGGTAAGTTTTAACAGATTCAATTATTTTTTTACAAATAAATTTCTGTTCATCTTACTTACTGATTCTAAAAATCTCAGTTACTTCGTGTTTCTGAATGATTTATTACAACCAGTAATTTCTGATTTTCATAACACAGATTGGCAAACAAAAACAAGCCTAAGAAGCCCCTTATGGGGCATGAGTGGGCATTATCTCAGCTCCTGGGCATAAATTTTAGCCCCTTTCTTGGGATTTTTAGCTCCAGTCTTAGGCTTCATGTATGCCCCTCCTCTTGGGCTCTATATTGACCCAATCTTCCTTCTCTTGGACTTGGACTACGAAATATGTATAGCGCTTGGCCACTTCTTCCCATAATTCTTGGACTCTTCTCCCACGATACACAGATTCTTGATATCTCATTGAGCCTCACCAACTTTATTTTGATTTCCTTAGCTTCCAAAGCTTCATAATAAAGGTTCGCTGTCATGGATGCCATCACTTAGTTACTTCCATCCTTTTTGTACTTAGGAATCCTTTTTAGTCCATGAAGTTTAGAATGTGTTTTTGGTATAGATTATATTTTCCATGGAAAATGTTTCCTAGATGTTTTCTTGGAAAGCAAACTGGTTTCTTACTAATTTTATAGTTTTTAGTAAGCAAGCAAAAAATGTTATCTCAAAATATATGTAATCTAGCAAAACACTTTAGGGGTGGATAGAGGTGTGGGGAGTAGGGCCTCAGGAGTGGGAGGGTCAATGGGTCTAGGTGATGTTGAGTGGGTATGGAGGATATACAATAAATATAGAGTGCCACTTATAAAACTTATTTTACCTACTTCTATTAAGGGAGTCATTTTTCTCATTTTTAAAGAACTTATTTTCTGTTAAAAATATGCATAAGAACTGCATCAGTAAATATAGAGTGCCACTTATAAAACTTATTTTACCTACTTCTATTAAGGGAGTCATTTTTCTCATTTTTAAAGAACTTATTTTCTGTTAAAAATATGCATAAGAACTGCATCAGTCCAAATTGTCTGATAGTTATTTACTGTTTAGTAGTTAAATTCTATCTTATCCTTATTATCTTTATCCTTAGTTTTTTAATCTTATCCTTAGGAGTTGGTTTACTTGTAAACTCCTATAGTATCTGTGTTATAATGGAGTAAGTAGTTTTGCTTTCATAAAAATTTCTTTGTTCGTTTATCAAACTAATGTTCCTACTTGTTCAATAACAAAAGAAGATAAGATTGTTATGTTTTTCCTTCTCTAAAAACTAACAATTGGTATCAGAGTTATCTTTCTTGAGGGATCTGTGGGTGTTTTGATTGTAATCAACAAGACAAGTTTATCAATCAATGGAAGCAGAATTAAGTTTTTCTGTAATGACACCACCTATTTTTAATGGTCATAACTATCAGATTTGAGCGGTAAGGATAGAAACATATTTCGATGCCATGGATATGTGGGAGGCAGTCGAAGAGGATTATGAAGTTCCTCTGTTGCCTAACAATCCTACTATGGCCCAGATCAAAAACCATAAAGATAGGAAAACCAAAAATCAAAGGCAAAAACCTGTTTATTTTCAGCAGTATCTTCTTCAATCATCACTTGAGTTATGTCTCTAAAGTCAGCAAAAGCCATCTGGGATTATCTCAAGGCAGAATACGAAGGGGATGAAAGGATCAGAGGTATGCAAGTGCTAAATCTTATAAGAGATTTCGAGATGCAGAAGATGAATGAAACTGAAACCATCAAAGATTACTCTGAAAGGCTCCTTAACATAGCAAACAGGGTTAGATTGCTTGGTTCCGTGTTTAATGATTCACGTATTGTTGAAAAGATTTTGGTAAGTGTGCTAGAAAGATTTGAAGCAACCATAACTACTTCGGAAAACACGAAGGATCTGTCCAAGATCACCTTCGCGGAGTTATTGAATGCTTTGCAGGCACAAGAACAATGAAGAGTCATGAGAGAAGAAGGAAATACAGAGGGAGCATTGTTTGCCAAGCCTCAAGATGGAGGCAAAAACAAAAAGAAGAAGAATAAAAAGAATGGTGAAGGCATTTCAACAAGTACTACCAAAGGAAAAGCTGGACACTCAAAGAAAAGTTATCCTCCTTGTAAGCATTGTAACAAGAAAAGTCATCCACCATATAAATGTTGGAGAAGGCCTGACGCTAAATGTAATAAATGAAATCAAACTTGGCATGGAGCTGTCATTTGCAAGAACAATGGTCAGCAAAAAGAAGCAGATGCTCAAATTGTTGAGGGTGAGGAGGAAGATCAACTCTTTGTTGCTACAAGTTTTTCAAGTAGATCATCTAGTGAGTGTTGGTTGATTGATAGTGGATGCACTAATCATATGACAAATGACATGTCTCTCTTGAAAGGAATTGAAGCCCACAACCATTATTAAAGTCAGAATAGGTAATGGCGACCATCTTCCCGTAAGAGGGAATGGAACCATTGCTATTCTTAGTAATTCAGGTACTAAAACAATTTCTGATGTGCTTTATGTACCTGATATAGATCAAAACTTGCTTAGTGTTGGTCAATGAATGGAAAAAGGCTTCAAGTTAAATTTTGAAGATAATCATTGCTTGATCAAGGATATTTAATATCAAGTCTATGTTTAAAGTAAGAATGAGAGGCAAAAGTTTCTCATTAGATCCATTTGAGGAGGAGCATGTTGTTTTTTGAGCAAAAGAAAGTGTTGCAGAAGTATGGCACAATGGCACAAGAGACTTGGACACTATCACTGTGAAGGGTTGGTTAAAATACAAAAAATGAAAATAGTTAAGGATTTGCCTATTTTAGAAGTACATTCTTCAAATTGTCTTGTGTGTCAATATGGAAAACAAAACAGACTTCCATTTCTAAAGACAACTTGGAGAGCCTCGAAAAAATTGCAACTAATTCATACTGATATAGCAGGACCTCAAAGGACTCCTTCATTAAAAGGTAGTGTATAATATATCATTTTTGTTGATGATCTAACCCGCATGTGCTGGATTTACTTTCTCAAGCATAAGTTAGAGGCTTCTAATGTTTTTTCGGAAGTTCAAAACAAAAGTAGAAAATGAAGCCAACTGGAAAATTCAGTTCGTAAGAACAGATAATGGAAAGGAATACACTTCTTACCAGTTCGACATGTTTATGTGAGGAAGCAGGGATTCATCATCAGCTTACTACTCCCTATACTCCACAACAAAATGGAGTAAGCGAGAGAAGAAACAGATACATTATGGAGATGACCAGATGCATGTTGAACGAGAAGAACTTGCCAAAGAAATTTTGGGTAGAGGCAACAACAAATACATCAGTTTTTCTTCAAAATAGGCTTCCCACAAAGGTAGTGAAAGACCTAACTACATTGAAGCTTGGTATGGATTTAAACCATCGTTAAATTTTCTTTAAGTGTTTGGTTGTCTCTGTTTTTCCTACATTCCTAAGGTTAAACGAGATAAACTAGACAAAAAATCTGTCCCAGACATTTTTATTGGATATAGTTTAGTTTCAAAGGCATATAAAGTCTTCCAAGCACAAACTGAAAATATAATCTTTAGTAGAGATGTGAATTTTATAGAAAATGAAGAGTGGTGTAGGGAAGACTCGAAGAAATTTGTCGTTAACACTTTTGACAAAGCAAAAAAGTCTCATACCCAGTTTTTTGAGAAGAAATTATCACTCTCACGACAGGATGAAATGGTGGATCATTTACCAGTCAAAGGTACTCGACAACTCAGTCATATATATCAGAGATGCAATGTAGCAGTATGTGAACCTGTTGGGTACAATGAAGCCAAAAATGATGAAAAATGGGTTGCTACAATGAAAGAAGAGTTGTTTATGATTGAGAAAAACATGACTTGGGAGCTTGTTGATCAACCTGAACACAGAAAGATAATTGGGTTGAAATGGGTCTTTAGAACCAAGCTAAATGTCGATGGTTTAGTGAATAAGCATAAAGCAAGACATGTAGTTAAGGGGTATGCTCAAATTTTTGGTGTAGATTATTTTGGTACATTTGCACCAGTAGCTAGGCTTGACACGATCAGGTTACTTCTTACTCTTGCTGCACAGTTGGGTTGGAAAGTGTGTCGGATGGATGTCAAATCAGCATTCCTTAATGGCTTTGTGAAGAAAGGACATGAGGACAAAGTTTATAGGTTAAGAAAGGCACTTTATGGACTTAAACAGGCACTAAGGGCCTGGTATAGTCGAATAGATGGGCATTTACTTGGCTTAGGCTTTGAAAAGAGTCTATCAAAATCTACTCTTTATGTTAAACATCATGACATTGATATTCTTGTTGTGTCTATATATGTGGATGATGTACTAATTATAGGATGCAATACAAGGCATATCGAGGATTTCAAGCAAGAAATGATGCAAGCCTTTGATTTGACTGATCTTGGTCTAATGTCTTATTTTCTTGGTATGGAAATCAAGCAGGGACAAGATGAAGTATTCATTTGCCAGAAGAAATATGCTAAGGAAATTCTCAAGAAATTCAACATGGAAGATTACAAGGAGATGAATACTCCTATGAACCAAAAAGAGAAACTAAGCAAGAATGACGGAGCAGAGAAAGTGGAGGAAACGTACTTCAGAGGCTTAGTCGGTTGTTTGATGTATCTCACAGCTACAAGACCTTATATTTTGTATGTCGTAAGCATTCTATCGAGGTTCAAACATTGTGCTAGTGAGGTGCATCTAAAAGCAGCAAAACGAGTTGTTAGATACATCAAAGGAACCATCAATTATGGTGTCAAGTTTTAGAAAAAATAGATCTGAAACTACTTGGATATTCTGATAGTGATTGGGCTGGATCTGCAGATGACATGAAGAGCACATCTGGATATTGTTTCAGTCTTGGCTCAGGAATGTTTTTGTGGTGCTCAAAGAAGCAGGACATTGTGGCTCAATCCACTGCAGTGGCGGAATTCGTGGCTGCAACAACAACAGTAAATCAGCATCGTGGTTGAGGAAAATTTTTGGTGATCTGCACATGAATCAGACAAAGGGAACTGATGTATTTGTGGACAATTAATCTGCAATAGCAATTTCTCATAATCCTGTATTTCATGGGAAAAACAAAACACTTCAACATCAAGCTTTTCTTCTTGAGGGAAGTGCAAAATAATGGTGACGTGATTCTACTCTATTGCAAAATTGAAGAGCAACTGGCTGATATCTTCACCAGACCATTATCAGGCAATAAATTTCAACTTCTCAGGCAAAAACTTGGAGTTTGCAGCTCTTAAAGCAAGTTGAGTTTATTGTAGGGTAGTTATTTACTGTTTAGTGGTTAAATTCTATCTTGTCCTTATCATTATCCTTAGTTTTTAATTTTATCCTTAGGAGTTGGTTTACTTGTAAACTCTTATAAATATCTGTGTTATAATGAAGTAAGTAGTTTTGCTTTCATAAATTTTTCTTATTCGTTTATCAAACTAATGTTCCTACTTGTTCAATAACAAAAGAAGATAAGATTGTTATGTTTTTCCTTATCTAAAAACTAACATTTTCCTAGAAAATATTTTTCCAAAATTTTGTCCAACCTAGCATGAGAAAATAAGAAAACATGTTTTCCTCCATACCCCAAACACATCAATAACATTACTGTAATTATAAGAATGTTTTCTGGTTGATTGGTTGTAAGTCTACCATACCATACTGCAGAGAAAAGAATGCATGTTCTGACATTGAGAAGGAAGATCAAACCTAATCTGGTGTCAACACTCGATTGACCGGATCACCTACCTAATTAGCTTCAAACAAGTTTCCGGTAGGCTAGGAAGCATATCTTTTTCTATTCTGTGTCTATTAAATGTTTTGATCTTTATACAAGTATATGGTGTTAAGAATCGTAGACGCGTTTACCATGGTTTAAAGTTTCTTGGTACAAAGACTAGGCCAGACATTGGGAAGGAGTGACGTTGAGAGCTAGGTTAGGCCAACCTTCTTTGGAGAATTTTTCATCTCTAGTTCATACTATAATTTGCTTATTTTATTTATAGTTCCTCATCATACTGTGATTCTCACCCCACATTAGTTCAAATTTGATGTTCTCTAAGCATAAACCTTTTGATTTATTTTAGGACTACGTGAGTGATTTGACTGAAATGAGAATTGAGAATAGTTCAACGTATTTAATCACTAAAAATGTTCAGAAAACAATGACTAATGATTTGGGGTCGCTAGAATACATTCATTATGGCACATCATTCCGTTAGATGTGGACCTTATATTGTGATTTGTAGGTTATAACGATTACATGGCGTTCCTCTGTGGCATAAATGGATCAGCTCCTGTTCTTCTGAACTACACTGGTGAGAGCTGTGGAGTATCTACTATGAATGGAGCTGACCTGAACATGCCTTCAATCACAATATCAAAGCTGAACCAATCAAGAAAAGTTCAAAGAATGTTGACCAACATAGCGGGAAATGAAACATATATTGTCGGTTGGAGTGCACCTAATGGGGTTTCCGTTAAGGTTAACCCAAAGCGATTTTTCGTTGCAAGTGCACAGCAGCAGATATTGAATGTGTTCCTCAATGCTACCATGAACAGTACAACACCAAGCTTTGGAAGAATAGGACTTGTAGGAAACAAAGGTCATGTTGTAAACATTCCTTTATCAGTCGTAGTAAAAATATCATACCACTCAACTAACAGCTGATGATACTTCTGATCTTGTAATTTTGTTAGGTAGGTATCCAATTTTTTATTTGCATCAGGCTCTGTAATTTTTTTTTTTTAATGCAGGTATCTTATTAATTGATGATAAATAACCATGACTTCCATTTCCTCAATCACAATCTCTCCTTTATATAATGTAATATGCTTTTGTAACATAATATTAATATTACTCAAACTAGAGGGGCTGATTGATAGTCTAATAGGAAAAATAGCGCATGCATTAGATTTGTATATTATTATGAGTAACTTTCACATATAGCAAACATAAAAATCATATTTATATATTATAGCTATACTTTGCATAATTACGCTCCATAGCAAACATAAATATATATGTTTTACTATACGTATAACAAAAAAAAAAACAGATGTATAATTCGCAATACATGTACAAAAGAAAACAGTTGTATACAAAAGATCAATTGTATAATTTGTGTATGTATAAAACGAGAAAGAGAGAAAGATAAGATAATTGGGCAGAGACATTTGTATTATATAATATTATAAGTGTATAGGGTGAAGATATGTATTTTCATGTGTATATACAGTTTTTCTCGCTTCATACCAATAGAAATGCAATTCATACATTTTGTTTCAGTTTGTATAAACGAGAGAGGCGAGGGTGGCGAGCGAGGGGTGGGAGAGGGGAACGAAAATATATGTATATATACCATTTTTTCTCGTTTTATATAACCACAAACGCATTTTATACATTTGTGGGAGCGAGCGAGAGAGGGATAGTGGCGAGCGAGAGTTGAGGGAGAGAGGCGACTGACAAACGGATTTCTATAGGGCACAATTAAATCAAAGTGTGGTTATATCATTTAATTTGATTTATTAATTTGTCATCATATACAATTTTTTCTTTTACTAATGCAATAATTAATTATGTTACAAAACAATATAATGTGGATGTCCACTACTCCAATAAGTTACTACATAACCTCCTTTATTATGAAGATAAACATAACCTCCAACTTTATAACCATTATTCTTGTAACCTTTCACTTTTATAACTTCCCCATTATATTCACGTTAATGACATTTTTATGACTCACATTTTGTATGCCTCTATGTTTCACTATAAATAGAGACATAAGACTTCATATTGTAGATACTTGAAGATTGGGTGAATACTTCAAAGAAAGAAAGTTATCTCATATTGTTCCTCTTTTCTTATATTCTTCTTGTCTTCTTCTTTATATAATTCTTTTGTTCTTAAGTTTTACAACCCGTTATCACGAGTTGCTCATTCTCCGTCAAGAGTCAATGATAGGTATTTTTTGATTTTTTATGAATAATCCTAGTAATTCTTCCTGCAAGGTATACTTCATGTTCTATATATTATTTGTACTATCAAAGTTTGTTTTGTGGTTAGTTCAAAGTGGTAAGTAAATTATTATAATCTTCATAACAATATTGAGAGGGACTGCTAAAATGTTTTAATTTATTTTAACTTGGGATTTCTATATGGTTCCAACATGTTGTTCTAATTAGTATTTTTGTTCATTTTTATTCAATTTTAAGTTAAATTCAGATTATATTATGATACTTAATATTTATTTATTTTTTGTAATGTATTGATTTATAAGACATTGGTTGAGGGTAAGACGGTGAATTCAGGTTTCACCGCATCAAGTGGGTAAGACATCTAGTAAAGTCTCGCTGCACCAAGATAATAAGAAGTTGGATTCAAGTCCCATTGGTTTATGACCAAATGTGTCTTTATATGGGTTAGACATTGGGCTTAAGTCCTGATGCACTATAATGATGACTAACACAAAGTTGTATACTTTTGAATGAAAATCATGAAATTTACCCAATTAATTTGTCTCATTCTCTTATGTGAATGTGAATGTGGTAGTAGTGCATGTTATGTCTGAAAAATGACAAGTGGTTGAATGTGTAAATATGAGTGGTAAAATGTTTATGGACATCATCGTGGTAATGAAAAAAAAGAACATTCTGAATTCTTAAGATGGTCCTTCAAATGTGAAGGTAATTTTTATCCATCAAAGTGGTATGAGAAGTTATTGGGCACATTGTTGTTGGTGCAACCCAAACTTGAAACTTTTTGTAAATCCTCCATCAAATAATAGAATACAAAGTGATTGTACATTTGGTATTTTATATCTCTTAAAATGATGTTGAGGTGAGTTACATAAATTTGATAAATCTGAAAATATGACAATGAGTTTCTAATAAAAATTTATGAAGCATGTTTAAATGGTTATGGTCCAAATCTTAAAGAAAATGTGAATTGTGTTCTTATGGATAAGAACATGTCCATGAATTGTTGGATAAATGTCACATTTCACCTTTACGGGAGGTTTGAGATATTGAAAAGAATTATTTTAACATAAATGGTCATTTAGTCATTTACTTTAAGTACTACACAAATATTGTGATATGTTAAATTGTGAACTATTGAAGGACAAAAAGAAAAAAATAGTTCTTTCCTATAAAGATTGTGGCTATGACCAAACAAGTTTGTCATTGGTTGTCAAGAAATAAGTCTTGCATTTGTTATAACCATGACAATAATAATGACTCTCCTTGAAGGAGATGGTCACCATAAAAATGGTGTTGTGAAATTTATTGTAGTACACAAAATTAATTGAGAGTTTCTAAAGAATGAATTTGTTACTACCCGGAATGAAATTGTTCATAATATTGGGATTATAGTAAGTCTCAAAAGAAACTTTTTAGGTTGCAAAGGAATTGAAAATTATTATATTGAGACTGTAAATTAATGAAAGATTAAATATCTTCATATTACTACAATCAAAGCGGGTTATGAATATTTAGATAAAAGGTTACCAGTATTTTTCTTGTTTGTTGTATACATACATGGGCATGATGATGGAATCATATGCAAAAGTGAACTAGAAGTTTACTAGAATAAATATCAGTTGGCATAATCGTTGATCATTCTAATTCAAATGTGATGCAAAATTAATTGAGAAATCACGTGGCTTTAAGTTGACAAAATAAAAGATTTTTCAAGAATTCTCTTTTGTAGCTTGTTCTCGTGATAAAATAATCATCGTACAAGCTAAGAGTGGGATTGTATCCCCTAAAATTATTTGGAACATAATATTTATTTATTTTTGATAATTTATTTGGTTTATAAGACATTGGTTGAGGGTAAGACGGTGAATTCAGGTTTCACCGCATCAAGTGGGTAAGATATCGAGTAAAGTCTCGGTGCACCAAGATAATAAGAAGTTGGGTTCAAGTCCCATCGGTTTATGACCAAAAATAAAAGATTCTTCAAGAATTCTCTTTTGTAGCTTGTTCTCGTGATAAAATAATCATTGTACCAACTAAGGGTGGGATTATATCCCCTAAAATTATTTGGAACATATAAAAAGGTGAATATGAGCCCTTTCACCTGCCATGTGTACCGTCTACTATTGTGATTTAATAGATGCATCTATGGTATGGTCACATCTACATTTGTATCAACTTACAAATTAGTTTTTGTAAGGTTGTTTGCTCGAATTATTAAATTATAAAGAGCACAATTTTCAAACTATAAAATCATGTTGATTATGCTTGTTGTTTTAGTAGAAATTGTACACCTCCAATTTATTGCTAGACCATTGATTATGAGAACAAATCACTCAAATAAAATTTGATTTGAGATGAGTTTATTTAACATGTATGCATCAAGCGAACAAGGTTCTCCGAACACAATTGGTTCAGGGTCAGGAACCAAATAATTTTTATCTAAAAATTTGACATATGCACATATAATTTTATTGCTCCACCATGCACAAAGATGGATCCCCAATTGTGATTGAGGGCGAATTTTAGATTTCCTAACATTAGGGGGAGATATGTGTAGCAGCTGAAAATTATGTCTAAGGTGAATATCTAGATCCTCATTAAAAAAAATGTGAACTTGAAGTTCAGGAGATAATTAATTTGCAAAATGTTACAAGTAATTTGCTAGATGTATATGCTGACCCAATATTTTAATGAAGCTGCAAATTCTCCAATTAATAGTCCTTGAAGAACAAAGTCTATGATACACCAAAAGTGATAGACCAATCGATTTCAAATGTAAAACTCCTTGATGAAGGAGAGGAGAAAATTATCAAAATGGTCATTGATAATGAGGTAAGTGCTTTGAAAGAGCACTGTGACATAACATTTAATAAAATCTTGGCAAAGGTTCAGGTACCTGAACATGATGAAAAATGAAGGGATCTCGATAAGTTATGTCGTATTAGAATCAATATCAAAATGGTCACCGACGGTATATTTCATATGATGTAGCACTCAAAGCTATAAATGGTTATGAGGATCTTAAACTCGTATCTGTCATATAGTGTGGACAAATAAATGATTGACACTATTCAAGTATATTTTGTTTCACTTAGAATAGTGATAATTTTGAACATATAGTTTATAGATCAAAATATATGTCAATGTGGGTACAAATAATCATTGTGCGAAAATATAACTGTAAGATATAAGGTATGCTTCATGCCTCGGGGTAGAAATCCTGACATTATTAAATGAAGATATGTTCTCCAATGGTGGATGCAATGAGACTTAGTTCAGTCTGGCAATAAATGAAATTCTTGAATATGTATAAGGACTAATTATCAAGTCTAACTAGACGATGAATATTGTATGAAATTTTTTGAAAGATTTAAAAGGTCTTAAAATAATTTCATTGAATACTCAATGGTTCTGAGATTGCTTAACACATATAAATAATCTTTACAACCACGTGAAAATGATTATAAATTTCATGTATTAGTGCAATTGGTGCACTTACAAATTGTTGGTTATGCAAATGCTAGATATACATAACGAAAGTTATGTGAAATGTTTGTCACATTATCATTATGACAAGAAATTAGCAAACCAAGTGACTCAACACATAGAAGATGTGTGATTTTCTTTCAGAAGAAAAAATGAGCTTCAATGACATTGAAATGATCAATCTCCGAGTTAGAAATGATTTGATTATGTAGATGCAGAATATGTATTTGATCTACATAAATCTCGATCACAAATGCGCTATTTGGTTACATATAGACGCACAACAATATCTTAACATTCAAAGAATCAAACACCGATAACCACTTCTTCTAATCATACATAAATAATATTGATCTATGAAGCAAGTCAGGAGTGTGTATGGTTGGAATCATATTCAGAAAAATGTGATTTTCCTTTGGAAAAGGATATTCTAACCAGCATATACATAAAAACTATATAGCTCAATTGAATGGAGGATACAATCGAAGAAGCTCGGTCGGACAAAACATATTTCACCAAAAGTATTTTTCGCACATGATTTCAATAAAATGGTGAGTTAGATGTTCAAAGACTCATTCAAGTGATAATCCTGTAAACTTATTCACTAAGGATTGCCAACAACATCAATATTTCAGAAGTTGTGATATAAGATTGGAATGTACAATCTCCAAGATATCAAGTAAAGTTTTTATCAGGGGGATAAAAATACGTGTTGTACTCTTTTTCTTAATCAAGGTTTTATTCCAATTGGGTTTTCCTGGTAGATTTTTAACGAGGTAACATTCAAAGCGTATTAAGAGATATGTTTACTCTTTTTCCTTCACTGGATTTTTTTCCACTGGATTTTTTCCTAGTAAGATTTTGGTGAGTCATATATCTATGGACATCTAAAGGGGGTGTTATAAAACAATATAATGTGGATGTCCACTACTCCAAGAAGTTACTACATAACCTCCTTTATTATGAAGATAAACATAACCTCCAACTTATAACCATTACTCTTGTAACCTTTCACTTTTATAACCTCCCCATTATATTCATGTTAATGTCATTTTTATGACTAACCTTTTGTATGCCTCTATGTTACACTATAAACAGAGACATAAGATTTTATATTGTAGATACTTGAAGATTGGGTGAATACTTGAAAGAAAGAAAATTGTCTCATATTATTCCTCTTGTCCTATATTTTTCTTGTCTTCATCTTTATATAATTCTTTTGTTCTTAAATTTTACAACAAATTATACATTCTATTTGATGTTCATGTCTATATAACTAATACATGTCATGATATTAGCAATACAAAGGGTTGATGTATGTATTAGTATATTTAAAAAGCCCATAAAAATATTTTCCACATCCTTTTCACCATATTTGGAGGCGTTTTTTGAAACAAATATTTTTTTTAAAATTATGCAATGCATGTTATTTTAAAGGTGAAATGGTCTGATAGACCCTTGTACTTGTATGAGTTTGTATTCTAGATCATTTTACTTATTCAATTGAACTCTTAAACTCAATTAAAATGAAACTTTTAAACCCCTTCAGGCTCCAACAATGTGTGTAGCTCACTTTCCCTTACATAAATGACATGCCATATCCATGTTAGATATATTTATGTCACATCATAATCATTTTATGACAATTTTTTAAATTCATTTAATAAAAGTTTAAAATTATACATTTTTAATTTATTCTTTAAAGTAAAACGACATATATCCTCTTCTCTAATCCCACCATGAAACAACTGGGGAAATATATTCAATAAAAATCTAATAATCAAGCTAACGTATTTAAGTTTATGAGAATATGCAACTTTCACATATCATACGGTATTGGAAAACTTATCAACTTAATAGGACATGAAATACTTGTGTACTACATATTGGAAGAGAGGAGAAGAGAAGAGAAGAGAAAAATACCTTGCAAAACAAATCTTTGCAAGATATGTGGAAGTTGTTTATGTACAATTTTAAAAAAAATAGTAAATTTGAACATATTTTTAAGTGTGAAAGAACATACCCATTCGATTAGGCGTTGTTTGTGTGCAGATTTTTTAATAAATAAGATAATTAAATATAAGAAGTGTATTTTAGTATCTTAGACTTTTAAATTTAGGAATTCATGCTTTTAGATTATTAGCTTTCGACACGTGCGATTCACATGATTAAAACTTCAGAGAAGATGATCTATAGTAAATAGCATTGTTTATTTAAACAAATATTTGAATAGTAAATTTTGTACAAAATAATATTATAGATTCTTTTGTGAATGTTCAATGCGGATCACCATATATATCTCTTATTCACGAGAACCTATGAACATGGTTAATGAAATATTGTATTAGTTAAATGTAATAATGTATTTATTTATTTTAATTTGATGTGGTTTAATCATATAATGAGTCGTATCTTATTAATATTACCTTATAGACAATACTTGTTGTGCTTTGCAGGTGTATTCCACGTTAAACTATTTAGATGTATTTGTTAGAACAACTTTTGTTTAATTAAATTTAATTTTATAAGTCATAACATAATAGATGTCGTTTGTGTTGTTGGCTCTCATGTCTAACTTCTCGATTGATTGTGTACATATATTAAACATACTTATCTGATTGTCGATACCTAATTTCTGAAATCATATATATAATCACATGTTTATCTTACATCCCAAAAAGATATAGTTCATATTATTTCAACACCGTGTTATAACATACATAGAGGTGGTATAATAAGATTAAAAACTATTGATCAAAGGTTAATATGAGGAAAGATGAAAGATAAATATAATTAATGTAATAACTATGAGAATTCATAATGTTATAACTAAAGAATGTAAAAGAATGTCAATAACGTTTGCAATAATTAGTAACAACTAAGAGAATTTATAATGTTATAACTAAAAAATTAATTTGCACAATAGCTGAATTTCAATAAATTTATGCATGTAGAAATAAATAGGACTTTTAATAAATGTTTCCATTTCTAATAGTTATGAGATTTTAATTTAGTGTAGGTAGAACACCCAAATGTTTATTCCATATTACTTAAATGGTTATATATTTTTATCATAAAGCATTCAAAATCATTATATAAAAATCAAAAGTAAAAGAAAATAAACAAAACATACATTAGTGAAATTCAACCTACATTTACACGTGTGATGACTAACAACTTTTAATGATTCAAATATAACGACTATGCATGAAAGACTTATAATAGTGGTTACTTTTCTTCTTCTCATCTGAAACACTAAACAATATTATAAAAATACTTGCTTCAAACGATAAATGTGAATGCAATAAATATTTTTATTTTAGCAAGATTCTTATCAAATCATAACAACAACAACAATAATATTATACTCAGTGTAATTTTCCAAGTGAAGTATGGTTCTTGTTAACTTGAATAATATAAAATACAAAGTAAGTTAATTATGAAAGTGAGGTGAATTTCGAAGTTCAAATTTTGATATTCAGTTTCTTTATCTTCTTCCTTTAAACCACTTTCCCTTTTCTGATTTGTAAGCTAACTTTATACTGAAAGGATTTTGTAAATCCAAATATATTACACTCCAGTTACCTCACTTTCCTCAAGTGCAACATCCTATATTGACCAATCTCCTTCAAAATCAACATCTTTCGAGTAATCACCATGAATCTCTATAATAAAAAAATGGATTAGTAACGTGAGTAACTACCTTTTAAAAAATAATTATTTATTTTAAATATACTCTTTAATTATTACCATTTATAGCAGCTTCTTTAATTTCTCCCTTTTCTTCGTCTCGCTCTTTCTCCTTTCTTTCTTTCTCCTTTTCTATGTCTCGCTCTTTCTATCTTTCCACTTCTTATTTTCTTTCTCTATGTTGTCCTATTTTTCTTGCTTTCTTTTTTGTTCCCTCTCTTACTATTGCTCTGTTTTCCTTTGTTTTCGCAGAATAGTCAATGATTTTACTATATAAAATTTGTATCAATAGTTAGTTAGACAAGTAATATAATCGTAACAAATAATGAGGCATAAAAAATTATAAAATGAATTAAATTTTAATTAAAAATGTACTACAAATATATTAAAGTTGAATTATTAGAAGAGAAATAATATAATTGTAACAAATGAAGAGACGTGAATTAAACTTGAATTAAAAATATATTGCAAACATATTAAAGTTAAATTATAAAAAGATAATTAAATATGAATATAGAATGTAGAAAACAAAAGAACATTTTTTGATCTGCATGTAAACTGAATAAAACTTGTATCAATAATGAAATGAACAAGACCCAATTGTAATAAATCAATCACTTAATTGCAAAATAAATTAAATTTGTATTTAAAAGTGTATTACACAAATATTAAAGCTGAAACAAAAGAGAGAATGAAGCATGAAAAAAAATGAAACAAATGAAATATCAGACAGTGATCTTTAGAGTGAATTAAACTTGTATCAATAATGAATTAAACAAGTATCCAATAATCAATAAATAAATAAAAACTGCAAAATGAATTAAATTTGTGTTAAAACTGTATTACATTGTACTAAATTTGAATAGGAAGAGATAATTAAGAATGAATGTAAAACGTAACTAACGACTGACAAGACAATGACCTTTAAAGTGAATTAAACTTGTATCAACAATGAATTAAAAGTATCCAAAAATTAAAAATAAACCAAAAACTAGGAAATGAATTAAATTTGTATTAAAATTGTGTTACACAGTATTAAAATTGAATTAGAAGAGAGAATTAAGAATGAATGGAAAACATAAATAACGAAAGACGTGACAATGATCTATAAGCTGATAAGTTATATCAATGATGAATTAAACAAGCTAAGTATCCAATGGTAACAAATCAACAAAAAAACTTCAAACTGAATTAAATTTGCATTAAAATTGTATTGTCTAATTCAACTTTAAGACAATTTTAGTTACTATATTTAATATATTTCAATCTAATATTTCACCTAAAATCGATTATAAACTAACCAAACCCTCTTAAAATTGATATATAAACTCCAAACGATATTTCCTATTATTTGTAGGAACTACCTATTCAAACTTATCACAAATTCGTAAAATTCAAATAATAAATTCAAAATTTGAAGTTTTATAATGACCATCAATGGTGAACTCTTGCTTTTGTAATTTTAAAGATTTGAATTTTCTGCTTAAAAACGTGATTTTATACAAATTTTTGGTCTTTTTGTCTGCTTTTCATTTTGTTGTTTGGATAAAAATAGTGACATGGACAAAAACTGATTGGAAGAATACAATTATTTAGATGAAAAGTTCAAAGAAGAAGAACAAGAATTGAAAAACAAAAGAAAGAGGAGGAAGATAAATAATGTCAGATAAGAGACAAAAAAGTAGAAGAGTAAAAAAACAAAAAGAGATGAGTATAAAAGAAAGAAAGAGTCAAAGAAGCAGAATAATTAAAAGAAGAGTCAAAAGGGTTGAGAAAGAGGTGAGTATTGTATAATTTTCTTAATTCAAAAAAAAAAAGTTTTATTTAGTTAGAAAAATTATGTTGCTATAAGTGATAAATACTTTTATAATATAACATATTTATGTGATTTACCCTAAAAAGAATCTCTTAGTAAAGGACCACAAATTCTTATAGTGTTATTCAGTACGATAACGATATGAACAATCAAGAAAATAAAATTTCCAATATAATAAATCAACACCTCTCATAAAACCAACCTCTTGGTAAAAAGAGATTAGTCATTTACACTTTCTCTGTTAATCTTCACTATAATCTAGGATGATATTTCTTACTAATTACTCTGTGACTCCCTACTAATTGAAATAAGGGGCTACAGAAAAATTGAAATTAAGATACTCTGGTAAATTAAGAAAGGGACAAATATCTACAGTTGTGTTACATTTTGATAATGTTTATATATTTTTGACACAACCCATTCAAAATTATAACATAAAGTGTTATGAGAAAATGTTCATTTTCTTTATTAATAAAAAAATATAAGTTACTGTTTAGACTCAACCTATGTCAAGAACATGCAGAAATTAAGTTGCCTTCTACATCACGAAAAATCAGATGATTTGATGCAATTTCATAATTGAAGAAGAATCTTTTTTCAAGTTTTATTACTTAAAAAAAATATAAAAAAATTATTTTGTTCATCAAATATCCTAAATTTCATACGCGGCATTCAACCTAACAAGTATCTACACATAAGTTTTTCGACAAGAAATGATTTAAAAAATAAAAAATGCTTACCTATAAGGACTTAAAAGTATAAATTTTTAGAATAAAGGAGCAAACCTGAAAAATTGAAGGAGAAGAAAGGGACAATTTTTTTTAGGAGAACAAATATGGACTAAGAATGAAAAATTACATTAAATCAAATTGGACTAAAGTAAGAAGTACCATAATCTTCAGTTAAATCAACTTGAAAATTATATTCACTCGTCGTTCGTCTAAAATCTTAATTAAATGCAAAATACCCCTGTAACAAACATTTCTGAAAATACAAATACATAAAGGGAGATATCAATTATCACTTATTTTGCGTAGAAACAGTGTTAGTTTCATGTCTATGATCTGTACAATGTTTTGGATATTATGCTCAAATTGTAACTTTTTGCACATCATGATTAAAAACTTTTAAATTTAAAAAGAAAAAAAGAAAATGAAAAGAGAATTGCAATGCTTCCCAATTCTTTTGAAGACACATGTTAAACTGAGAAATATAATGCTTCCTATTCGTTTTGAAGACACATGCAAATCAAAACATAAATTTAAAGAAGAGTTCATCAAGAAAGTATATCCAAGCCTAAAATTAAGAAATGATGTGCTAATTAGCTGGAACCGTGAAATTTTAAATTCAAAGACATGCAAAATTTAAAAGAAAAAAATTTATCTATAGAAACACATGAAGAAACTTCAACGTGACAACTCAAATGTATAAAAATATGTGAATAATGATGATTGAAGAGGAATATAACCAAGTGAGAGGAGAGGATTAAACAAAAATGAGAGGAAGCCCCTCTATTTATAGTAAACTAAGGATAGTTTGAACATGTGTTTTTGTGTCTTATCTGAAAAGTCAAAACCTTTCAGAAAAAGTCAAAACTTATTGGAAAAAGTTACAACTAATCGAAAAATCACAACCCTTTAAAATAAGTCATGACTAATTAAAAAGTTACAACTAACCGAAATAGGCAAAACCTATGTTAGGAATATTATAGTAATTTGAGATTTAAGTTAGAAGTTCATGCTTTTAAGGTAATATAGATAGATAAAGATATGTATAAATAATATTGATGTTATTTTATAAAATCATTCATGCAACCCATTCGTTGAGAAACTAGTATGTGTGTTACCACATGACTTGATGAAAAATTACAAAAAGAGAAAGTCCAAATGTTTTCCGAGGTTGAGAAAGGCTCAACCTTTATTTACCCAACTAACATACCCACCGATTACTCTATTTAGGGTGTGTTTGATTTGAAGGATGTTTCTTTAAAATGTTTTAATTTCTTATTTAGTTTTTAACATTTAATACGTAAAAAAACAATATTTTCCAAAAAGCATGTATATGCAAAGTCAACAAGACACTACAAAAGTTGTATGGTGGGGAGTGCGAATTAAAGAGATAAGGGTTGAGACATTGGGTACATAGAAAGGAAACAATGAACTTAAAGTTACTTATATAACTTGTTTTTATCTACTTTCATCATGAAAGTCATTTTCCTCAACTGGTGAAAATATTTCAACCAACCAAACATAAGAAGACTATGAAAAAATATTTCCTTTGTATGAAACACACCCTAGAGACGTACAAGAGTAACGAGACAGTCTCACAATCACTGAATTTAGCTTTTTATAACTCAAGAATAGTTTTTATTATATTTTCAATGTCACACAGCATTTGCTGAAAGAGGTTTACTATCAATGTGAACGATTACTATGGAGAACTTCAACCATGGAAAGAGTGAATGAATGACATCTCTTTACGGGCACTGTATCTCAACAAGTGTGAGCAACCCTCAAAACCAAGACGAAATGTTAACAAACTATTCCACCAGCTCCTTACAGAAGACAACTTAGCTTAATAGCTCGAAAAGTTGAATTCAGAAAACCAAACTGAACTTTTCAAGGGGGAGTCATATTGCTGCTAGCATTTTCATGAGACGGGGACAGATTAAATGTGTTTAGCCAAGAAGTCTATTCTTACAATGCAAAACCAAAAGTAAACTGTTCTCATCAAGGGTGGGAACTATTAGAAGAAAAATAAGCAACTTTCCAACCCCACCTCATTTCAAGAGAAGAGGCACAAACACAGTTCTTAATACCATTGATATTTGATACAGAAGAAGACATGCTCAAATTAAGCAAGGAACTGATACATACAATTATTTTCACTAGTATACACTACAACTGCACTCTATAAATATTATGTTATTCTGCTTCCACTCTCTGCTGATGTTTTTTTTTCTTTTCTCTAAAATCTAGCGAAGAAAAAAATAATCTAATGTCCAGGCCAAAAGAATACAATCATTCAAAAAATATTAAACATCTGACAGATCACAAACTCTGTATGATAGCTCCGAATTTGCTGTAAAAGATTCTTGCTCCCTCAAAACTCAATTCAACTGTGGTATTAAGACGACATCCAGTAAGAAGACTACCCATCTGGGAGCATTGTGGATTGATGTATAAAGAAAATAAGAGAATTATCCAACAATAATTATCTTAAAGGAATTCTAGACAAAATGCTGATAGCAGTAATTGACACAACTTAATAAAATCCAACAATTTGACAACAGAAAATATACTACATTACTCTTAATCAGTTAGCAAAGAAACTCACATTAAATATTAAGATGAAACAAAATCAAATATAAGCTTGAGCAAGTGTAAATTAATGAACTTCTGCAGTTCACTTCTTCCATAACTGTTATAAAATCGGGGACATCTTCCATGTCTCTAAACAAGCTTTTATCTCATCAAACTCTCCCCTGTTAGTTACTTAGACACAACTATACATTCCAGCTAATAATGGTGCACTATGAGTTGAATGTAACTGATTAGATGAGCAAAGGCATTTTCGTTAATGGAGCAACAAGAGATGCAATTCATGCACAAACTAAAGAAGTTTCGAATGCAGTTCATCCCTGATAAATTTTTAGATCTTTGCTTTATTTATAGTGTCCCTTACTATTTATTCACACAGATGAAGGATCCAGTAACACAAAATTTTACCTCAAGTTAATTGTACAGTTCGATGTGTAGTCTTCAGGTGTCCTCGTATTGCTCCCATCACACCTATCCAATGTTTGCAAGAACAGCCTAGTTTACAAGGAACCTATTGACTAGCTTCTGCATCAAAATTTTGTTCCAGAAACTCATCAAGTGGCCCCCAATTGGGAGGATTAGATTTACTATCAGAAGGTAATGATCTGATACATCCAAGAAGATGCTGAACATCACGATGCGCTCTGTTTGAAGAAAAAACAAGTCATAGGAGGTAAAAAGTGAGGGAATAAATTAAAAACTCTTACAGAAAGGAAGTAAAAGTTAGAAATTTCAACTTATATATAAAAATTATGTTACCTTGATCAGATTTTTTTAAAGAATTTCATCATTCAAAGAACATTGAATAGTACTAATTATTAAATTGTCTCGTATGAGTAAAATTTCTGATTATATAGACGGTACCTTTGTCGAGCTTGTTGACTGCTAATATCCAATCGTGAGAATGCCTCTGAAATTTGTGAGTGAAAGATGATAACCACTTGCCTGCAAGGATCACATTATAAGGACTCTCTGATGGAAGCAAGGACTATTTCTAAGACATACTTACACATAGTATCTTGCACTGATTGTTAGTAATGATAATTAGTACAAATATATTTGGTCTTGAATACATAAAGTCCTGTTTGATAGCAAGGGTAAAGAGAGAGAAAACACTTTTTCCAGTTTGCAAAGCCAACGTCCAAGGTATAAATTAGTTAACCAGTAAATATAACAAGGAAAGTAGCAATTAAATCCATATTTGAGGATGCCGATATCTACAAGAGTTAAAATCACTGACAAAGTGAAGCTAATCTTCTAGTTGCAAGGTAAAGTAATCAGACATGTTACTCTTCCCTCCACCCCTTTCCTTGGACAGAATGTGTGAACACGGTTACTGTAGAAAGAGAATCAAAAGGAAGGACATCACTGGTCATGAAAGAAATCCGTGCCCCTTGACTCCACCCCACCCCACCCCACCCAAAAAAAGGCTAATCTTTTGCCGAAGTTTCGAATTCTCACCTGAAAATAGCTTGAACATCAACCTCATGCAGAGTTCGACATAACACACGTTGGAGAAGGCCAACCTCCTATAAACAAATGAAGAAAGTAAAATCAGTTTATGGGAGCTTTCTCATGAACTTAAACAAAAAGAAACTAAGGAAACAACGAAAACAGAAGTAACAAGCATGTAAAAGCTAAACAGAGTAAGTAAGACAGTGGAAACTCACTAGCAAGATTACAGAAACATTAAGAGACAACTCAAGCTAGAAGGACAACAAAGACAGCCATATATCATTATAACAATACATCAGATAGAACTATTTCAAGAATGAATCAAAAACTCGGCTAATCTAGTTAGAGGGCGAATATTCAAACAGGTGATAGAACTTGTTAGTCATTAATATATAAACTCAATATGGGTGATGTTGTGATTCACGGATTGGTCCAACCACATTCCAATGTGGAAGTTAGTAATCAATCTTCAACAGTTTCCCTTCTTCAATAAAACTTTTCTTCTCACATCACCTTTACGCCAATATATTTCATGTTGATAAGCTAGGACATTGGCAATCACAGAAATACTCGCAAAAGGGGGCTGGTGTAGAGGAGATGGACTTCAGGCCAATAAGGTTTGCAAAATTATATCCAAGATGTTGGCAGCATGAATCAAGAGGGTGATGAATGTTTGCAGATATACAAATGACTTTTATCAAAGGAAAGTAACTAACAGGCAGTCCATTTTACTAATGAATACCTAATAGTAGAATAAGGTAAGGAATGTAGGATAATGTGCAGATCGGACATAGAGAAAAAGCACTAGACCAAGTAAATTAGTTATGACTGTCACGGTTTGGTTAAAAATTGATTCACGTAAATTAGTTATGACTGTCACGGTTTGGTTAAAAATTGATTCACCGTGAAATGAACCAAACCGATTAAGTAAACTGATTTTTATCTGGTTTGTATTTACGTTTTAAAAAATCGATAATATTTGGTTTTATTAACAACAAACAAAATCAATATATTATATATACAAATTTTATAGAAAATTTTATAGTTGTATAAATACAATATATATTTTTAAAAAGTAATTTTTAAGATTTTTATATTATGAAAATTTTATTTATCTCTAATAGGCTAATGAACTTTACACTTAAGCTCATTTATTTCTTTTTAAAAATCAGGAATCCAAACTTTTTTTTTTGAACAGGTAACATTTTTGTGTATGAATACAAAGGGTGTGTAGTCCCCCATATTTACATACAGATGAGCAAAAACATAAGCTCCTACTCCTTAATCTTCTCGTAAGGAGTCGAGTACATCGTTAGCTGATTCGAACTCCTCCATTAAGCTATGTTTACACCAAAAAAGAAAAGCCCTAAACATTTCAACTTTAGTTTCTGTATACTAATGGCTTTGTCTTCAAAACAAACTTTGTTTCTTTCTCCCCACACAGTCCACCAAATACAAGCTGGGACAATTTTCCATCTCTCTTTCTGATTGGAGGGATTGATATCACTATTCCAACATTTCAATACATCAGATACTCTTCCGGGGAAAAGTGGCTTGGGTGGAGTGAATGTTGAGACAGGGTGATTATTTTCCTCCTCACCATTGCATAGAAATCATGCAAACACTGAAAAACTTCAGCCACTCACTCAAGTCTAAGTACTTTCCTCTGAACAATAAGAATACAATAGTTTACCAGAACAAGAAGTACAAACAGATTATCCCATCATCTGGACAACATTTAAAATTTGAACTTAACAAACCCATGTGCCATGCACATGACCAGTCTTTGTATTTCCATGCCTTAAGCACTCTAGAATATTTCAGCATCATTCCAACACCTAGAATTATTTCAGCTTCTGTCAATGTCATCGTCACTGTCGCACCATGCCCATAAGGTACCAAGCGCCAAGGCTGCCTTGCCACCACTCTAGCACCTTGCTGTCCACCAACACTTTAGTCACCACAGCCATGTTGTTTTCACAGATCATGCTAAAGCCAATGCACAAGCCTTGCTGACATCTATCTTTGAGAATGAGGGACTAACAAACCACCCCCACTAGTTGAACTTGACGCCCTCATCGAATTTCTTGTCAAACTACCACGGATCCTTGCTTTTCTCCTTAATTGCATCTTCCTTAGCTCTGCCCTTCTGTTGCACTAAGAATTCCTCTTAATGTTTCCAACAACCCATGATCAAGTATTTCCATCTTTGCCTCAAACTAAATAGGCACCGAAGGAGGAGCCTTCTTTGACCTGTTTCTGTATGGATCATCAGCATCTTTAAAACACGGTTTCAGATAGCTTACAGGGAAGGTGGGATGAATTTTCAATCTTTCTAGAAACTTCACCTACCCTTTCAAACGCTCTGTCATACTTTGGAATCAGCCCACTATGTCTCTTCTTGTTCACAATCTGCTTCCTATTTTGGGGAGTGAGCTTCAACAACACTTTGTGTCTGACATTGAACTCAATGCACGTCTACGTTGATCAACATACTTCTTCATACATTTTTGTGCTTCCTCAAACTGTCTTGGTCCTCAACGAGCATCTCATGCCTATCCTTTGCATACCGATAAGCAACTGCACATATCATTTATGCATTGCAACATCAAGGGGTGTCATGCGCTGCATGCCTAGAACAATTTCGAATGGACTCTTCTCTGATGCTGAAGAATTGTGTAGATTATAGCAAACCTCCGTCATATCTAACAAGTCTACCAAGTTCCACTCAAACATATGTAACAACTTGGCAGACTTGTTAGATATGACGCAGTTTTGCTATAATCTACACACGTTTTCGAAAACAAAGCAAACCATTTGAACTTGTTCTTGGCATGCAGCCCTTGACACCCCTTGATGTTGCAACACAAAAGAGTCGTCGTATATGTCCAGCTGCTTACCAATGTGCAAAAGACGAGCATGAGTGCTTGTTGAGGTGCAAGACAATTTGAGGAAAGCAAAGAAACACATGAACAAGTATGCTGATCAGCATAGACGTGCAATTGAGTTCAATGTCGGAGACAAAGTGTTGCTTAAGCTCACTCCCGGAATCTGAAAGCAGATTTGTGAAAAAAAAGAGACATGGAAGGCTGATTCCAAGGTATGACCGAGCATTTGAAGTAGTTGAAAGGGTAGGTGAAGTTGCTGGACAGATTGAAAATTCATCCCACCTTCCATGTAAGCTATCTAAAACGTACTTTGAAGATGATGATCCAGACATAAACAGGTCAAGGACGGTTCCTTTTTCGCTGCCAAAGAAGTTTGAGGTAAGATTGAGGAAATACTACATCACCAGGTTGTCGGAAACAGTAAGAGGAATACAAAGACCGAGTTCTTAGAGCGGTTGATGGGCAAGGCTAAGGAAGATACAGTTTGGGAGAAAGTAAGGATCTGTGGCAGTTTGACAAGCAACTTGACGACTACGTCAAAACAGCCTCGACGAGGGCGTCGAGTTCAACGGAGATGATTTGTTAAACCCTCTGTCTCAAAGATAGATGTTGGCAAGGCATGTCAAGGCTTGCACATTGGTTTTGGCACGAACTATGGAAATAATGTACATGACTGTGGCGACTAAGTGTTAGTGGACAGCAAAGTTCCAAGGTGCTCGAGTGTTGGCAAGGCAGCCTTGTGCGCAGTAGGCAAGGGCGGGCGCATGGCACCTGATGAGCATGTGTGTGATAGTGGCATCATCTAGGCAAGGCAGTGTGTTGGCTTGAGGATGGCAAGGCATAGGAGTTGGCTTTACGATGATGGCATGGATAGGAGTTGGCTTTACGATGATGGCATGGCATTGGCAGAAGCTGAAAAATTTTTAAATGTTGGAAGGATGCTGAAAATACTCTAATTGCTAAAGGCATGGAAATTCGGCTAAAGGGAAAAACTGCCCATGTGCGTGGCACATGGGGTCATTAAGTTCGAGTTTTAATTGTTTTCAAATGTTAGGATAATCAGTTTGCACTGATTTTTATTTGAATAGAATTCTAATTTTAAGTCATGTGCCTGGCATGCTGCCAGTTGTAACTGCCTGTCTGCTGACTTTATATGTTGGCAGAATGACTTGAAGGCAGTTGAGATGGGTGTTCTATGTCTTAGCAAAATGTGTGAACATTTCATTTTTGTATCTGAGAAATTAAGGGAAGGTTGGGACTTTTTGTATCTGTTGTGTTTTTATTGTTCATATGTTACCTACAAAACAGTCTAAGTACTTATCTGTGTGTGAGTATGTCACTGAAGTTTTGCAGTGTGCATTATTGTTAAGCAGTGGTGACGACGAAAAAAATCACCACTGTGAAGGTTTCTGTAATTATTAATGGTGCACCATAAGGCTTATTTCCTACTTTTAAGGGATTAAGACAGTCTCATATCTCCTTTCTTATCCATCTTGTCTAATGTAAGGGCCTAGTTCGATGCTCAAACAAAGCAATGTCTTTACAATAAATTAAGGGCTCCAGAGATGGACATCAAGCTACAATAGAGTGTAAGTCTCTCATATACAATTGCAGATGATCCACTTATTCAATGCGAAGTTGAGGAGTCACGAGTGAAGTATCTAAAAGTGCTTTTAATCTTATTTGAAGCAGTAGTTGGACTGAAGATTAACCTGGAAAGAGCTTCGTGTTCCCTGTAAATATAGTGCAAGATGTACATAGGCTGGGAAATATCTTGGGTTGTCAGACTTATAACTACCTAGGTAGGTCATTAGGAGCTATATTCAAGTTAAAACTAGCGTGGAAAACTCTCTCCCGATCTACCTCATGTCTTCTTTTTTCCAGTGCCAGTTTGCCTGAAGAAGAAATTGGACAGGATAAGGTGAAATTCTTTGTGGGAAGGTAACAAGGAAGGCCTTTCACTTGATAGTGGGATACAGTGTTGAAGCAAGAAATTCCAGAAAAAGTGCTTATTTCTAAAATAAGTTTCAGCACTTCAAAAAGTGCTTTTAAAGTACTTTATAACAGCTACTTTTTTCAGACAATCCAAACGGGCTCTAATTGTAATGTGCCCATACGTTAATTTTGCCTATGAGGCAAGAATCCAGGACATTTCAGAAGTTACAGACAACCAAAATAGTGTAATATGTTTCCTATTGGGCAGGAGGTTCAGTTGAGCCAACTTATAAGCAATTGAGAAGCACATGCAACTTTTTTCTATGAGGCAAAACTCATGGAAATTGAGCAGGTTCACTGAATTGAAATGTCCCCAATTCCTGTCTCATGGGCAAAACTAATAAATGCCCACAAGTTATGCCCAATGGGCTACACGGGTTATTTTTCTTAAATTTGTTAAGCAGGGCCAAAATTTTTAAGATCACCCTTATGGAGGTCACTCTTACAAATACCCCCTATTGAAGTGGTCATAGTGATATGGCAAAAAAGTGAGGATCTTATCAAGAAAGAAGATTTCTGAAAATGAGAAACAAAGTTTCTATTTCACCGGTCCTATTAATACTTCTCATGGTGTTGGCATATTATGCAAACATATTAGAAGCCTATGGCTAATATGTCTCACCCGAGACAACATAAAGAAAAGAAAAATCCAGTTCCCAAACATATGCTATATGTGCAAAAAAGAGGCTGAAACGCCCAGACACCTCCTTCTTCATTGTGAGGTGGCCTCAGAATTATGGAGCATGTTTTTTTGTCTCTCTGGCATCAATTGGACCACGTTTCCCACAGTTAAAGATGCATATGAGAGTTGGTGCCTATGGAAAGTTGACAAAGCCATCATGAAGATCTGGATTATGATACCTTCTTGTATTTTTTGGTGTATTTGGTTAGAGAGGAACAAGAGATGTTTTGGTGGAGGGTCAACTGCTTTAGGTATTTTGAAGACTAGGTGCATTGCAAATTTGTTTAGTTGGTCCAACTTGTATCCTGCTGTTAATGCAGAATAACTTCAGGATTTTACTAACACTTTAGTTCTGGCTTAGATAGTTTGTATAGTTAGCCAGAGAAATTTTTTTGTAAGCTCAAACGACATAGCTTGTAAATATTGCATCTTCTTGATGCTGTTATTAATACTATTTATCTTGTCAAAAAAAAAAATATTAGCAGCCTATGGCATACTTTTTGAAGTAACAGTATAATCATGTTGGGGAATGGAAAAGGACAAGGTTTTGGCATGATGCTTCAATTGTATATACACCCCTTGTGCTGATGATATTCATAGTTTCACCTCCAATACTAAAAAGTTTGTCTCCAATTGCTGGAACGGAAATAGCTAGAGATTATCATTTAGAAAAAAAAAATTGATGAGGAGGTACCTCAAATGGGTCTACTGATGGAACACTCGGAAAAGTGTCACTACATAAGTGGGTACTTGAGAGTACCACCTGGATTAGGCATAAGAATGGGCATTTCTCTGTTATTCTAGAGAAATGGTAATTGGTTGGCCATACAAGCAACTGTGGAAGTCCAAGGCTCCTTTTAGCATGCTTACTCAGAGAAATTTCAGTGAAAAGGATTGGCATTATTCAGTAAATGTTTTATGTGCAACAACACGGAGGAAAGCAGCAACCATGTTCTTTTTTGGCATTGTGCAGTGACAAGGAAGATCTAATACTTACATTTTCACTTGTTCCACATAGGTTTATCCTGCCTTACTCAGTCAAGGAACTTTTCAGTTAAGAGTGTTGGGGAATTAAGGAAATCTTCGAGAAAGGTTTGAAATACAGGCTTGCGTTTGTTTGATATTGTGGAGGGAAAGGAATGCAAGATGTTTTGAAGGGAAAGCAGATGTTTTTACAAAAGATCACTTTTAGATGCTTATGGATTTTGGCTTTTTGGTACAATCTACAGGATGTCAAAGTTGAATACATCATGCCACAATTCATAGATTCTCTACACGAATAGGACTTTGTACAAAAGGTGTCCCTTTTTGTTTTTATTTTCGTTTTGGGGAAACTCTAATGCCATAATGACCTTAGCACGTTCTTAGTGCTAAGTTGATCATGTTTATTACTAATAGACCATTACATACCTGTTTAAAAACCTGCAAAACCTTTTTCTATTGATTTCAAACACATCTCTGCAATGATGAAAACTTATATATCTTGTATTTGCAAAAAGCAAATGCGAAATCATTGAGAAATGATATCAAATGGGTAAAGCGCACCCTAATTTTCTCTTTCACAATTGACAACATTTTTTAATTTAAAAAAAGTAGGGAAAATGGGGCAACTGGGGTAAAAATGCAGTGAAACATATTACAAACTTCTACCTTTGTGATTGAACGAGCAAACTGACTTGGCTGTGAGTCATTATCTTCCTGCCTATTCAAACTCTCAACAATTTGTGGCAAACTTCGAAGGTGTACCAGCAATCTTTCTCGCATTATCTGTACCAACTTTGAATGTATTTCATCACGATGAACTTTGTAGTCCTAATTCCAGAAAGAGATTAGGGTCAAAGATGTCCAGCCAGAATCATGGATTATGATGCTTTAAAGGTACAATGATCTCAGCATGGAAAAATATTTGACTGGGACACTAAAACATAATAGCAGTTGATTTTCTATTGAGAATGAGCGAGAAAAACAATAAATGTGAATAGATACAAGGAATAGTGTGAGATAGGTATAGCTTGATATGTTCCACACTTGCATAACTAGCGGCAACATTCAAAAAGAAGCCCTTTGTTCTTTGTTTTTTTCCACACAATATCGTACTCACATATAGTAAAATTGAAAGGGTACCATCTCTCTTTTATAAGTAAAAAAATTATATACTAACAGGCATCAAGGTGGTCCAAACTTAACAAGCGAAGAAAAAATAAAAGCCTTGAAGTTACACTCCCTCCCTATCACAATCTCACCCTCCCAAGAAGAAGAAAAAGAGAATCTACGTCAAGTTTACAGAAAGAACAGAAAAATGAAAAATATCCAATGAACTTTCACAAATGAAAATGGAACCATTAAAAATCTTGAACACTGGTGAAGAAACAGAAAATATTCATTCTTCAAGTAGCTACTCTACTAGGATGGACGGAATATGCTGGAATAAATATAAGCAAAATTTCTTCCTTACCTGTGCGACTCGATCAACTTCCAGCATTAGCAATCCCTTGTGTGTTTCAGGCACTCTTAGAAACAGTATTCTCTTGATTTCTTTCAACACAAAATGTCCGAAATAGAAACAGGTTACACAATAGGTAACAACGAAATTTCAAAAGTTCTTTAAGCATAAAAAATACTTGTACACAGTTCCTATGCAGTTAAGGGAGAACATATGTTATTACAGAACCATATCATATTTCAAACAATAGTAATAAGAATCATTACTCAAGATGATTTCTAATATCTGCCATCACGAATTTGATCCTCCTCTCCTTTTCAGATAAAAAAGAAATACTTTTGTCTCTTGGGTGTCCCTTACCAATTTATCTTGGGAATCAGGAAGAAGAGACAACTCTAACATTGAGAAAAGAAACCCTTTATGGCCTAAAGAAAGTAACATATAAAGTAATCACATGTAATTAGGAGTCCTCCTAAACCTAGTATTTTTCTAATCTTTCATAGACTAAGTCAAGATAACTAGACTAGGTCTCCACAAAATTGTAAAGGGTATACACTCAATCATTACTTAGTTTTGAAGAGGTAAGTCACCATGTCCCCCTCCATATGTATATGCCTTATGGATTTTAATTTATGGATAGGGGTCCATGCCTGATTTCTGTTCGATGCAGTAGCAAGTAGTCTAATTTTTTTAATATGGTGGTGTTTTGGCCAATTGTTTGTACCTCGACTAATTCCACTAGGTACACCAACACAGATACTGGGTAACTCTACCAATCACGGCTTGGACAGATGGAAATCAATCGCCTAGTATTTTTGTCTTTGATAGGATTTGAACCTGGGACCTCATGAATTGGCCCCACTAAGTAAGTAATCCAATTAGAAGGAATGATGAAATTATATGTAGCACTAAAGAGCCTAATGAAAAAAGGGTGAAAAAAGAGATGTAGCGCTTAATAGTCTAATGAAGAAAGGCTGAATGACTGGAGAAAATGAGCAAGGTCAACAGAGTTTTAGGTTTGTAATGACTGTGCATTTGGGACAGAGAGATGAGGGGAATAAAAAATGGCTGATGAGATAGGTGAGATCCGCAATTAAAGACACAAGTTCAAGTCGGAAATCAACAATTTTTGACAAGATTGTTGTAAACCGGGAGTTCTCAATAAGAATAAGGAATTATACAACTATTAAGATTTGATGGAACTTGTTGCTCTCAGAATTACCACCTGACAGAGGTGATCATGAGTAATGCAAAATCACCCAAGGTAGGATGCATCCGCTGATGAAAATAGATTACTCTACCAAACACCTGAATGGTTGGTTTCCTCAGAATACTTATTCAGACACTCAGGTAGAAAAGATGCCAATACATGACTTTTTGTATGATGGGCAATGGACTTCCTGCTGTTAATAATTTCAACTATACACTGACAGAGGTAGAAAGATAACAACGTAAATAAACAGCATACTTTCCCCTTTGAATTCCAACCACCATTCACGTAGAAACTTTACACAAATTGTAATGGCATGTTATACCATTGAAACAATGTCTGAGCAGATTGATATATCTTAAAACAAAGATCAACAATGAATACAATAGTCGACAAGGAACAAGACAAAAGCCAGAAACAATATAAGAACCACCAGTGAAAAGCTTCGTACTCATTGCCTACCTGGAATTATAGTGTATGTGAAACCGATGACTTGGCTTGTCAAAGCCAAGTGCTTAGAAGTAATAGACTTCAAACCTGACACCTGAAATATTTTCTCTAATTAATGACACCAATACTGCTGCATATACCAGATAGAAACTAGAAAATGTATAGTCCAAGTTAAAGGCAAACTATAGAAAAGCTGAAAGCTTCTATTGGTTGATAATGATTCAGAAGAATAACTGAAAAAATAAAACATCAATATAATACTTTTTCTGGCATGTTTGTGATCTTAAAAACCACCAAAAACAAGTCGCAGACCAGAAATATGTGCTCACTAAAATACACCCCAGATCCTTCAAGTGGGATACAACAACAATCAGAAGTCAATAGTCAATGCGATGAAATGGTAAGATAATAGCCTTTTTTTATTGCAAGAAAAAATCTTTTGAAGGGAGTAGCAGTTGATTATTCATATGAAATCATCATGCACAAAAATAATTTTGAGGCAAGTTACAAAAGATTGAAAGAGCTTTGGTGGTGTACCCATCTCCTACAAATTGGCATCAAAAGGAAAGGAAAAACATGATCATGTCAGCTATGGAGTAAGAGAGCAGAGATCTATGATTATCATATTGTGAGAAGTCCAATTTTTTAGGCAGTGTGTATTAAAATACCTTAGGAATATAAAAGATCATGTCATCAATTTCCACCAAAAGACCAGAAGGATCGAAATTACTGCAATATACAGATATGCAGAGAAGCCATCAATCAAAAGATGGAAGCCTGAACAAATCAGAAGAATTATTACCAAGCGGTGTGTCACGGACTTAGAGTATTTGCTAAGACTCCGTGTGGCCCTCGACAACTTACTCACTAATCTTTCAAGATCCTGTAAGTTCAAGGAAGCCTTAAGACTCGGAATGCTAAGAGAATGCTTTGAAAGACTTAGAAAGAAAAGAAAGAGAGCTTTTGAAGAAGGCTTTTGTATTACTTTGGAGAATGCTTACAACTTTGCTTGGTTGGTTTACAAATGAGAGCCCCTCTATTTATACTATTTTTTAGGGACTAAAGTCAATTAATATTTACTTTACAAGTCCCTAAAATATTTACACTTTGGTCCCTATTCTAGAGAATTCTACACTGCCTTTGGACCTTCTCTAGCCTTCTTGAGAGTTCTAAAGTGTTCTAGAGTTCTCCGCACAACTCTAGAGCAATCTGACGTCACAGGTGGCTATCAATTCAAGACTACCAAAAAGTTCAAATCAGCTAGCCAGGTCATTGAAGTGCACATGATAATTGATAAAGCAAGTTCAACATTCTTGTAACGTTACATATCTGGATGATTTGGTGAACAGTGCAGAAATGGCAAGTGGAGAAAAGTACGCATGTGAGTAAATGGTTATTGGAGACTTTATGTGGGGTTTTATGCTACTGATATGAATGGAATGCACTTCCTAGAGGTGTAATGGAGGGTCCTTGGTTAGTATGCATGGACTTCAATGTGTGTAGGGTTCCCCAAAGAGGACCTGTCAAAGAAGGTCTTCTGACATGGTAGAATTCTCAGATACCATAGAAGACGTGGGGCTTTTTGATTTTCCACTTGAAGGAGGAGCACATACATGGTTCAGGGGAGATATGAACACTGCTGCATCAAGGATCGATACAATTATATTCACATCTGATTGCAGTGAACAATTCAGTAAAGTGAAGCAGATTGCTCTACAAAGACTCACGTCAGACCATGTGCCTGTAGCCTTACTCTGTGACCATGGGGACCTGAATATATCTTATTCCAAAATTCGAATATTAGTGACTAAACGCAGAGAGATTTATAGACAAAATCAGTTCTTGGTGGAATTCTTTTCCATATTCAGCTTTTTTTTTCAGGGGTCAAGAAGGCTAAAAGGTGGGGTCTTTTAGGTACGTTCTGCTTCAATGTTTTAGCCTATGAACGGGAACAAGACTACACTTTAACATGCAAATTCAAAGCCTAGGGAAAGAAGTTGCAATGCAACCCTCTACATGAACAAAAGAAGTTGTTTTGACACATGAAACCTAAGGAAGAGGAACATTATCTTAAATCACACACTGATGTTTGTGTGGAGAGGCAGCTAAGACAATTGGACACTTGTTCCTGCATTGCAGAATCACTGACCAGCAAGTAAGATTTTCATCAATGTCAGAGGCATATAATGGACAATGCCTAGCAAGATTATTGACACTCTATCTAGTTGGGAAGGATCTCGGAAGGGAGATAAAAACAGGAGCTACCGGAGAACCATCCCAGCCTGTATATAGTGGACCATCTGGAAGGAGAGGAGTGCTAGGTTTTTCAAGACAGGAGTAGAACAATACAGAAAATTAAAACAGATTGTACATTGCTTTTGTGTTTTAGGTTTTACAAATAACTATCCTACAGAAAGTTACCGATTTCAAAAAAAACTATCCTATAGATGCAGAAGATATCGAAGAATTGTTAAGAGTCGTGCTAGATTTAAGAGTTCTTTGTTTTATTGGTATACTCTCTTCTGTAAAGGGGTTTAGCACTACCCAAGTGCTAGTTTATAATACAAACGTTATCTATTCTAGAAAAAAAATGGCCACGTAGACACTTATTTCCTAAAATATCTTTAAAAAAAAATCAACTAAGCAATCTACTATTGTGATGATAAAGTAAATGATTTTATTAATGGTGGAGAAACCCCTGCATCAAAACCTGTATCCAAGACATACACCAAAAATATCAGAACCTAAACAAACATATTTTTCTCAAATAAAGATTCTCAATCTTTTATACAAATAAAACCTTATTGATGCACCTAAATGAAACTAGATATAAAAGATCTCTTCAATTGTGCAAAATCATTTTCAACCCCTTTATATATTCTCCTATTTTCTCCTTGCATACAACTCACATTACACCTATAAGGGCTAAAGACTGTTATTATACAAGTAATAGGCATTGCATAAGCCCAGGGTACTTGAAATGCCAGCCAAAACATATAAATATAAGATGTTTTGAGGGATAGCTCAACATATGCATAGATAAAAGATATTTATTTGCAGCAATTAGCATTTGGTGAAAACCCAAAGATGTATATGCAATAGATAGTCTGATAGATTTTTAAAATTCCCATGGACTTAGCCTTAGAGTACATAAATTTTGTCCATAAGTGCCTCACTTTATGTTGCTTTAATACAACAATGGGACATTTACTTTGCCTCTCAAAAATAGCATAAATCAATCAATCAACTATCCTCACTCCCAAACTACATGCACTAGTCTGTTCGGGCCCATTTTATCCCAAAAGGCAACACAATTGATGAACGGGATAGGAAGTAGAAGGGATGATGGGCTTGTCTATTGTATCCAAATTGTTTGGTATATCCAAGGAATGATCCATAAGGTACACATTGTTGATTTAGATAGCAAGAGTATACCTGCATGGCTCCAGCTCCAAGTACAAGTTGACAAGTTCTCGTATTGAAAAACTTCAAGATGTCAACAACACGGTGAACTACTTCTGATGATAGGCCAGTCAAACTATTATTCATGTCAATATATTCTGACAACATCTTCACCAAAATCAAGCCACTGAAAAGCAACATTATGATGTTATTTTTGCAGGTTCCAGCCTTGAGAAGAAAAAAGAAACCATGCTAAATGACCAGGAAACAGTAGCAATAAGGGGGAGGAGGTAAATATCAAGTACCAGGCAGCATTAAGGATCAATTTGGTAGGCAGTATTAATTAGAATAGTCCATGGATTAAAATTTAGTCCATCAAATACATCGTTTGGTTACTTTATTTAACTTAATCCATGGATGAGTACACCATATGAGGCCTTACTTTATCCCTAAAAAATGAAGGAATAACTCCTTGGGTACAGTGTTTTAGACGGCGAAAGGCGATAAAAGGCGACAAGGGTCTGCCTCGCCACAAGGCGAGGCGAACGGCGAGGCGCTCGCCTTTTTGAAGTGCGGCACCTTTTAATACCAAAATATTTAAAATTTTAATTGCATATGTAAATAATCAAACAATAACATATTAGCAATTTTTTCAAATTAAAAACTAAAAATAGATAGTACGTACTAAAAGCCTAGAACTTGAAAGAGAAAAAAAAAGAACAAAAGTCAAAACAAAGGTAAAAGTGACCAACTCTGAAGAAGAAAACAAGAAATATGTATTGGTTAGACTTTGGAGTTGCCGGAAAAGTCTGGCAAGTTGCCGGAGGAGTCTAGTCAAAAATCCTAAAATTACCTTTTAATTTTTAAAAAACCCTAAATTTGTCGCCTTTTTAAAAAAAAAAAAACACAAAAGGCGACACCTTCCTAGCCTTTCTCGCCTCTTGCCTCTAGCCTTTTGTCGACATGGCGTCGCCTTTTGAAGATTGCCTCACCACAAAGCTAAAAGGCGATGAAGGGTCGCCTCGCCTCGCCTCTTGCCATTGGCGACGAGGCAATCGCCTTTCACAATACTGCTTGGGTAAGACCCCTAAATGACAAATTATCCCCCATGGTTTATATTGGCATGGTTATAAATTTACTTTATAATTTTAGGTCCTTTTTATTCATATTGTAATGGTTATATATGTTCTTTTTAATTCTCCAAATCCGTTTAGTGTAATTTGATGATTTTACTACAATAAAATTGTCCTTTTTTGGGGTTTTTTTATTCAAAGTAGTTCGTCGATTGACCACTTCAACTATTTGTTTTTTATTTGTTTTTAATAAGCTTCAAGTATTTGAACAATTTAAGTACCCTTAAATCTATGTTAAGTTTAAGATATATTTGACCAACAAAAAATTAGAAATAAATTGTGCCATCAAGGATCTTCATAATGGTACATCCACCTAAAAATTAATTATATATATATAGATAAATAGATAGATATAGATTATTTAACTTGACTAGTTAAATGAAATAGAAAATGCTACAAAAGAAATATTGTTTGGCGGCTATCTAACTCAATTACAAGAAATAGAAAATCTCATAATAAAGGGTATAATAGGAAAGAAAATTTTATAGAGTTTTAACTCAAACACAAGATTAAGTGGGAAGGAATGAACCAAACGCTTGATAAAAAATAATCCATGTATTACTAATCCATGTGAAACTAATCCTTGTGTTATCAATGTTTGTACGAAACAATCCCCCAAGTATTAAGAACCAAGGGCCAAGAAGAGAAACATTTGAGAGAGAAAATTATGATAAAGAAATGAAAACTGGAAAAACAAACTGCAAGTTAAATCAAAAGAACAGATGAATTTTATCTGAATAAGAAAGAATCACTGACCAGTTTACCATGTGATACGCAACACCCCCAAACGATAGCATTCTAGGAGATGATCTTCCGCGTTCTCTTGATTTCGTGTCATTATTCTGAATTAAAATAGTCTCAAATCAGTACTGCCCTGAGCTTATCAGCTCAATTGTGAAAAACTAACCTGTGCTGTACTATCTGGATGTGTTGAAGTAGAATCAGTCTGCGCTGTATTATGTGATATATTTGGGAGTCCAGCATCCACCATTGAAGGATCACTGCTGTTTCGAACCACTTCAGTTTGGCTTGTTGCAGTGTCAGCAGAATCATCATCAGCATGTCCACTGGTCTCTGACTTGGAAGAGAACAGTGATGTGACAATAGTCTGGAACTCATCGGGGACATCAATCTCAGCCCAATTTTCTTGGTCAAGTATAGCCTTCAACTTTGCCATCTGAATTAACCAAAAAAAACAATTAATGATCCATCTGGAAAAGGAACAAACTCGAGATTCATAAATTCAGCTGAGGAACAAACTCGAGATTCATGTTGGAAATCAACAAAGGCCTTGGCCTGTGATTGTATGGTTCCCCGGATACTATACCCCAACCTTCCACCAATCTGCTTAAATTTGAATAACAGAGAATTATAAGCATAGACACAAATTAAAATAAATAAAGGATATACTTCATAGAAAGACAAAGTTTTACTTTCTCAGTGGCGGTAATAAATTCCTGAGTGATGTTATATATGTTTAGGAACTCCTGCAACCTCAACTTAGAGTGAAGAGGAGCACGAACTCCAAGGATCTTTGCCCATCTTCCATGAGCAGCATCACAAGCTGCAAATACAGCTTCTGTATTCTCTCTCAATATATCAGCTCTATCAAAGAAATATAGATGTATAAGTATCCAGCAAACTACTGTTGCAATTTAAGTAGTCTTCCAAAAAAGACACCAATTTAAAGCACAGAATAAAATAGTTAGCCCATATTAGTCGACTTTGCTAAAAAAAAAAATAAGCATCTTTTTAAAGTAGTCCAAATTACTAGCAGGTATATACTCAAGATGAACCAAGTTCAAGCATGATATTAAAATTCAAATAAGAATAGGAATAGGAACCCTAGTTAGAAAAGGAATCTAATATAGTGTCGATCGATAAATAGGGTCTTTATTTAACAATTTAGATACACAATTCGATAATATTCTCTTCTATATTTCTCACATGGTATTAGATCATTGGTGAGAAACTTCAAGTAACCATGTCAATTCTGGCTATGGTTAGGACTGTTCTCACACATGCTATGTACTAGCTCGGCTCGTAAAATAATCATACAACACTCTATGGACGAGTTTGACCTAGGTTGACACGGTCCACATAAGTGCTAGTGGAGAAATATCCCACATCATGTGTCGTTCTCTTCCTTCCCCTAAAAGTCCAGCTAACATGACTTCTTTAACTGTACTTGGCATTACCCATTGAAGACCAAACCAACACAGTATTTCCCGCCAAAAAAACAAATGCCCTCCAGCAATGTAGAAGGAGATGATTAGTGTCTACCAAACTATTGCACATGATGCGCCAACTCACACAAGTAACCCTCCTATTCCTCAAATTATCCACCATCAATATTACCCCTCTTGCAGCTAACCAAGAGAAAAGGCACATCTTTCATTGTATCCTCCTATCCCTCAAACTATCCACCATCAATATTACCCCTCTTGTAGCTAACAAGAGAAAAGGCACGCCTTCCTTTCTACCCTAGGGATCCACACTTAGAAGTATGAAATGAACTCTCCCTATCCAAAAGATCCTCACAAAAGGACTTAACAGAGAAGATATTATTCCCCATCCCCATCTTCATACATCATGGCTATCCAATGTGATACTTTGTTAGTTAAGTAACTCCTTTTTTTTTTTGAGATAAAGGTAACTGTGTATTCACAAAAGGCTCATCATCAAACAAATGTTCAGCATAGCATAGGTCACTACAGTCTTATCAGAGCATCTCAAACTACCCTATGGGAGATCACAAATTACCTATAAAGTCAGCAAAAAGTCCTATATCCCCCATCGTATCTTGTTTAAACCAAATGCCAATGAACTTCTCCGCCTTGAAGCCTTTGTATATTGTTGTACCGACATCTCCTTTGGCATGAAACCTCAACATATTAGATAAAGTAATACTCAAGGAATTTTTCCCGCACCACCTGTCGCCAAAAACTTACCCACTCCCATCTCCTACACTGAAGATGTATTCCCATAAACTACTCCCACCCCTTTAAAGATTTCCCTCAAAAGCCCACGCCTACAAGGAAGAGTGATATTTTTAGTCCTCCTTCTAAGACTCCATATTTCAGGGCAATCAGCCCCTCCATAGAGCGAACTCCTGTATCCCGAATCTTCATAAACACTTTCCCAATAGCACCTTGATGAAAACCTTTAAATCTTCATCCCAAGTCCACCACTCCACCCCAACACTTGCCGTGACAGTCACAAAATTTTACATGGTGAAACTTTTCCTCCCTACTTGAGAATCCTATACATATTCCCTCTAAGAATGTCCCAACTTCTTTGTAACGCTAACTGAAGCATGCATCCAAGACATACATAAAGTATGCAAGAATTCTCGAAAATTTACATAACGTAGGTCTCTTTTCAACCCTCTTAAAAATCGGGTTCCAAGTTGTTCCTAGTTAGATGCTCCTAGTGGGTGACCAAGATGAGTAGTAGGATGTTCTCTCGCCCTACAGTTTGACACTTGTGCTAAGATCTCAATGTTCACCATCAAACCAACTTGGATTATTTTCACATTTTCTGAGATCAATCTTTAAGCCCGACACCACATGGAACCATGTCAATACTTTTCTAAAATACTCCACATGAGTCCCGACAACATCACAAATCACTATAGTGTCGTCAGCTAATAAAGATGAACCCCTTACTGTACCTTGCCCCCATCCGATGTTATGAACACCCCCCCCCCCCCCTCAAGGTAACCTCTCATCACATCTATCCATATCCTACTCATTTCTTCCATATTTAGTATGAACAACTTAGGTGATAGCAAATAGCAGAACTCCCTGCCTCACACCTCTCAAACTACTGAGAAATCCACATGAGTTGCAATTCCGAGTACCTAACTATTGAAATACAAAAACTTATCCACATCCCCCATCTTGTCCCAAAGCCCATCTTCAGCATAATGAAATCTAGAAACTCCCAGTTGACATGATCATAGGCTTTCTCGAGGTCAAATTTGCACCAAATCCATGTTCCCCTTGCTTTCTTCTCAAATCAACCACTTCATTTGTCACCAAAGCTGCATCTAGGATTTGTCTTTCTTTCACAAAAGCATTTTATGAAATAGATACTGTCACATTTAAGCCCCCAATTTCATGTGATCAAAGGCTTTCTTTTTCTTTGAAAATGATATGATCAAAGGCTTTCTCAAGATCCAATTTGCACAAAATCCTCAGTTTCGTTTCTTTCTTCTCAAATCAACTTCATTTGTCACGAAAGTGACATGTAGAATTTGTCTTTCTTTCACGAAAGCATTCTGTGAAGTAGATACTGTCACATTTAAAACCTTTGTAGTTTACTGGAAAGCACCTTAGATATACTCTTATAACTACTTTCCACCAAGCTACTCAACTTAGTAAGATAAGCTGAAAATCAATAAAAATCACATCATAAAGAAAATTTCAAGCTTAATGTTCAAAAATATATTATAAATTTAATAAAATATAGTATATTCACATAATTAGTTTGTTATTGCTATACCCAAGTAGCATTATAAGCTTAAGCTCCATTTCTTATTCAAGATTGATTTTAAGAGCTAAATAATGGTTTGAGGTAATACAAGTGAATTTGAAATTTGTTTTGCAAACAACTACGACAAATTTTTTTCAATAAATGTGGGGTTTGGGACAGCTTACATGGGCTACTTTCCACCAGCACAGGTACCAAATAACCTTGTCTACCAAGCTTGTACAGATAAAAAGAAATTGCTCTTGTGTTTTTAGCTTTGTTGGAATTTGAATTTGAGACCTCATAGTTTTCAACCCACTTCATTGACCCAGGGTCACACCCTTCGGTGAAAACAACTCGACTCATTTAATGCCCTAAATACTAGTAATAGAACCAAATCAAATAAAAAAAATTATGACAACCAAAACCCCAGGGGTGAAAACCCCGCTCCTATGTAGTAGCTCGCAAACCACATAGGAGAGGTAACCCGCACTAGGAAAGCCCAGTGCGACGAGCTCGACCTAGAAGGCAAACCCCTTGCTTTCGCTGGCAAGAGGTTTTGAACTTGAGACCTCCAAGCCTAAACCACTGGGCTATCACGAAGGGTAAATCAAATAAAATCTTTTGTAGTCCGGATTGGAACATTCCCAAAAGAAACCCGCTATATAAGGAAAAAGAACAAATACAAAAGGAAGAAAGAAAAAGAACTGCCAAGAAAATTTCAGCAGCCAGTTAACATGGTTTCCAGATGAGGTATGTGCTTCCACCAACACAGAATGCTAGGAACAAAGTATGAGAACAACTTTGGAAAAAAAAAATGATATATTTCCTTCCAATCTTAAATGACATGATTCACTAGACTTTAGATTAAATGAAGAATTAGAGTAAAATTAAACCAATAAGAGTGGAAGGATCATTGAAGTAGAAGCTCATTATTCATTGTAATAACATTACATCTTTGTTTAAATGAATCTGAATTTCTGCAATCTGTAGATGGATCCAGTAATTTTTTTTTATAAGATGGATATGGTATCCTTGCTTGTATATATGTGTCAACCATTTGGATGTCCTAAAAGGAAAAATCTGTCATATAAAGAGGAAATGGGTAATTGTCGTCTTGGTTTATCAGGCCAAAGTTCAGTTTAGTCCTCGTGAAGGCTGACTATACACATTAAACCTTTTATAGATAGAAATATGTTGTTGTTGACCTCCACTACAAATGTAATGGATTCTTAATGATTGGACTGGACTATGGATTCTTAATGATTGGCCAAGAGCAATTTTAAGGAAATTTTTATTTCTTTTTTACTCAATCTTTTTTTGGAGATAATACACTATATTGTTATGATATTTGAAATTCTGTCTTTCTTAAACCATAAAACAAAACCCACCAAAATAACCTGCATTAGCATAACACAAGGAAGATGCATGGTTTAGAAGCGAAAAATAACTAATTTATTAATTCTTTTGGAGACCAAAAGGCACATTATATTAATTTAGAGTAACATATGCCACTGGGATATTATGAGAACCAATTTTGAAATTCTTCAATGACAGAATGACCAAATATGTAAATATCCATCAAATAAATGTATATGAATACCCACAGTTTGAAGGACATATTTTCAACAAGCAAATACACAACAAGAAGTTGATTTTCCCTCACTACAGGTTCCGAAAATAAAACCACAGTAGCACAAACATCTAAGAATAACAGCAAATGAATGTAAATAAACCTGAAATTTCTCGATAAATTTGACATGGTTGCTGCATCATTTCCCCTCTCCTGAATTGAGAAACCCCTGGAAAAGTTGCTTGGGGGAGAAAATTGTGAAAAGGTGGTGATCTGACCGTCACTTTCACTAGCAGTTTCTGCAGCTGCTGCTCCAAGTGCAATTGCAGCAGCAACTGAGTCAGCAGCATAATGATCATCAAGATGGCAGATAATCCACTCAATTGTTTTTTTAACTTCAGAAGCCTGGACTAAGTGCGCCTGCATTCACTAAAAGAAAAATATCAAGTTACATCATACCAAAATTAAATAACAAAAAGAAAGAAAAAAAGGGCAAAAACTAGATTGGTAAAGCAGTCTAGTTTGGGAGTAAGGGTAAAATTACCAATTCGTTAACACCAACCAAAGAATCCCCTGCAAAATTAGGGTCCATCGGTTGGGTGTATAACAGCTTTAAGAGAAAATATCTTTGAAATGAAATGTTTTACAGGAACAACTATCTTAATCATTTAGGTCTTTAGTTCAAATTCAAGCTATAGTAAATTTTGGCAGCTATGATGCTAGTGAAGAGGTAGGTAGTGAGGAGTGAGGTGATAGTAGTACCTGACAAAAAGAGTACGGAATAGTTGGTTGGACTATATGAAGTGAGTCATTGTAGAAAAGACTTCTACCCGTAGATGGCACTAGTTGTTTTATTTTAAGACATTTTCAACATAACTACACACCTTAAATGGGATCATATTCATGCCTCAAGAAATGAGTTGTAAGAAGAAAACTCAGAAAATTAAATTTGTAACAACTTTAAGACATCACAGTGTTTTGGGAGGCGAGAAGCGGAAAAAAGCGACGAGGGCTTGCTTCACAGAAGTGAGAAGCATGAAGCGAAGCGCGCGCTTTTTTTAAAAAAAGCGACATTTAGTATAAAAATAAAAAAATATTAAATAACTAAATAGAGGTAATATAGTCTTAGATATAAAGAAAATAGATAGTCAATAATACTCATAAGTCACAACATATAAAGCAAAAATCAAAAATATAATTAAATCACAAAGACTCAAACTCCTATTCTTCAACAAGATCCTCAAACTCTTCAAGTGCCATAACCAAGGGTTATAATTGGTAATCATCTTCTTCATCATCAGAAATGTCAAAAAATAAAAAAATAAAAAGAGCTGCTAGCATAAACACTGATCACAAAATAAAAACGAAAAAAAGAAGCAAAAGAATTGAAAAAAAAACAGAGGAGGCAGTCAGTAATTGTGAACAGAAACAAAGCAGATCGCAAAAGAGATGAAGAGAAGAAGAGAAGAAGAAGAAGAAAAAACTACAGCAGTCGCATCGTGAAGAGAAAAGAAACCCACAGAGATGAAGCAAAGGCGAAGATTATATATTTCAGGAGAAAAGGAACTCACAGAGATGAACTAATAAACATCGGTTAAAACTTACCTACAATCCGGTCGAGGTGTGAAGAGAGACACAGTCTCAGTCGTGGTCGTGAAGAGAGAAGAAGCGAAAGAAGAGTCGTGAAAGAAAAATTAAGTTATATTGTATATTTCATATTTTAAAAAAAAACTAATTTTAAAAAAAAAAACTAATTGTCGCTTTTTTTATAAAAAGCGCGCTTTATTGCGCTTTCGCCTTAGTGTCGCTTCTCGCTTCTTTATCTGAAGCGAGCGCCTTTTTCAGATCGCATCGCCTCAGGAGAAAGAAGCGCACTGGCCTATAAAGCAGAGAATAAGCAATAAGATATGCAATTGGCCTATAAAGCAGAGAAATTCTAACTCTCACAGTTCAACTTATCCAGAAATCACAATAAGCAACCATCAGCCACCAAATCAACTAATTATTAAGAGTCTGAACCACATGAGGATCTCAAGTACTTATAATTGGTTAGAACAAGTTAACAACTCAAGCATTGATCCAAAGGGTCTAGGGATCTTATTAACATTGCAATAGAATCCTTTTAGGAATATATATTGCACGAAAATGAAGTTTATATGCTTGATTGGTGGGTTTGTTCCACAATAACTAAAGGAGTTACTTTATACGTCAACAAGTGTAAACATTGCAATAGAATCCTTTTAGGAATATATATTGCATTGCAATAGAATCCTTTTAGGAATATATATTGCATGAAAATGAACTTTATATGCTTGATTGGGTTTGTTCCACAATAACTAAAGGAGTTGCTTTATACGTCAAAAAGTGTAAAAAGAAAAGCAACATCACCTGATTCAAGCACAAATCGAAATAAACAGAAAAAGGTATGGCAAGTACACATTACCTGCACTATCATGAAAATTGCCTTTAAAAGTTGAACAAAACTTTCTGGTGCCAGGCTTCTCAATCTACTGGCAAGAGATGAGCTCCCACCTAAGTCAGAAGATAAATGAAATCAGAAACCAAAGCATCAATCCCCCTTCCCCTAACTGTGCAGACCAAAATGAGTCAGCCTCCTTAGCACCATTTGATTTCTAATTAAAAGAAAAAGGAAATAAGCCCTTTTGCCTATTGAAAATCTATGTTGCACGTCCTCCAAAATTGCCATAACACCATGTCGGGTCCTTCACAAAAAGTGCATTTTTGGAGGATCTTACACATGTGGGACGCATCTTTAGAGAGTCCGCACAATATAGTTGAAAAAATTTACTTTTCTATCAAACTCTTCTCATCAAAGTCAAGTAGCTGTCATATATTAAATTGTTAACCCACCATCTGTATCAGCTACTCGCTCTCCTGCAACAAAATCTGAATCTGAAGGTTGAGCAACCAGAACACGAAGCAGCTCTTCAACTGCTGTTTTAATGGCTGTTTTCATGTCAGCTGTAAGAGTGTCACGATATATTCTCAACACAGCAGGTAGTTTTGCCTGGAATTTATAAAATTCAAACATGAAAATGCTCATACAAAAATTTCTGGGTAAAACTCCAAATGCTCAAAAAACATTCATGAAAATAGATCAAAAAGTTATTTATTATTTGACGAAGCAAGAAATTCCTATGGTGGCATCAAGAGGATGCAGAATTACCGATGATATAAGTTAGTTCCAAAACACACTAGCTAACAGTTCCAGAGAGCTAACAAAATCCAGAAAGTGTTAAGGGGAATTTACATTGGAGAGCTTGCACCAACTATAGAGTAGAATACATTTAGACTTGAGTACTGAAATTTGAAGTTGATAAACCATTAAAATATCTATTTTTCCTTTCTTTCCATACTACCCAGAAAATGCGTGCTGGAATTGTATTCCAGATTTTCTTGGTGGGTTTACCACTATCCTTGAGCACCAGACCTCCACTGCTACTTTAGGAAAATAAATCCATAAAATATACCCCATTAAAGAAGACCAGAGTATAATATTTTCTAGTTCACATATAATGAAACTTGATGGCTCTCATGATGATGCGCCTAGGTGACGATAAGTAATCATACACACACACACAGACAGAGAGAAGACTATGGAACGAATGGGGTCGAAAGGTTACATAACCTCTATCCACTATATCATCCTAGGCAGTTTTCAGCCCCCTTGCTTCTTATGCCAACCTACTTCTAGTTTGGTCACTAAATAAAATTACTCTTCACTTACACTTTTAGTCTAGCAGTTGTACATTGTTGTATGTTCCATTTAAAACAGTTATGTTTTAACAACAACAGATTAAGAGTTTGGAAGATTCCAACTTTAATCACCATCTATCCAGAGGCTTTCACCATTTCTAATATCTTCTACGTTATTCTTTATGTTCAGAGCTCCTTCGCATCTAATTCCTACCTTTTACCTTATGACCAACATACCTCGATACTTCACCTAACATGCTAGAGTAAAAATTTAACACTTGTCAATATGATCTGATCCAGATTTCTACACATATTTTTGCTTCATCAAAATTACCCGAGATTCTAAGGGAGTATAAATTAAAGTGGCATGTGTGAGTCGTCAGAAGACACTGAACAATGACCTAGTCACCTAGATCATGATATGACATTGAATAGTCACCACCTCGAGAAAATTGTCGATAAGCAATGATGCCACAGATTAACCAGAGAGAAAACTCACAGTTCTAAGTAATCCAATAACAAATGGAAGAAGCCGGTCACGGAAATTTGAGGTTTCCTCTTCATCCAATTTAGCCTGCAATATTTCAAAATCAATTTAGTTTGACCTGTTGCAAGTTGCCTAAGGCACAGCAGTGGAGAGCATTGCTATGGTAGGCATTAATACCACAACTTTCTTATCGACCAATATATTGAAATTCAGGATGATATAAAGAGGAAACATGTAAACCCTCCGCTCCCATGTATTCCACTTATTTGGATTATTAAAAAACAGAAAATATATGAACTACAATTGTAATCAAGCGTGTAGCACGTTTTGAACAGCCGCTGTGTAGGATTCCTTCATCTTCCGACTAGAGTTCTATAAAGACTCAAAACACTTGTTCTTTATGCAAACTACTGGGTATTGTATCTTTTACAAAAGTGAGACTAGCTTTCCAGTCTAACATACAGAACGAAAATAATCTGCAGCAATAACATCAAAATACAAAATACACAAGTTAGCCCTTACTTCATGGCCTTCTCCATTAATTGCAATGGTTGCCCGTGCTCTAAATTTTGATGTAATTGCCGCATCCATGTTGCCAGTTTCTTGTATGGTTATACGCAAAAATTCTGCTGAAAGAATGCTACAAGATTGAATCTGGTAAGTGACAATTCTAAAGAATGCTATATTGTACCTTTTTTACAAGGAAAAGTAAGCCAAAAGGTGATTCAAGGGAATGGTAGAATAATAGATCCAATCACCAAGTGCTTGGGAAAACAAGAAATAAAGAAGCAGAAGGTACAACTTTCAATTCTGAGTAGAAACAGATGGGCAAATTAACTATGCAAAGGATGGTTATGTCCTGAACTTAGTTTATTTGTTGGATAAACTATTGAATCCTATGTTGGAAGCACAAGCACCTCAATAAGAACATATCAAGAGATAAATGCACCAAATTTTACAACGGAAGATGCAGCTTTTCTTAGAAAATTGCAAAAAACATAATAAAATGAAGTCAGCAAATCCAAGAAACTGATTAAAAATCTAACTCGAATAGACTAACCTATTGATAGAATCGATTGAAGTGGCTAATTCATCACGAAGGTGTCGAAAGCAATGTAGACCAGCCAGTTCATCTCCATCCTATCAAGAAGTAAATCATTTGACAGTTAGAACATCTTCCATTATAAGCATTTGCAATGTTCAAAATCCATATATAAATTTTAGTGATAGTTACCAATATATACCATTAGACCATCTAGTTTACCGAACATGCCGAAGTATACACTACATATGCACTCAGTTATATAATGTGTATATGTACGTAAATTATATGTACATGGGTGAATACGGATATATATTATATGTAGAGGTACGTATATTAGTATAAAGTATACACTACCTACACACTGTGAACATAATATGTAAACTAGATGATGGCTCAAAGGTATTGGACTGTAATTTTCTCTAATTCTTTATGTAATTTAGCATTTTAAGCCAACAATAAAAATCAAAGCATCATAAACTGAACGGATTTCCGAAGTTTGATGTATTGCTGCTTCGAAAGGATAGAAAGAGATTGAGAGAGAGAAAAGGTGCAACCTCAATGAAATCCAAGAAGAATCTAGAGTGAGATAATCAATGTATAGAAAAGGCTAAACATGGGATTGAACACGACTTAACATACCAATAAATGTTGCAAGTCATCTGTAACATCTAAAGCTCCAGCACAATCTGCAGATGCAACTAGCTGTATAAAATAGTTGTTAGATAAATACCATGAAGTTGAAAACATCACTTCCAATAGATTAAGGATAAGTCCGAACACAGATGAAGAGCTAACTCGGATTAATATTGAAAAAGGTAACAGTGTATTCATCAACCCAAAGGTTGTGCTGAAATTCATAATTACATATCCAGAAGTACAACCTGTCCTTGTTCTTCTTACAAGGATTCTAAATACTGTAATAAAAAGGCAAATCACACACCAAAACATGAGAATCAACGATAAGTCTGAACACAGATGAAGAGCTAACTCGGATTAATATTGAGAAAGGTAACAGTATTCATCAACCCAAAGGTTATGCTGAAATCCATAATTACATATCCAGAAGTACAAAGTGTCCTTGTTATTCTTACAAGGTATCTAAATAATGTAATAAAAAGGAAAATCACACACCAAAACATGAAAATCAGAATAGAAGAATACTTGGTAGTAATCACTCCTCTGTTATGATGTCAATAGACAAATGAAGTAGCACCCAAATTTCTCATGCCAAAAAACACTAAAATTACAAAAAGCAAAAGTTCAAATGGCTGTCACATGGCGACCTGGTAAAAGATGACCACTGCTTGTACATGCAAGCATGAAAACACAAGGGAAAATATCTTAAAATTTTGAATGATACGAGGAGTGAGATACAGATAAAATCTCCAACCTCGCACTATACCATCCAAATTGAATGCCTATAGTGAATTTTCACTTGGCTTAAGAAAACCCTCTCTTCTCGTAATTGATACAAGGAGTCAAACTAGTGGTTGCGGTGTGTCGAGGAACGTCGGGTTCCAGTACGCTCTTCCTGCAGGCCCAAACTAAAGAATTCAGGATTTATATATGTTTCAGGCAGGTGAGAGATAAAATGCATTTCCCTCTTCATCCAGGTCTCCTGACTTCTTTTTACCTTTTGTTCAAAACCCAACACACAGACGTTTAGTTGGTCAATAGAACCTCCTCAGTTAACCATAGCAATCAGTTTTTTCCACTTTGAATACATTAGAATCTTTTCTAGACCTGAATGTCTCCATATCCCAGTGAACATCCTGCTTCCTTCGCAGAACCACGGTGCTCATTCTTCTACTAAGTTGTACCTAAATTCGATGCTGTGTGTATACGATATTCACCTTTCCTTCACACGTTCTTTCCTTCCTCTGCAAACGTTCTTTGACACAAACCAAAAAGTGAAAAGAGGGAGCAACACCTATTTGCAGCTACTTATGAACTAATCTCAGGAAGTACAATACAACTCCATGTTTGATATACAATACATCAGCACTTTTCAATAGAAGTCCAAAAGTTCCAAAATAATCTAGCAATCAAAGCATCACACAAATAAGATATATGTTTGCTCCTTTGTTTCATTGCCCTTTAGAGTGATGTGGATTGGTCATAAACCTTAGAAGATTGTATTCCCTGAAATATACATTCTGAATCAACAATAGGGAGCAATAATACTGGAAGTCAGGGATAATCAAGGATTGAATCTCAACTTTACAAGAATGTTCAATGACTGGGAATGGAAAGGTTGATAGACTTCTACATAACATTGAACAGTTCAAGGACTTTTCTACCAAGGTAGCAAGATTAGTGTGGCTGAAGGACAAGTAGGGAGATTCTCAGTCAAATCTGCCTATAGATGTAACAGCAAAACAAGTCCTCAAGTTGGTTCCTGCCCTAGGAAGATGATCCGGAAAGTTAAGATCCCTAACAAGGTGACATGTTTTCTCTGGTTGATGGCCAGGCAAGCTGTATTAACACAAGACAAACTGATGAAAAGGGTCTTCATCTATGTTCCAAATGTTTTTTTGTGTGTGTGAATCTGAAGTTGAGACCATAATCAACTTTTCTAACACCGTTAAGTGACAGAACAAGTTTGGCAGTTCTGCATCAAGTTGAGGGGGCTCAGACGAACCATGACAAGGAACATCAGAAGTTCTGGCTTGCTGGAACAGACATGGTAATTCATCAGGACACAGAGAGACATGGAAGATTGTCCCAGCTTGTATCTGGTGGTCAATATGGATGGAGAGAAACCAGAGATGTTATGAACGTAAGAGCAACACTTTTCAGAAACTGAAAATGAATTGTTTAGTGTTTTGTCTATTTTTGGTGTATTCATGAATTTCCCAAAGAAGCAGAGAACATTTCTAGTATCTTAGTTTAAGAGGTTAGGTGGTAAATTTAGCTTCCGTTAGCTACTATTTGTAACTAATACTGAAAGTACACCTCTGGTGTGGCATCCATTGTTGATAATAGATATGTTAACTTCTCAACCAAAAACAACTTCCTCTCGCATTGTTTCCATTCCTTCCAGATTGCAATGGAGCTTGCCTTAAGCACCTAAAGGAAGGCCAAGGTATGTAGTAGGAAGAGAACTGATGCCACACAACCTATAATATCAGCAAGGAACTGAAGATGAGGACCTCGTTTATAGGGAAGAGATGACTCTGTTAGAAGTTCACAGGCAGCCCAGAGACCAACTCAAAAACCAACAGTATAATTCTTAAATAGAGCACTTGATCAGTCATAGCATCATAAGATAAGAGCATCATCTGCAAATAAAATGTCCAGGGAAGTAGAGCTTCAATGATTTGCTGCAAAGCCTTTAATCCATCTCAAATCAGTAGTGTTTTAACATCGAATTCAGTTTCAACCGCAAAGATGGGGAGGGCCTTGGAACTAAAGATTTAAAGGTCTTTAATAAAGATTTATTGGGCAAATGGCTTTGGAGGTTTGGAGTTGAGGTACAAGCTTAGCGGATGGGGGTGATAGTTGATAGATATGGGGCATTGCGGAAGAGTGGTGGAAAACTATTTTGCATTTGGTTGTGGTTTGTAGAGAAATATCATGAAGGGATAGGATTATTTTTTGAAAAAAAACTCATTCAAGGTCAAAGAGAATAATTTTGGGGATAGGGCTGGTGTGGGGACATTTTAGGGTTTGTTTGGAAAACCCAGGTAATTGAAATTTGTGTAATTACTAGGATAGTGATTACACAGCCTAGTAAGTACACTACAGTGATAACCTGTTTATTTGTCATAATGTAATAACAAGTGTAACGCTTGGTTTCACAAGGGCAATTATACAGATTAAATTTATAATTAAAAGTTAATATTTGACAAATATGTGCTTTTATAAATGATATTAAACTAGGTATTTAAGTTACATATTGTCTTGTGAAAATAAGTTGTTTAATAAATATATATTTTTCAAATTAATAATATATGAATTTAATAGATTTAGAAAACTAAAAAGTAAACATTTTGGAAGAACATCATAGATTGTCTGATGTTTGACAAAAACATCATGTTATAAATATAATTTCATAAAATTATTCAAATGTTTAACCAAATAAATAATCTATCAATTCTAACTGAAAAATGAATGGCATGTAATGTGAAATAGCACGTCCATACTACTAAAGGAAATAAATTGGAACTCAAAATAAACCATAAATTCAAAAAAAATATATATTAACATATTACTCTTATTTCAAATTCCAACATAACATAAAATAAAAGCATTATGGAGCGTTATGGAAGAAAATCTGATTCTAAAAGTGGGAAACGGCAACAGCTTCAAATTTTGGAGAGATGGTTGCATTGATCGACCCCTTTAAGTGAATCATTTCCGTACTCTGCTCCATTTGCAGCAATCCTGATGCCAAGGTTGTGATTGCTGGTACACATGGATGGAACTTATCCTTCAGAAGACTTTTGAATGATTGGGAAATAGAGAGAGTGGCCTCATTACTGGAAAAATTGGGGGGGTACTAGCCTTGATGCAATGCAACAGACAAGGTTATCTGGAAACACAACAAGGAGGGCAAGTTCACAGTTAACTATGCCTATAAGGTAGGAGACATGGAAGATCTAGAAGTGCTCAATATCAATGGAAGAATATTTGGAGAGGTTTGATTCCCACAAAAGTGCAATATTTCACCTGGTTAGTAATCAGAAAAGCGTACCTAACCCAAGGCGTCCTTCAGAAGAAAGAAAGGACACTAGTACCAAGATGTTTTCTATGTAATCTAACTAGGGAAACAAAGAGTCACTTATGCCTACATTGGAAGTTCACAGCACAGCTCTAGGAACTTTTTCTCAACATCACCAGTCAAAGTTGGGCCGTACCAGAGCACATAGCTAATCTATTCAGTTGTTGGAGCAGAAGAGGGGGAAGCAGGACTCAAAAGAAATGGTGGGAATTGTTACCATCATGTATATGGTGGTCTGTAGAGAAAAAGGAGTAGAAGATGTTTTGAAGGCAGATCCAATTCCATTCAGAGAGTAAAAAAACGGAATTGCTTAGCATCTTTACTTTTTGGTGTGAACAATTATGTATAGTGGATGTAGATCAAATTGTGGAGTTGATAGGAAATTTGTAAAACATGCTCTCTTTATTCTTCTGTAGAACTTCTTGTGTTAAACATGCTCTCTTTATCACTAACTAGGTGATAGCAATAACAAATCAATCTCATCTAGAGATAATGTGATTGAGAATTTTGTGGCAAGATCTTCAATTGCACCATACTCCATCTTGGATGCAGTGGACTAGTAGATTCATTTCCGAGTTGTACATGTTTTTAGAAATGTTCCAACCAAATTTTATTTTGGTTTCACTTAGTTTTAATTTTTTTTAAAACGATAGTAATTGATTTGGTATGACTATTAAAAACGACCCGAAGAAAAAACCAAACCAAAGCAATAAATTATATACATAAAGTTTATAATTATATATGTACAATATATTAATTTTTATAAATAATGTTAATACTTTGTATATTATTTCATGAAATGTTATTTATTTCTCAATGGCTAAATAACTTTAAACCCTCAGGGGTCATTTGGTTTGAATTCAAGTTATGATGGGATAAGTAATGATGAGATTATTTTTTTTATTATTTTTTTTTTGATAAAGGTAATGATGAGATTATTTTTTATTGAGTACTCGGTTTGTTGTATTCAAAATAATAAATTTTAAGAACAATTTATTGGTTACAAAAATACCCTTCATAAATGTAAAAAGTGATGTAACAAAAGGGTTGAAAGAGACATTTTTGTCATTTCCTTATTTTATCCCGGGATAAGTTATCTCGGGATTACTATACCACCGAAAGGGAGGAATAACTTATCCCGATACTAATTATTAGTCTCGGGATAACTTATCCCGAACTTGCCAACCAAACAAAAAATTAAGTGGTATTATAATTTAATGCCAGGACTAATTGGCATTATTCTTCACACTAAATGACCCCTAAGCTTCTAACGTGATTTATTTCTCAAGGCCATGTTATATCCATCTAGGCCCGAAGCCTTTTCTCCTTCACAACTTCTGATGGTTTTCTCGACCTCTTCCACAAAGAAAAGTCGTTGTAGTACTCAATGTACTCTTTAGATATGGTGGAACAATCTGACCAGTAGGTTGGCCTCAACTTCTCATATTCCATGTACAAATTGTTGTAAAAAGTGATGATTTCCCTTTGATCTCCTCCTAGTCTTCCACCAGTTCCCCAAATTTTGGGATCCTCAATTTATTGTACCTTTTATAAGCATTTGCAATCTTGTGAAAGAAGTTTGTATTTAATCACCAGCCTTTATCCACAAAAAATTGGATCCTTGCCTCAATGAATTTCTTCCAACCAATTAATGCATTTCCAACATAGTAGATGTCTAAAAACAATCTGTCTAATTCTATCTCACTATATCCAGCCAAAAACTTGCCAGGAGAAGTTTTACACTTAACCCGATTCAAGTCTTTACTTCTCTCCCTCAATCATGTTGGTATATACTTTTGCTTCCTTATCCTCATCCCTAACTTGGGTGTAAGCCATGTAGAGAGTAACCTCGGTTTTTCATCTTTACTTCTCTTCCATGGAAGACCCACCCAAAAACAAGAAACAAGTTACATTTTTGATCCCCTAATTATAATCCTTTGTCTCATGTCCCGAGGCTTTGGTTAGTAGTAAGAACACGAAATTTGATATGTGGATTAGGGCACATTTATGGATTCGATCACTATTGCATGCTATTATTTAAGTTGGGAGAAAGGTAGAGTGGCGAGGTCATAACTCCTCAAAATTTCATTCCTTTGCGCCAGCTAGAGACGGGCAGAAGTCACAGGGGATTTCTCCAATATCAAAACAATTATAATCTTATAATGCATCTATGTTTGGCATCTCCAGCAAAAGCTATTATATTACTGAAGTTAATGTTGACAGGACATTTCGAAAGTTCCATCTGTTCTTTCATTTGGCTGTGATTTCGCTTTAGTGCGTCATAGGGTCAATTTCTAAGTGCAGGATTGTATTTTTATGAAGTTTTCTCTTTGCTCAACTTTTTATTGTAAGTAGTTTGTTCTTACCTTTGACCTTTCTTCCATGGAAGACCTCTACTCACTTTTTATTTTTTATATCAGGGCCTCTTCTCACTCTTTTAATCTTTAACAGGGCCTCTTTCTCACGCTTCTAATTTTTATCACGGCATTTACTCACTCTTTCATATCAAACCTTAAGCTGAACTACCATGAACTACCAAATCACCATTGAGATTCAAGTTGCCACAAAGAAAAAACCAAGATTTCTAAAAGATAGAGTTTTATTGCCATAATTTTATAACCTATCCTCAAGCTACACCTAAGAAGAAATTGCCAATCCTAATGTTTTCATACTTTTATCATAAATCTAATTTTTCAAAAACCGTCAACTAGAGAGTACATTTCAGTAACACTGTTCTAACATCATAAAAGAGGGTTTCCTCCAATACCTTCAACTTGTGGCCCGTGTTATGCATGAGGAGCTACATAAGTGCAACTTCTTTCTTCTATCGAAGAAGATCATAAATACTGTTTATCCACTATCATTTTCACATAATCTCCATGAAATGTCTCTGATTCATCTATTTTCTAGTTAACAGTAAGTAGCCTAATCCAAAAGTACCCCAAAGGTAAGCATAAGTGCAGATTGTTGGCAGAATTCAGAAACAGATATAGAACTAAAGATGCTCCAGAATCAAACTTACCAAATTGAGAGTTGATAAAGCTTGATTAACGTATATAATGAGCTTCAGCTTGTTCTGAAGAGCAACCAAATCACCCCTCTTTACATTCAGCTCCTGCAACTTTCTTGCAGGCCCCACCAAATTAGTATCCAGTAGCCTTATTGTCTCTTTCAATTCCCTGATCCTCTTACACCCTTCAACTATCTTTGAATTCAGATCCTCTAGCTGCCCTTGTGCCTCAAAAAACGAACTTGAACGCAAAGAAATCTCCCTCACCAAATGCAGCTCCACTACATCCAAATACTGTGACAATTTTTCTTGCATAACCAAATTCTCAGCCGTAGTCCTAAATGGACAGGCAGCTTTAAAGGTGGCACCATCCTCTAACTGAAAATCTTCTTTGAAGTACAAAGAGGGCACTTCGCGAAGACATGCGACAAGGGCATTTTCACCATTTTGATCGTCAAGGAGGCTGGATTTACTGTGCTGTTGGATATCATTAAAACGGGCAAAAGGGTCGGAAAAGGATGTAATGTAAGGGAGAAAATCGGTTCTGGCTATATCAGATCCGGGTTTTGGAAGTGGGTTTAGTGGGGTGAATTCAGGAACTACGGGAAGAGATGAGGAATTTGATGGCCACCACCATCCATCTGATTTTCCAGCATGTGGGTTGTTAAGAATTGATGCTAAGCTTTGGTTATGGCTATTAGCATCGGATACTGATTTCGACAAATATGGTTTCTTGCAATTTTCATACCTTCCCGGTGATGGGGAAGGCTTTGAATCCATCTTTTTCAGTTGTGGGTGTGATCTATACGAGAATGTATGTAGATCTGAAGAGTAATAACTGTTGATTGCGAAGAATTGTTACCGTTTTTGGATCGAATGCATAGAGTGAGAAAGAGAAGAGCATGAATGCTTAGGTGGATCTGCACTCTGCAAATGGAAGGAGCCAGACAGTGCCAGTGGGCGGTTAAGGAGGGGAAATGACTAATACAGTACTTGGGAACCGTTGTTGGCAAGGATGACCTCAATCCATTGATTATGGACCAGCAGGTTGAAGAATACGGTTTAAAAAAGGATCGAGTAGTTTGGGCCTTCGAGGGGAAAAAAATGAAAAATTACATGAATTAAAACATTTTTAAAACTAATTACTGATATTTTTTATTTATTACTATTTATAATAATATTGTGATAAATCTATAATATAAATTAAAAGTGAATTATGTATGCAGTATATTTGAATTATAATTATTTTTGATAGTATATTATGTTTATTTGGTAAAAAATTGTCACATTGTATTATAAGGGCTAAAGTATTCATCATCCCCTAAACTTGAAGCTTTTTTTATTTGGTGTACACTTAAACTATATTTTGTTTAAATTACCCCCTCAAACTTGTTTATTCCACTATCATGTACACCTTTTTGTCTGCTGCTCCTAGTGTGACTACACACGCGCGTCAGCTGGCCAAAATAGTGATGATGTGAATTTCCACCTAGATAAATAATAGTCATCTAGATAAATTAAAATGGCAAAAAATACATATCATATTCCAACTCCTTTCCCGGTCGCCGTCAATCTCCACCACCAACCACCGTATCTCCTCCTCTCATCTATCTTTCCAATGCAAAATCAATTCATCACTCTAACCTCCTTTCCGTTTTGCAAAACAACACGGTTTCTTCCAGCTCACATAACACTTCATCTCCTCTCACCTTGCTCAATCAGCTGAATCGGAATCCTTATCCATTTTCAACAATGAGAAACAACTCTGCTACACAAAGAATTGGCCATTGGCTTCGTTAATGATGACGACGACGACGGTGATGTCGTCTGTGATCGGTCAATATTAAAAAATAGAGATTTTATATTTTTTTTTTACTGTTGTAGCTTTATGATGTGGCAAAAAATCACTCCCTCACGCGCCTAGTAGAGTGTGATTTCAATTTCTACGCCAGGTGGACAGAAAAGGTGCACGTGTTGGATGAATAAACAAGTTCGGGCGGTAATTCAAATAAAATAAAGTTTAAGTGTACACCGAATAAAAAGCTTCAAGTTCAGGGGGGTAATGAATACTTTTGCCTATTATAAGTGTACTAAAATGTGTGATTAATGTATTATTCATCATTAAAACTTGTATTATATTTCAATAATAAATTTATCTTTGTAATATGTATTAAATTTGTATTATAAATGAATAAAAGTGGTCAAGTGAAAAAAATGTTATTGTTATTAATGGTAAATATTTTTTTATTATAGTATATTTATGTAAGTTTCCTAAAAAAAATAGTACTATGTGTTTGGTATTTCCTCATGTCTCGAGTATCGATTCTCGTTACTAATTCGAGATTCCACTCCCGATTCTTGACTTGGAATCCGACTCCCGACCTCAACTCGAGACTCAACTCTTATGTCCCAAGTCAAATCCCGTTTTGGATGACGGGTCGTCCATCAAGAATCGGGTCATATTTCGGGTTGGGTCCCAAATAAGGTGTTAGGATGAGTTTTCATGTGAAGTGTTGGAGTTGGGTTTCACATTGAGAGTCGAGGTTGAGTCCCTAGTCAAATGTCGGCTTCGGGTTTCGGGTTCGAATTTAGGTCCCGAATCAATCGATGAGGTCGATTGTCGGAATTAGATCATGGTTCAAAAGTCGGGTCTTGTGGTTAGGTCCCATTTTGAAACTCATGTCCTAGATCGGGAGTTGGGGTCGATCTCAATTTAGAAGTTGGGTCATAAGTCGAATCCTAGGTCAGAGTCAGAGTCGAGGTCGGGTCTTGTGTCGGATGCTAGGGTAAGGGGTCGGGTGTCGAGATCATATCCATATTTCAAAGTTGGGTTTAGGGTCGGATATCGGGGTTGAGTCTCAGGTCAGGTCCTTGTCGGGAGTTGTGGTCGGGTCTCGGTCAGATGTCGGGGTGGGTATTGGGGTCAAATCCCAATTCGAAAGTCGAGCCCAGGATCGTATGCCGAGGTTGGGTCTTGAGTTGGAAGTGTAACACCTTGAAAATCCAAGACTCATTGTAAATCCTAACATCGGTGTCATATAGTCTAAACACTGTTTCTAAGTCCATTTTCAATGAATATAGGTCATTTAGGAGGTTTAAGAACCAAAACGTCCAAAAACGTCCGGGAAGTTGGTTCAAAGGGGTGTTAATTTGCCTTAGCCTTTTGAATAACTTTTTGGAGTCGAAAATGTACGAAAATGAGTGGAAAGGTAGTTAATGGGTGTCTGAGTTGTTTCATGATTGAAACGTCTGGGTACTACTCCTCAAGGACCAACCAAGAGCTCTTAAGGAGGACCCCTACAATTTGATGCAGCACTGCCTGGCAGTGTGCATCGACGGGACAGACGATGGTCTATGTGTGGATCGACGGGGCGTCGAGGCTACCTTAATCCCACACTTAGAAAGATTCGTGAAGGCTCTTGCTTACCTAGCTACTATTACACGCGACGGAAGGAGGTTGACGGGGCGTCAATGGCTCAACGGGGCGTCGAGGCCACCGTCATCCCACACTTTGAAAAAAATGGAGAAAGCCCTCGCCTTCAAAGTATCTGACATAAGTACATTCAATGTACTTATGTCAATTGTCCTGCATCGTCTTATGATGCAGATGAAGGTAACCATGATCAGCATCCAGCGCCTCGTTGATCTAGTTGAGCATTTGAAGTCAATGGTGAGCCTCCTTGAATTCTGGAGAACACTTTTATTTTCTTTCTAGTATTTCATTTATAATATGTTGTGGAGTCTGTCCCAACATCCATGTAGTATAGTAGAGACTTCATAGACAGTCAAATAACTCACTTTTGGGTCTCTCCTTATTAACTGATGTTTCATCTTGAGATTTAAGTGTCAATCTGGTCAGACTAATATAATTAAGTATTTCTCTTGAGAATGTTTCTTATTTATAGTTGATTTAAGCTAAGTCTTCCAGTGAGTTAAGTATACCAAGCCAAGGGTTCGCTCAAGGCCAACAATGGTCATTGGGTGTCGGCCACATCCAGGGTGTAGGCTCTGGGCGTGACATAATTAAACTTGTATGAAATTAAACTCATAACTGAATTGAAGAAATCTTGCTTAATTCAACCTTCAAACAATACCCATCAAATAAGGAAAATTCAGGTGGATAATCTGCCCTTGATGTATCATATTGGTCTTCTTGGTATGATTAAGCAGTTAAACTTTATCTAAGCTTTAAACAACAATCTCCAACGAGTTAAAATAGTATTGGATCGTGAATAAATTATCCAATCCATCAAATTTGTTTTCTTATGATTTCACATACGATGATCAAGATTTTCATTTAAAAAATACCTCTTAATTGGATGGATTTCCCCAAATCAACTTTAATTGCCTGATTTTACTTAAAATCATTTGATTTACATGATCGCCTCTTTAACTAGATCCATTAAACTAATTAAACTCACAAGAACTAAAATCCATAATCTTCAAACAACACCCAATGATTAAAGAAAAAATTGGTGAATAATATGTCTTTGTTATAGCATGTCGATCTTCTTGGTACAGTTAATTAGTAGTTGGACTTGATTTTAACTTTAAACAACAATCGCTCACAAGTTAAAACAATGCTAGATTGTGAATAACATATTTAGTCCATTAAATTTCTTTTTCAGAAGATCAACTTTGGTGATCGAGATTTTCTTTTCAAAATGATTCAACCAAAGGAAACCTCTAATATGTAGTGGTAACAACAAACCCAACTCGGAGTTACAACACTCTAGTCATCGATCTTTTGAGTACATATATTTGTCAACAATAAATCTTAATTGAAAACTTTGTTTTGATCTTCAAGCTCCTTTAGTGGAGCTTTTAAGCTCAAATCTTAAAATTCAAGTATCTCAAAGTGTTAATTCACTAATTTTTGCATCAAGCTTAAGATGGAATCATCTCCAACAATGAACTCAAAGTCTGCATATTTGTATAGCACAATAATTCGATAGTGAAAAGTTCGAACCTTTGAAGAAATAACAATGGTCCGACTGGATACAACCCACATTAAGCTTCTCAAAATAGTCACTAAGCCAAATGTTAACCCCATATTGTAGCTAAACGATCACAACCCGAAATCAACCTATGATAGTGTCTATCATAAACTCCCAGTAGGTAAGCAAAAAATTAATTAGTACAAGTAATAAAACACTTAAAGATAAAACTACGGGGAAGTATCAATAAGAAAAGGTGGTCTTATAGCATAGATATGTATATAAGATACAAAATATGTAGAAAGGCCCCAATGTGATCTCGAAAGACAAAACTATACACAAGAACCAAAACCTCGGACCTGGTCTCGTCGACCATATACATTAATCTCGTCCAATCAAAATATAAAATACATAGACAATACAAAAAGAAAAAAAATAGTAAAACTCTATACGCTAAGAGATCAACACGATCCAACAATGTTGACCTAGAAAAATTTAAAATCAACGGGGTAGCTCGTGCTATGAGCTACATCAGAAAAGAGATGCTAATGTGTAGTATGACAGGATAGTTGAAGAGTTCATTCTTTATTTTACTATCTAAATATAGAGAATAAACAATAAAATAGAGGCCAATATAGAGAGGTGAATCATTTAAACCATAAAACAAACGGGGCGACCCAAATGAATTTTGGGAAAAGAAAAGAAGTTCCCAATTGAAAACCCATAAAAAGTCAAAAACACATCCTTTGAATAATATTTATTTAACGGAGAAGAACATTTAATAAGAACAAAAAAACACAAAGGAGAAATTCCGATAAGATTACCGAATCCAAATTCTGAAAATCTATAAATTGCCATTCTTACAATATTTCCATTGTAATCCTATCCCATTTTCCAGAGTACTCGAAATCGCCAATTCTGTTGTATATCACCCAATTTGTTTCATCCTACCTACACTGGTAAGAATTGCTTTTCTTTAATTTCTGGGTTTTAATGTGTTTCAATGTTTGAGAATCAGTTTCTTATGAAGGTGGTGGAATCCAAATTATGGCTATGGAAAATAGGGTAAATTGATGGATAGATAAGCTTAATTGACTTTTTTGGTTGATGAAATTTGGTTATTTTCTTGGTGTTTGAGAATTTGAGTATTTATGAATTTATGGGTTGGGGATTTCTTTTATTTTTGGAACCCTTAAGTATTAAAGGATTGGTGATTGAATGTGAGGATAATGCTTGATATTTTAGGCATAGATTGAAGTAAATTATATGAAAGTTACTTATTGTGATTCGTTCAGCTCATGAATTTTGTTTGATTTGTGTAACGTGGGAGCTTGAAAGTTAAGCATTTGTTTGTTACTGTAGGAGTGGTATGAGTATTTGGTTTTGATTTCGGAGTGCAGCTATGCAGAGTCCGTTGGTGTGCAGTGGGTGTAGGACAATTCTTCTTTATCCCAGAGGAGCTACTAATGTCTGTTGTGCAGTGTGCAATAACCTCACCCCTGTCCCGCCTCCTGGTATCTGTCCTTTCTCTCTGTTATCGATGATTTATGATAAAAGTACTTGATACAGTTTATTTGATACTTGGGCTGATTCTGTGCCTTTTCTTTTGATACTATTCAATTTCTGTTTCATTTGGTGGTGACAGTTGGTGCTAGCCAATGATGAAAAGGGAAAAAAATAACAAAGAGTAATATCTCAAAACTATAATTTCATCTTTGGATTTGATTAACTTCTCTATAGAAACATGGCTAGAAAATATCATACGAGCTGACATACACGATTGCTCGTGGATGAAGTTGGAGGTGGAATCCCCTCGTGTCTTTCCCCTTCACTCACCCAGGGAAAAAGAAAACAGCGTTTTTGGAGTTCAAGCTAATGTGTTTTGAGAGCTAACATGTTTCATAAAATACTAGCCAGAAAGCAAGAAATTTGACATGCTAAGCGAAGATATTTGTTAGCAAGGAAGATGTTCAAACACAAAGAGAAATGCATAAGCTATAGATTGGGGCTTGCCCCTTAGTTAAACACTTAGTTCTCTTATTTGAGTTCTACATTAAGAAAGTGGAAGAAGAAGAATTTGAACTTAGGTAGGAAAACTTCAATGGATTTGCAATCTGTACCACCTTCAAGCTGAGACCCATCTCAGGGTTTTAATGTAAATATAATGCTCCAAGAAGGAGGAGTATGGCATGCACCCGTAAACTTACTCTAGGAATACCACGTAGACTTGTCTACCTATTTCAATGAGCATGCAGTTACATAACTATAACACCAACATTGGGAAAATGTATGACTAAAACTTATGGCTTAATAACCTCATCATAGCGGAAACCAAAGATAAGATACATAGGCAAAACATAACATAAAACTGAATCATCATCATGAACATGAGGAAGCAAAATAATGAATCCCTTTGTATATATATGTAACTCTCACAAGAAGTATCATGGAACCTTTATGAATATACATGAGACATGTTACTGCTAAACAAAAGAATAAGGATCTAAACTAGCTCCCTCAGATGATTGAGGTAGGCTCATCAATATAGAAAAACTAAAGAGATGAGACCTAGCTTGTACTGTCAGCTCTGAATGTAACATTATTCGCAACATACTACAAAAACAATAATGCCCATGGGAGCTAGGTAAATTGTACCTTGTACCATCTAGATATTTTTGACTCCAACTAATAAGGTTGAAACGATACTTTAAAACACGGTAATGCATTAATCATATCATATATTTATGTAAAAGAGAACCCTAAGCCCGCCTATGTGGCGTCACCACATGCCAAGATTCTCTTTAACTTATTTATTTCCAAAATTAGTCATTTTTTTATGAAAAGTTGTGACTTTTATGAAAAGCTGGGACTTTAAAATTAAGTTTTGACTTCTATGAAAAGTTGCAACTTTTACTAAGAGTTATGACTTTTATGAAGAGTTGCAGCTTTTATGAATAGTTGTATTTTTTTATGAAAGATTGTGACTTTTATGAAAGATAATGACTTGTCCAAAGAGTTGTGACCTTTCCGATAAGGCACAATAAACATTTATTCACACAACCCTTTGTTGTCTATAAATAGAAGGATTTCCTCTCATTTTAAAACAACAAAAATTTTAACTTCTTCTTTTTCTTCTGCACAATTAAATATTCGTGTACTTTGCTCCTGACTCACTAACACAATTGTTTTTCTATCAACACACTGGTGAATAGAATCGTTCAACCTCGAGCACTAGAATGAAATAATTTTCTTACGGGAGCAATGTGAATTTAGTGGCTCGATGTTTTCCTTGATGTTTCATTTTATTATTACATATCCTCATTTTTTTTACGGTCATTAATTTATGATTAAATTTTATTTTTGAGTACATGTTTTTAAACTTTATTTTTTATGTTTATGCTTTTGATCATTATGTTGAAGTAAAGATATGTTAATCACGAGTTTGATATAATCATTAAACTATTGGTGTCATGTATATTAGAATTCTTAATCTTGTAAAATACATGACTTTGAACTTTATAGAGTTTTCAGTGGCTAAAAGATCCATGGGATGTCCAAGAAGAGACTTTGAGTGTTCAAAAGTTATGGTGGTCCACACTACCTTGGAGAAATATTTATTCAAATTTCTATCTTATCGAAGAATTCAATCTTAGTGACATCCAAAAAATAAATGAATGTAGTGGGATGGTAAGTATTGTACTCAACCTTAATCAAACATTTGGGGTTCAAATTCTGGGTTTGGAGTCCATGAATTACCCCTCAAAGTAGGATGAATCTATATTAATCAAATATTAAAGAAATAATTATTTCCTTATAAGTACATAAACAACAAAATATGTCTTTGACTATCAAAGTAGTGTCATCGACTGCTTATGATTTTATAATAAGGGATTTGCCAGGACATATTTAATCTAAATTATTTGAGCGATATACGTTATTTCATTGAACTTCAAGAGATGTGTTTTTATATTTTAATTAATTTATCAAGTACACAACTAACTACATAAGATGTATAATATTATGATTTTGTATGTAGATGCCTTGAATAGGAGAAAAACTCTTGCAATTGATGAATGAAATATTTGTACCACTTTTTAAAATACAAATATAGACAATGAAACAATTACATATATGATATAAAGAATTTAGTGATGAACAACTATAGTAAAATAAAGAATTAATAACAAAATTCATAAGGACTTAGAATCAAATCTTTTTCGTTTTAAGATTTAAAAAAAAACATATCATTTCTTCTTTGGATAAAATATTCTTGACAATTTATCATGGGGTTGTACTCTCAAAACCACTTGTATTATCAAATGTTCAGAAGTAGATCATTGATGTAGTTCACCACCGTGCGAAGCACGAGAAATTTACCTAGTAGCATAATATCTTAAAGCATTTCATAATGATCCATTTATGGAAAGCAATAAATATTTGGAAATTGTAATAATAAACTTTTAGTATAACTAAACATAACATTTCCTTAATTGGGCAGTCATAGCATATATGCGATTTGGACATCATGACGGACGAACAATATCCGGTCGCAAGACTGTCTCACCATAATTCCGCGTTGTTTCAATGATAAGTGAAAGCACAAAAAAATACCTCCTTATGAAATAATGTGAGCAGCCGCCATTAAAAATGGCATGAATAGCATGAGTAGTTTCTAGATAAATGTTTCTAAGGTTAGATCATTTAATCATCTTTTGGTCCTGTAAACATTCAAATTTTGGCATGTTTAGCTTATGAGTCATTTAAGACTAGTTGTTATATAAAATTTCAATTTTGATTTTGAACTTGAAAATAGATCTCATATTTGAAATCAAGTAAAACGTGCAAGCATGAGTCTTTAACATAAACATGTTCATAAGGAAATCACATATCATGTAGAAACGTGTCATAATTGTTATTTTCAATTTTAAGATTAGGTCTAGCCAGCATAAGGTATAAAATGTCCATAACATAGAAGTTTAGCATAAGTCATTCAAAGCATGGTAAGTATGTCTGGCTTGTGCCTATGAACTCATACTAACCGGTCAAACGTTTTTCATGATTTTGGAAGCCATGCATTTTTAATAAAATGCCTTTAAAAAGAGGTACACCTTAACTTACCTTGTCTACGCTCTTCAATAAAACCCAAAAGACATCCAAGCATCCACCGCAATTTAATCTACATAGAGCGGTTCCAATTTCAACTAATATCCAACCAACGGAATAAATAAAAAACCCGTTTAGGGTTCATATATTCCTTCTTCTATTATTCTGTTAATTCATATTTAAATGATCTACCATATGATGGTTCCTAGTCATTGGGGTTCATGGAATACTTAATTCATTCTCTAGCCCAAATTTACTTTTATTTTTTTCTCCACTAGATATATTATCTTTTCAAGAATTCATGTTTCTAGAGTTCACTTAATCCACAATTCAAATGGTCTAAATACCTTCATTATATGATATTTTTATCACATTGAAATAAAAAAAGCAAGACATTACGTCTTGAAGAAACACTAGAAATTTTCAAGTTCTTGATGGACTTTGAGTTTTTGGTGAATTTTAACCCATGGGAGGGTTACATGTAATAAGTAGACGAGATCTATCATAAATGACTATTAATGACGTACCTCAAAGTAGCATTGATGGTGAAATGCTTCCTCTTCAAAAAGCTGTCAAAGTTTCAATAAATGAGTTTTCATAATGAATTCTTAATCTTCTCCCTTGGTGAAGTCCTACTTGGAAAGACCCTTTTCTTTGGCTAAGGCCAGCTTCCAGTCACTTCCTCTCATTGCAAGAAATCCAATTTTTAGATAGTTTAGCTTCTTGCTAAATCTCTCCATTAGCCTCTCATTACTGGTTGTCAGTATTTTGGCTCCAGAATTTTCTTTCTCAAAATTTCTCCTCACTTGAAATGGGAAAGGCGAGGCCCTCCTTGGATTTTTTCTCTCCTAGCTAAGCAAGCTAACAGGTAGGCCTTTCCTTGACACTAGCAATCCTCCTCGCCTGGTGAGCTATGTTGTCGAGACTTTTAAATTGTTGGTGAGCTTGTAGCTAGGATAGTCTCTACTTCTCCCTTCACTATAGTTTCCTGGTTCTATTTCATTCATGATACCATATCTCAATTTATCTAAAAAAATTTCAACCGTTGCTACATATGAGATTTATATTCCAGCATTCTAGTATCACTCTGTAGCTTTGTTAACAATTCAAATATATTTTAAATACAACATTGCGGTTGTAATTAACGTGGATTATATGTCAGAAACACACGAATTTACAATGAAGAAGGGACAACATTTTGTGCCAATTAAAGCTTATTGTCTTGATTAAATAGAATTTATATAGTTAGGTTTTAGTGTTCTGTGAGAATTCAAACAATATTTTTTTAATCGCTGAGAATCTCCTAGTTTAATATCGGTCCACAGATCAAGTGCTGTGGAGTATGACCCGGCCCTCTATCCTGCGTCGACTTAAATAATATTCTCTTTTGTCAGCGAGGCAAAGGCAACTTGTCTGGTCATGTGCTGCAATAATTTTATTATGAGAATGAAATGACCCTAGAGCTTGACTCCAGTTGAGCACTCCTTATGACTTGCATCAAAAGCAGCTTTGGGTGTCCCCCCAAAGAAAAAAGAGGGTAAATTATCTTTTTAAAACTCTGGAATTTACAGAGGAAAAGACTTAACATTTAGAAGATCAGAAAACTAATTTACAATCTGAAGTAGAAAAAAAATGTAGTAGGAAATTGACGTTATACCACCCAAACACTATCAATTATCAAATCATAATCAAGCCTAGGGGTGGCAAATGGTTGGATTGAATCGGATTTGGATAAGTTGAATATGGATTGAGAAAAAATGGTTTAGATTACACTCCATCCAAATATAATATGCGGAAATATGGATCTTTACGCCATCTGACGCCTAAACTTTTTTGTTTTTCGAAAACAAAATAAAGTGTTTTTTCAAAAAAAAAATTATAGCCATCCTAAGCATCCCCCCCCCCCCACCAACCTACCCCTAAATTCTCCATAAACAAAAAAAAATCTTTTTTACAAAAAAAATAAATTAAATCATCCCTTCGGGCACCCCCCGGTGGACCTTCCACCAATCCACCCCTAAATTTTTCTGTTTTTCGAAAACAAAAAAAAGTTTGTTTCATTTCACTTATATGGGCTGGATATGAATTCTCATGTTAACCCATTTTCTTCATATTTGTATGAGCTTAATAGGTTGAAGACCATTTTAACCCATTTAAGAAAAGGAAAGAAAATATGAGTGATTCATTCAATTTAATATGGACAAAATAGTTTCATTTCACTTATATGGTCTGGATATGGATTCTGATGTTAACCCATTTTATCCATATTTGTATGAGCTTAAATTGGTTGAAGACCATATGAACCCATTTAAGAAAAGTAAAGAAAATATGACTGATCCATTTAATTTAATATGGCAAAATGATTTCATTTTACTATATATGGACTAAAATTGTCACCTCTAATCAAGCCATAAAATCAACAAGAGACCAACATCCACCATTTAATAGTACAAGCAAACAACATGAAGTCCACAACACATTACGATGTATAATCGTATCTTGCTTTTGTTGTTACCATCCATTAAATAGAAACTACAAATGACGCAGGTGGGATTGAAAGGTGGCAGTTTTACTAGCTCCTAAGTTCTAAATGTTGACAAGTTGAATACCATTGGTGCATATTTTTTAAATGATGAACATTGATAATTATTAAACCTGAGGTTTGATTTGGTTTTGGTTGGCAAGGCAAATTTAACCATGGGTTTGATATGGTAAAGGTTAGTTTCAATTGCTTGGTGATTCTTTTAGGAACTTAGTTATTGAGAAGAACAAATGGGAACTCTATAAGATTTGAGGGGAAGTTGAAATAATTTATTTTCCCCTTATTATAGCCTTTCTCTGTTGGTCCAGCAAATGCATTTTCCATTATGTTCTTTCCATTAATTTTATGAAGGAACATGTTTTCTCTTGGCTCAATTTGGAGGGAAGTAGTTAAAGAATTTATTTCTTGAGAGAAATGACGTGAAGTGAAGCAAGAAAGGAAGATAATTTTATTATACGTCTTTTAAAACCAATGTTGAGAAGAATGTGGTTGCTTAGCTTTTTCTTTATTAGATATCTTTTTTCAACACTTATTATTGACAAGTACTACCCTATAATAAAGTTGAGTGAGAGCTTTTCCAAATTTTACGACTGTGACATCTGTTCTAGTTTGAGTGCACCTCGATTTGATCAATCAGGCACCATGTTATAAGCCTATAACCTACAAGCACATCTTCCAGATGATCTTGTTTTCTAAGGTTGGAGATAAACTCACATCAATTGTTGTATCTAGAATTTGGAGACCATGACTATCTAGGTTGTTGTTCATATATCTCAAACACTCAAGTCATCCCTGTTGGATGGAACAGAAGAAAATTCTCCCCAAACAGTGAGTTGTTCTTCTTATTTTTCCATCAATCAAGCATTTTCTTACACTACATTATAGGATGGGTCACATCCATTTTCTTATGAGCAATATCTCCACTTCTGAAAAATTATAGTATCCCTTCGCCAACGAATCCTGAAAGGAGAAAAAACTAATTTAATTATCAGTGTGAGGAACTTTTATCAACTAATTGCCAACTGTCCCAAATGACACAGCTTACTGTTGTTCGCTGCACTATGTATGCCTTCAACTTATCCATTCTTGTGATGTTGCTTAAATTCTTCCCTCTATGCAGGAACGGAAATGGCTCAACTGATATGTGGATGTTGTCGCACCTTATTGATGCATCCACGTGGGGCAACTAGTGTGAGATGTGCCTGCTGTCATACAGTGAACCTTGTGCCAGGTACAAATATTGGGACTTCTTTTCTTTAGAAATTAAGAAATCACAGTCTAATTAACAATTCTTTTTTATAAGGTAAGTAATTTTGTGCATTTAGTATCCAGAGCATACTTGCGAAGTATAAAAAGGTATTAGCTTCCCTTTCATGAGAAAAAAGAAAAGAAAGATAAAGACTGCATGCGTCGAAGTACTCCGTTTCAAAATTGGAGTGGAAGTCCCTTCGAAACATATGTGTACTGTCTTCATTATGTTAGTTGGATATAATAGGGATGATATTCCATTTTTTCTTATTTTCCTTTCATGTCTTCATTTTTTCCACCATTTATTTTTGTCTTTTACAACATCTATTTTCATATCTTCAGTGTTGTTTGGTTTAGGGATTAGGTAAAATATCTCATCATAAAATCTCAATAAAAATAGTATGGTGTTTGGTTGGAGGGATTAAGAAAATAATCCCAACATAACTAATGCAATGTTTGGTTGGCCCTATAATTTACACAACTAATTCTACATTTAAATAATATTTGCGTCAAGTTATGCAGGAATCTTCGCTTATTTTACACAGGATAGAATGTAGAAAAATAATATGTATTACATAGGATAGAATATGGAAAAAGAATATGTATTAGCAATACGAGAGGTAAAATACTCAAAGACAAACATGTACTAAAAATATGTTCTCCCTACATAGCATTCTATGTATTATTGTTCAACATATAAGAATTACTACATTATCATTCACTGCCTAACAATCCCTTCATTATTGTTCTCCCCATAACAATAATCTTGTCATTATTGACCGAATACACAATTGATAGATTATACTCTCCATATAATTAGTATGTGAATAAAATGAGTTATTTTTTCTAGTACAAGAACCAAAGATCCTAAGTATATTAGTTTATTGACAACTAGTTAAGTGGGTATACTACATGATCTGAAATTTATTTCATATGCTAAATAGTCAGTTTATTGAAAACTAGTTAACTGGGGGCACTACATAATATAAACTTATATTTGATGTTGATAAAGATAAAAACATACAATGGGAGCAAATCAAATACACTTCTTAGTGTCCTAGGATATACTTCCTTACATTCATGTGTAGGGTTATTTTACTTGACGTTTAGTCCTTCATCTTCTCCTCAATTAACTGTTACTACAACTTTTATATGTTGTACTTGTCTCCACCAAATCTTTATACGCATTTTCCAACAAGCAGACTTTCAAAGTTTGTACCACCTAACTCCTTTCATTCTCCAGTTTCCCTTCTTGTATTTGTTGCTTTTATTTGTGGATATTTGCATATTTTCTCTTTACAACAACAGTAATTTTACTTCATTCCTAACAAGTTGAGGTTGGCTATATGAATTGTCACTACATATGAACTCATTGCAATCCAATATTATCTAAAATAAAATAATAATGAAAATAAAGTAGAAAGTAATAGTCCATTATACTTTCTAGGGACGTATGAATATCTGAAAGGTTGAACAATGCTTGGAAAAACGTAGGACATAAAGTAAAAGTGCTAACGTGACCAAAACATATATTCCAACAAATAGGTATAGCCTATAAATATTTTCTTTAATTGTGCCCTATCTTGCACTTAGTTTGCAGGATCCCCAATTTCCAAGAGAATGTAGATCCTTTGAGACAACTTTCTTCCCAGTGATTTTAGGTCTACTTCGTCGCATTTAACGCCTTCACTTACTATTGTTTTGTGCATCTGGTAGTCGACATAAAACATGATCAATCCATTTAAAGAGACCTTTTATTTTATCCTTGATGTACCTACTAGAAATTTTTTTGTTAATCTGGTCATTTTTTATCTTGTCCAGTCTTGTTTGACCGAACCTCCATCTTAGCCTCCACATTTTTATGACGCTCATTTTGTAGATGTGTTGGACTTAAGATGCCCAACATCACTTCCATATAACATTGTTGGTCTACATATTTTCTCTTTACATAAAAAGGTTAAAAATATAGGAAATGAAGATCTGTAAGAGTTACATGTCTTCCCGAAAACAATAGCATAAAGAACTACTGAAAAAATTAAAGTTTAATGTACATAATATGGTAAAAGTAATCTAGATAACATACTGCTATATGTTTAGGAACTGGGACAAGTTTAATGTACATAATATGGTACAAGTAATTTAGACAACATACTGCGCTATGTTTAGGAAATGGGTGTTACTATATGTTCTGTCTTCTGTGTTTTTAAATATATGTTCGTGTGTGTGTAATCAATGAATCGATGTTCCAATGTTACATTGAAAATGAAAAATTGTTATAAAAATGTAATTTGTAAATAGTGTTTTTATTGAATTCGTAGGTGACTAGCACTTAAAATTTGCAATTCTTATCATTTACTATAGTAACAGGATTTAGCGAGCTAAATAAGTAGTCATTTCTACTTGAGATTTCGTATCTGTATCTTCATTTTCTTAATTTCTCTTAGTTTTGGTTTTATGCAAATCTGGAACAAATGTAATTTTCTCTTGATCTTCAGGTCCTAATCATTCCATCAATTAAATGTGCCATATGCCACTATATCACACATGTCAATGTGAGACTCAGTTCTTTTTTTTTCAATTCTTTGGTGAATGGTTTTTTGATGGCTTAATGTTTCTGTATGTATGTTTTTGTGTGCCCTAGTGAGAAAAGAGAGAGAATAAGAAAGAGGAAGAGAAAAACAGAGAAATGAGATAGAAATAGGGGAAGAGGGAAATAGAAGGAAAAAATGAGGAAGTAGAAAGAGAATAAGATACAATTTATTCCCTAATCAAACTTTCACGAGTTTTTGAAGTGTCTTTGAAATAATAATAGTCACGAGTACAATTGATATACTTGGTTTGTATTAATGAATATAATTGTATAAAAAACTTATTGTATTTAGCTACATGTTAGAAGGAGGATAGAGGCTAGCGAGATTGGGAGGGGAGGGGGGAATACATGTTGTATTCATTGTATTAAGTACACGAATACAATTGATTTATATTACCGAATATAATTGTATCAAGTGTATGTGTATTAACAAATACAATTGGCAGGACGAAACCCAATGTAATTTTTAAATTAACTCACAACCTTTAACCCCTCAGGCAATCCTTCTGATCACTGGAATCCTCCCTCCCTCTTCCTTTTCTGACAATCTCCTTCCACCAAAGCCTCTAAAGACTCAAGCCCAAAAAGACTCATCACCAGAAAGTCTCTGACGCGCCTGCACGCGCCACCACTTCTTCTTAAATATTGATGTCACGCTCGACACGCGCCGATGCGTGAGTCGACAAAAGATCAAATCTTATTCTTTTTCTTCCTTCGATCAAGGCCAAAAGGGCTTTCACCTCCCGCTCCGCTTTAGTTTAAAGCACTTTCTTTTCTTTTCTAAACAGAGATGGATAACAAAATATTTTTCAAACTAGGTAGTAAGTCTTATGACTTAACTAATACTACGCTAGCTTCAGAATCTAGGTTTGAATGGGTGGAGAGTGTTGGACAGTATGTGAAAAGATTGGAGTTGAGTAGAGTAGCTCTACAGTGGCTATGCATAAGATTTGTTAAAGAATGACAAAAGTTCCACATCGGTGGCTAATGAGATGGGTGGACTCTTTATAAGGCTTGGGTAATCCTCCTCCCTTTGAGCTAGCTTTTGGGGTGTGAGTTAGGCTTAAGACCTAATTTCACATGGCATTAGAGCAGGGCCCGTCTCACCTGATGTTGGGGCCCCCAAAATCAAAATTGTCCATGCACCAAATGCTAAGCACTGAGCGTGAGGTGGGGTGTTAAAGAATGACAAAAGTCCCACATCGATGGTTAATGGGATGGTTGAACTCCTTATGAGGCTTGGGCAATCCTCCTCCCTTTAAGCTAGATTTTAGGGTGTGAGTTAGGCCTAAGGCCTAATTTCACATGGTATCAGAGCAAGGCCCGTCTAACCCGATATTGGGGCCCCCAAAATCAAAATCATCCACACCACCAGATGCTAAGCACTGAGCGTGAGGTGGGGTGTTAAAAAATGACAAAAGTCCCATATCGATGGTTAATGAGATGGGTAGACTCTTTATAAGGATTGGACAATCCTCCTCCCTTTGAGCTAGCTTTTGGGGTATGAGTTAGTCTTAAAACCTAATTTCAAAAATTAATGAGCTAGCTTTTGGGTGTCAGTAAGGCCTAAGACCTAATTTCACAAGTTAATAAGATGGGTGAACTCCTTATAAAGCTTGGGCAATCTTCCTCCTTCTGAGCTTGCTTTTGGGGTGTGAGTTAGGCTTAAGATCTAATTTTACATGATATCAGAGCAGGGCCCATCCCACCAGTGTTGGGGGCCCTCAAATTCAAAATTGCCCACACCAGATGTTAAGCACTGGGCGTGAGGTGGGGTGTTAAAGAATGACAAAAGTCCCACATCGGTTGTTAATGAGATGGGTGAACTCCTTATAAGGCTTGGGCAAACCTCCTCTCTTTGATCTAGCTTTTGGGGTGTGAGTTAGGCCTAAGAGCTAATTTCACAAGATTTAATGTAGCTTCAGAAATCAAAGGGAAATCCTTCAAAACTTGGAGATGCAGAGATTTAACTACTCTTATTTATTGCTCTTTAAATTACAATAAATATGGTAGATTTATGTCTGTTAAAACTGTTAAAGGAGAGCTGAGATCTATTATTATTCTCCCTGAAATCTCATTTATTGTTGGCTGGTCTGATCTCTCTAAGAAAATTGAGGTCTTTATTACTAAGGCTGAAATTTTACAGAGAGAAACCTTAAATGCAGGTGAGATAATCAGAAATGGACAAAAAGGAAAAGGAAGTTATAAGGAAGCTCTTCAAAAAAAGAAGATGACCCCCTAATGAACATCAATTAGCTCCAAAGAACAGCACCAATAGAGATAAGGATCGTTTGAGGAGAAGTCTAGTTGGCAGCCTCCTAGATTGTGATGAGATACCTTCTCACAACGATGTTAGGAAATGGGCGCAAAACACATATAGAGGTACTCACAATGTACAAGTATTTGACTTGAATAGGATCCAATTCCTTTTCGAATTTCAGTCGACAAGAGATGCTGAAAATGTTTTAGCACGGAGATGGAGTAGGAGCAACCATCTACTAGAACTTGAAAGGTGGTGACCGACGACAAGATCTATTCAAGCCCAACAACAATTTGATTGGTTTTAGGTTCGAATTTTGGGACTACTATTACATCTTTGGACTGATGTGATGAGGGGGATAGGGGAGCAGTGCGGCAGATGGATTGAAACAGAAGAAGAAACCCAACTCAAGAATCACCTGAGATGGGCCCGTATTCGAGTAAAAGGATCTCTGAAGAAAATTCCGGCATATGTAGAAGTGAGTGAGAATTTAATTTTTCTTTGCCAGTATGGTGTGAAGCTCCGGTGAGATTCAGACGAAATTCGAATCTAATGCAGGTCCAGCAATTAGAAGATGCAACACAACTTGTTTCTGGAAGGGAGTTCCCACAACAAAACTTTTTGATGACTTGTATCACAAAGGAGGCCGAGCAAAACATTTTGAGTAATGATACACAGTTAATTTGGTAAAAGAAAGGGGAAAAGGAACACGCAGGTCTGAATGAAAAACAAGTGAGGGAAATAATAAAAAAATGTGGGCCCAGGAGTTGTATTAGAAGTGGTGGACCAAATTAGGATAAATGACAGTGGGTCTCATGAAGACCAATTGCCTAAGAAAGACCCCATTCAGTTAGAAAAAGAAACTTTTGTTGGCAACATCCTTTCGATAGAGAATAACTTTTTTCCGAGTTCAAACTTATCACAGATGGAGATGGGAACCGGAGTGAGAGATGCAGCAATATGCCTTAGGTCAATAGTGTTGGGAGATGAAGAAAACAACATGCCTATGGTTATTTTTTACACTGAAGGGGCAGGAATTATTTCAAAAAAAACTGATAAGATAAATCTTCATCAGGGCAACTGTTTTAATGAGCAAATTACAGTATTTTAAGACCCTCTTCCTCTTCAAATTAATGATAGTCTCTCAGATCAAGAAATCAAAGACAAAGCTTCTAATGTACTCAAACTCAGACAACTTTTTGGGGTTGATTTTGAAGGATGTGATAAGACGACTTTTCATAAATTTCTGAGAATTGATCAAAAGATGGGGGATTTGAGGCAGAAGAAGTTGGAGACAACACCAATCAACACAAAGAACACAATCCCAAAGGAGATAAGAAATTTGGAGTTTTCATGTTAAGTTTAAAGAAGGGGAATCAAGAAACAAGGGGAGAATAACAAACACAAATTTCCAATGAAAGTCAAAATCCTTTCTTGGAATATAAGGGGGGTATATGGAACAGAAAAAAAAGGGGATAGTTAGGAGATTATTCCAACATTGGGAGGCTGATATTTATGTTCTGGTTGAGACAAAATTAGGAGGATCAGAGGTGAATGTTTTCAAACAATTATGGCAAAATAGATGGATGAAGGAGTTTCATTTGGATGTTATAGGCAGAAGTGGTGGCATCGTAGTGATGTGGGATAAACGGGTGTGGAGAAGAGAGTTGGTACTAGCTGCAAACCAAATGGTGACCTGCAAGTTTGAAGGCATTAATTAGGCATTCACATGGTTATTTTCAGGTGTGTATGCCTCGTGTGATCCAATAACTAGAATAGAACTTTGGCAAGAATTCATCAACATCAAAGAACTGTGTAATAGGCCTTGGGTAGCGTGTGGAGATTTTAATGCTACAAGATACCCAAATGAAAGATCATAAGGGCACAAAATTACTTCGCCAATGACTGAATTCTCTAATTGGATTAATGAGATGGATTTCATCGACCCTCCTTTAGTTGGGGGGGTCTTTTACTTGGAGAAGGGGGGACAATCACATGTCTGCTTTCAGAATTGATAGGTTTTTATTCTCTTCCCAGTGGGATGAGACCTTCACACGGATAAAACAGAGCATGCTTCCCAAAATAGATTCTAATCACAATCAAATTTTGCTCGATTGTGGAGATTTAAATTTGAAGAAGTCTTACTTCAAGTTCGAACAATGGTGGTTAATGATGGAGGGTTTCACACACAAAGTTGAAGATTGGTGGGCATCTTTTAATATCACGGGTACGGGCTCTTATGTCCTAGCCACCAAGTTGAGGATGCTAAAGGGGAAGCTAAAAGAATGGAAACATGAGAATAGAAACAATTGGAATCAGAGAAAAGAGGAAATCTTAAATCAGTTGTCAATTTTAGAAAAGACTCAAGAGTCGAGATTACTATCAAAGGATGAGTTACTCCAGAAAGTACACCTTTCAATGGAGTTTAAAGATGTTACAAAAAATGAGGAAATATCTTGGAGCCAGAGGTCTAGAATACACTGGCTCAAACACAGAGACAAAAATACCAAGTATTTTCACAGGATGGCTACTACTCATAAAAGATTCAACACCATTAACAAGCAGATGGTTGAAGGGGTTACAGTAACACATTCAGAAGAAATTTAAGGAAGCATAATCAGTTACTATCAAAATCTCTACAGAGAAGCAGAATAAAAGAGGTCAGAATTTAAAGTACAGGGAGCGGAAAGCATTACACAAGAGGAAAATGTATGGATGCAAAGGCAATTTGAGGAAAAGGAAGTTTTTAATTGCATAAAATCATATGCTAATGATAAGGCCTCCGGACCAGATGGCTTTCCGATGAGTTTTTTCCAAAACTTCTAAGAGATACTGAAGATATACTTCACGAATGTAGTGAGACAATTTCATATAAGACATGAAATAGAGAAGAGTCTAAACGCCACCTATGTGGCTCTAATCCCAAAAAAGACAGGATCTTTGGAACTTGGGGATTTCAGACCCATCAGTCTCATTAGTGGAGTGTACAAGGTTTTTGGCAAGTTGTTGGTGAAGAGATTAAAGAAAGTGATAAGTAAATTAGTGAATAATCACCAAATGGCCTTCATTCAAGGAAGACAACTTATGGATGTCGCGTTAATAGCAAGTGAGTGTGCAGACTCAAGGATTAAAGGAGAGATCCATGAATCATGTGCAAGCTTGATATAGAAAAGGCATATGATCATATCAATCGAGAGTTTCTACTTAATATACTGAGGCAGATGGGGTTTGGAGACAATGGCTTAAATGGATAGGATTTTGTATCAAAACTGTCAGGTTCTCCATACTTGTTAATGGAGAACCTGCTGGTTTTTTTCCTTCTGAGAGAGGATTAAGATAGGGAGACCCTCTCTCCCCCTTCCTTTTTATTTTAGCTATGGAGGGTCTTAACAGTATGATTAGAGTGACAAATCAGAAGGACTGGATAAAGGGTTTCAACATTGGTAATCAGTTAGGGGTCAATTTGAAGATAAGTCACCTTTTATATGCAGATGATACACTAATATTTTATGATGCAAAGGCTGAACAAGTTAGTTACATTAGAGTTGTTTTGGTGATTTTTGAGGCCATCTCCGGACTGGCTATGAACTGGGGGGAAAAGCAGCATCTTCCAAGTTAAGGAAGTGGCAAATATTCAGATGTTGGCAAGCATCTTGCAATGCAAGATAGAGAACTTACCAACTACTTACTTGGGAATGCCTTTGGGGAATAATCATAAGGAGCTGGTGATTTGGGATGGAATCATTGAGAAGACAGAAAAAAGGTTGGCTAATTGGAAGGCAAACTATCTATCTCTGGGAGGTAGAGTCACTCTGATCAATTCGGTTCTAGATGTGTTGCCTACATATGTTATGTCTCTCTTCCCTTTACTAGCACAGGTAGAAGAGAGGTTGGATAAATTAAGGTGCGATTTCCTATGGGCGGGGAAGAAAGAAGAAAAAAAATACACTTAGTTAAATGACAAACAACATTATTAAGCAAGAAGACAGGGGGTCTTGGCATAAAAAATTTGAGGGTCCAGAACAAAAGTCTACTTTCTAAATGGCTTTGAAGATTTGTGGTTGAAGATGAGGCATTATGGAGAAGAGCAATTCTCAACAAGTATGGGCAGATCAAGGAGTGGATATCTAATGTAGTGGATAGCACGTATAAGGTATCAGTTTGGAGATCAATCAGAAATTTATGGGATAGTCTGAAGAAGAATTTAGTGGTCAAGGTGGGAGAGGGTAACAAAGTATTTTTTTGGGAAGGACAAGTGGATTGGACAAGAGTTTCTAAACTCGGTTTTCCCCGATCTTTTCTCGTTTTGAACCAATCCTGAGGCTAAAATTCCTGAGATTTAGTCCCCTCATGGATGGAACCTCACCTTCAGGAGAAATCTAAATGATTGGGAAGTGGATAGAATTGTTGAAATGCTACTCAAATTGGGTGAATTCACGGGCCTTACTACAGAAGCAAATGGTATAAGATGTAAACATGACTCTGATGGCAAGTTCTCTATACGTAGGCCGTATAGGAGAGAGGTCATGACTCACTATGGGGGAATTCATGGTCCATGGAAACAAATATGGGAGGGAAATACCCCAATCAAGGTGAAATGCTTCACCTGGTTGATCACCAAAAGGGCATGTCTCACTCAGGAGAAACTCAAAAAAAGAGGCTTTCAGATTATCTCCAGATGTTTTCTTTGTCATGAGAAGGAAGAAACTAACAACCACTTATTCCTACACTGTATAGTTATTGTTCAGGTGTGGCGCTTGGTGTACAACATTTCTCAAGAGCCTTGGGTGATGCAAGAACATACTGCTGATCTTTTAAGCTGCTGGATAAGGAGGGAGGGGAGCAAGACACAAAAAAATGGTGGTCTATAGTACCAGCTTGTGTCTGGGGTGCTATTTTTTTTTATTTATTTAACGACCCTTGTGGTGGGTCAGGGGCTGAGCAACACCCCCAGGCCTTATCATTTATTAAAATCAAAAGTACATGGAGGGGAACATAAACCTTACCTCATTTCTTATGTTGGGTATATAGTTGATTAATCCTACTAAGGTTCATCAACTTAACCACATACAACAAGATGTAATCTAATAAACTAAGCACCTAGAGAGGACTCCTCTCATAATAAAACGTTTCTAAGAATACATAAATTAGGGAGACTCTCCCTTTACAAGAAATATTTTGAAAAAGATAACCTATTCAACAAATTGAACAGATTCTTCAGTCCATCCATGCCATTCCTCATTGTTGTCTTATTGACACTATGGTGGTTGTTTAATCATTTTGAGTTTCCTTCTTCTAAATGATTGCATTCCCATTTTTCCCAATCTATAGCTACCTCTGGGGGGCTATTTGGAGAGAGAGAAATCTAAGGTGTCATGAGATTATTACTAACACTATGCAGAAAGTTAAAAAAAAATTGCATTAACATGTTGTTTTTTTGGTGTAAAGAAGAGGGTATAGAAGTAGCAGAACAGTTGGTAGATTTCCTAGGATCAATGTAATTATGGTTTTAGCTTGTAACTTTTTGGAAGTAGACAGCATAACCTTAATTCTAAAGAATACAACTTTAACTTTATCCAAAAAAATCAAATACATTTGGCAGGATATAAATTGTCGTAAAACCATTGACAGATGACACAGACATGTTTTGCCATATTATGTGGAACATTTTGTGGGCTATAGAAGGTGAAGAGAGATGTGAGCGAGAGAGGGCAGAGTGGGAGGAGATAGCCGCGGGATAGAGGAGAGACATTTTCAATTAAGTTCTAACTATAGCTGTGAATTTGTAATTCTTTTAAATTATAGTTGTGTATAGTGAAAACATATCACATGATTGCCATATTGCATAACTTCCCTAAAATCTAACCTTAAAAATTAAGGCATAATCTATCTAAAAGATGAATATGAAAATAAATGTGAAAAATCTATCAAAAAATCTCAAAACATACAATAGTGATCTTTTTTCAATATAGAATCTTTTTCCAGTAGGACATTCCAATATAAAAATTAAAATTCTTCCTCCCCCAAGGAAGGAGAAAATTCGTCTTTGGCAAGTAGGTTTCTTCTTGGGCCAACTCGAAAAGATCATGATTTATTCTCACCAATCTCTAATCATGGAGAATCTTGTGGTAGTTGATCCTTTTAGAAACAATACTCTCGTGCGAACTATCCGTTTATAATGGGCCAGATTTCCCTTTGTATTAGGGTCTTACAAAACTTCAACATTGTTCCAACTTTCTCAGGTTATCTGTCTTTCATTTATCATTTACCCTGCTTGAAGAAAAAGAGGACCAGTTGAAAGGTATAAAATATTACCTAAAAGATCCAAGTATAGTTCAGTTGGTGCCTAGGCTAGCGTGCATGCACCACAATCAATTCCACTAGAAACATGTTACCTCTCACTAGCACAAGTATCGATTAACTATGTTTTACTGAGGCTTGGACAGATTGGATGAAATCACCTAGTGTTTTTTTCTCCTCCTCTGGATTTGAACCAGAGACCTCATGTTGACATTTTATGACACATGTTAAGGTCTACATATAGAAAGGTGATAAGTGGTTTCTCTGTCAAAATTTGGTCTTTCTCGGAGTTATGGTTGGAGAGGCAAATTGAATTACATTTGCTTTTTGAGACCCCCTTCTTGTGAGACTATACTGGGTTTTTGTTGTTGTTTTCTCTGTGAGACCCATAATTTTGAGGTTCTGATACCAGTTACTGCAAAACTAGAGAAATTATACGTCTGCTAATTAATTTCATACTTCCGTTGGCATAAGTTCAGAGGTTATGTCACAGACTCACAGGAAACTATTTATGTAAAGCATTACTCATCTAATTCTCCTTGCTATGCTCATTTGTGTTAGCAACCTGTTTGGTTTCAGTTACTAATCATCACTCAGGCTATTACCTTTCACATCCTGTTGTGATGATTCATTTTTCAGTTTTAATGTGTCTATGTATCTCCATGCAGGCCGTAGATGGAAGAACCCCAGTTTTTGTGCAGACCTCTAATAGTGGTGCTACATCCTCTGAGGACCCACTTCTTCAACAGTGAGTTCTTAATCTGCTAGACCTTACTATCCATTTGCAACTTGTGATTGACCAACGAGGATTCAAATCTGAGATATTGTTTATCTATTATAGGCTACGGGTCGTTCACGGAATCAAACCATGGTTGTTCACGACCCTGTGTCTTTAGATGAAATTGGCAAGTTGGTGAGTCTAATTTCAACCTCTGTTTCTTTTATTTATCTTTTACTGTTCACATATGATTCATTTTTTCTTGTGCTTTATTAAAGGTAAGTATTTCTGACACACAATTTTACATTTACTAAGTGAGCAATGTTGTTGGTGGTGGTGTGACAACGACAACTTAGGAATGATTTATGATATGCAATAACAGAAGGATTAAGATACTTATGTCTATGAAATGCACCTAAAGTCTTTACTGAAGGCAGTAAGGTTTTTGCTTGCTTCCATTGGATCGATGAGTATAAATGTGGTGCTATAAAGATATGGTAATATTTAGTCCTGTAGTATTAAAGCATTTCTAGATTGAAGAAGTGTACCAAAGGTCTGACGATTTGTGGTAACATTGTCAAAGTGATTGAACATTTAGGTTTTAGTAATGTTGATTTTCTGGAGTCAGTAAATGTTGCCAAATTAGATTATGTGGT